>NW_016107333.1:533202-546667 GCF_001604975.1 Cebus imitator
TTGGCCAGGCTGGTCTCGAACTCCTGACCTCGTGATCCCCCCGCCTCAGCCTCCCAAAGTGCTGAGATTACAGGCGTGAGCCACTGCGCCCAGTCACCCTTTTTTTTTCCACCCTTTAAAAATGTAAGAACCAGCTAGGTGCGGTGGCCCACGCCTATAATCCCAACACTTAGGGAGGCTGAGGCGAGTGGATCACAAAGTCAAGAGATGAAGACCATCTTGGCCAATATAGCGAAACCCCGTCTCTACTAAAAATATAAAAATTAGCTGGGCGTGGTGGCACTGCTTCTAGTCCCAGCTACTCGGGAGGCTGAGGCAGGAGAATCACTTGAACCCAGGAGGCAGGGGTTACAGTGAGCTGAGATCGCGCCACTGCACTTGAGCCTTGGGACACAGCATGACTCTTTCTAAAAAAAAAAAAAAAAAAAGTAAGAACCATTCTCGGCTTGAGACCCTCACAGAAACAGCCTGAAGGGTACAGTTTGCTGACCCTTGTCTCTGACTCTGTACTCTAAAATAGCAAAGTTTTGAATCCTGAAGTTGTTCTGTACTGTCATTCAGGTCAAAAGATGCTGGTCAAAATATAGTCAGTTTTAATGTTGAAATTGGTTTCCAGTTGAAAAATAGCACAATCACTTCTCCTACCCCTCAGATTCCCACCTGCATTATATATAATGGGTGTTAAAAGTTCCATTCCTGAGACCAAGAGAAGGAATCCATTAAAGCCAGTTTGACATATACACCAACCTGGGCAAGCTCAGTGCTTGTGATATTACTCCAGATTCACTTAGAGCTCAAGTTGTGATTTTAATTTCAAATTCCCAGGGTTTTGCGCCATCAGGTTTCATGTCTGGAGCAGTAGTGTTTTATGAAAACAGTGTCTGTTGCTGTGAAGTAAGCTAACCATAATGAACACAAGCGTGACACTTATTCACAGCAAAAGAACAGAAATGCAGGCACAACCTTTGTGAAATGACAGTATTAAATTGCAAGTGACGATAGTAAAGCAAATATTTAAATTCACAACTAAAATAGTACTTGTAAAATGTAATTGCCAGGGAGAGCATGCCAGTTCATCATTGCTCAGGCTGATTCTCTACAGGCAGAAGCATTCCACATGGTTCCAGGAAAAGGAAAAAAAAAAAAAACTTATTTTAAATAAACTGCTTTTTGGCTCTTTTAAGATTGTGCAGAAGTAAGCTTTATTTATCAGCTCCTATCTTGGTCTGAGTTGTTCATTGGCAGGAGATGTCTCTTATGTGTGATGCTTACTCTTTCTGTATTGGGACTCTCTGAGCTAGTTTCTTCTAAGCTGCAGTTTTGCTGATGGCATTTGCTGATGGAGTGGCTTTATTTATCCCTAGGAGAGTTCCAGTGATGGAGGTGATGGCATTTTTGGTGAAAAGAAGGATGACAGCCGGGCAGGTGAGACTATGTCCTTCTGAAGGCATACTTTTCTGAAGGCATAGAAAAGTAAAGTCCCGGTTTGTTAGTTATCCTAAGGGCATTGATGTGTTTGCTATTAACATGTGTTTTTTTTAAGGAGGCTCTTTTAAAAAGCCAAGTAAGTTGACCTTCATCAACCTCTCCTGGAGTTACACATGGAGCTTTAACATGGCTCTGGCTTCCTCAACCTGGCATTAAAATTTGAAAGTGAAGTAAATGTTAATATCTTAAGTTAGAATAGGGTCTGAGAGGTAAAAAGGGATTGTGATGACTCTGATTTTTTTAATATATATAAAGAAAGGTTGGGGGATTTGATTTGGTTTAGTTTGGTTTTTGAATTTTCTAAATTCAGACATGACAAGAGTTGTGGTAATTGGAAGGCCCAGCTACAAAGCTCATAGTTTTTTATGGAGAAGGCAACAAAGGGTCTGCTCATTCCTGTGCTTTAGAGCAAGGTCCTCAAATCAGTACTGCCACCACAAAAGGATACTTCTGTGTTTGAGAGATAACAGAATTGGCATAAGCTGTATCTAAGGCAAAATTGCAGCCCTTCCAGCCATGCCTAGTTCCTGGGCCAATTATTAAAACAGTAACTACTTTGACTAAGTTATTGAGTCAGCTTTGTTTTTTGGTGTTTTTTTTTAAACAAAACCATAAGACAGTTACTCCTGTTTTAGTTCTGTTTGTAAATACTAATATCCTCACTGATGTTTGAAGCCCAGGATGGCTCCGACCCAGACAAATCGCCCTGGCCAGTGTCATCCGCCCTCACAGCTCGTCTCAGACGTCTGGTCACTGTTTACCAGCGCTGCAACCGCAAGGAACTGTGCCGGCCTGAAATTTTGGGACCAGGTAACCAAGGATACTGGGTTCAGGAAGAGATGTTCAGGAGAACCTCAGAAATGGACCTCATCAACAAGGAAGCCCAAAAGAGGTAAAAGCCAGTGGCCAAAGGGGCATGCTCAGCCACCCACTGGGTAAAGTTTTCAAAAGGTAAAGCTGGTAGCTGGAGGACGAGTGTGTTTCTGTTCTCGTGTGAAGTTAGATTATCTCCAGAATTCATTACATTCAGCCTTCAATTGTGATGGTATCATGGTGATGAGAGTCTGATGAGGTCTAGGAACACCCTGTGTTTACAGTTTCCAGATTCTTATGATTTTCTAACTTGACACTCTTCCCCAAGTGAAACCCCAGTCTCTAGGGATGTGGTTTAGAAACACCATGCTGGAATGTCTCAGACCATTTCAGACCCCCTAATTGTTTTAGCAACAAAGGAACAATGTGCATTGAAGCTGTCTTATTATAGCTAAATCCTTCAAGCCTTTGAGGGCAGTAAATACCATAATATGCAAGCCCAGAAGGAAGGAATAAATTACTAGCAGTTACTTGCCCATCTGAGAATTAAGCTCTAAAAGGCTTAAAGAAGGCCAGCATAGGCTAGGAATGACGCCACCAGAAAGTATCAACGAAGCTGCAGTTCCTTGAGTCCTCTCTCTATATCCTTCTGATGAAATATCCCATGAATTAAAAGAAGAGTGCATAACAAATTCAGTTACTTCTCTCTACTCCTGTCTTGTGAAATTTGATAGTTCAGGGAATGTATTTCTTCCTTCTTACCTATCTCTAAAGAGAAGAACCAGAGCCACTTCTTCCCTGCTTCTCACTCTGACCTCACTCTGCACCCCTTAGGCCTAGCTAGGCTCCCTCTGGAGAGGAGAGCACCCTGCCCAGGAGCCCCTCATAAAGGCTTTGGTGGTATATAATTATCCACCTCCCTTAAGTCGTATAGAATATAAAGACTAGAGAACCTTTGTGTTCCAGAGAAGATAATTGTTGTGGACAGCCTACCTCCATAAAACCACAAAGAAAAGCTGTATGAGATGGGGAGGCAGCGGGTGTGTTACTGAAGTAGTCACTTCCCTACAGGACACCAGTAAGATGAGGAGGTTGAATTTAATGGTCTAGAAGATCCCTCCAGGATTCTCTGATTCTATATTGCCATACAGGTTAAAAAATAATAATAAGGCTAGATATTTAAGCATATATAGTATTTTTTAAATCTTCATCTTCTACAGGCAGAAGTTCACTAGGTAATTCCTAAAATTGATGAATCAAGAGATAGCAAGTGTATACCTGATTTAGAAATAGGGAGATAAACACCAGAAAAAAGAGCTGAAAGGTTTGAAAGTAGTTACCTCTTTGGGAGTAGAAAAATAGGCTGTTTTCATTATAAGCCTCTCAGCCCAGTTTAACTTAAATAAAAATAATAGAAGACACAAACCAGATCTGCCTCCTTTCTTGACTTTATGGGCTCTCATAGTAGGTTCTCAAGCAATTTTAAAAAAAGAAGAAGAAGAAGAAGAAACAGCTCACTCTTTCTGATTAAATCTCAAGGTGGACTAGGAGAGAACAAGCAGACTTCTATAGAACAGTGTCTTCCTTTGGTGTTGTTTACGATCAAGAAAAGAAAACCTTTGACTGGACACAGTTCCGCATCATTTCCCGTTTGGACAAGAAGTCGGATGAGAGCCTGGAACAGTATTTTTATAGTTTTGTGGCCATGTGCCGGAACGTCTGTCGTCTACCCACATGGAAAGATGGCGGTGAGAAAACTATTAGTATATTGTCATATGAGACAAGGAAAGAACATTCTGATTTTCAAATTACAGAATTACTTTAGGTATATCTATGAAAACTAGAGTCTACCTGAGGAATTTAGATAAAGATAAGTGGGCTTTTAGAAATTCATAAACTTCTAATTGGGTCCACCTCATAAAATAAAATCTCTCTCCCAAAATGATATAACTTCAATGAAAGTTAAAATTCAGCTTAAAACATCACAGAAGTATTGAGAGACTATTAACCACTTTTTCCAAAGCATAGAGGTTTTTTTAACTCATGTTTTTTTTTTAAGTCATGTTCAGATTTATCCTATTCTGAACTTTGCACCTTCCTTAGATTAAATCTTAATAATTTTAAGTGTTTTCTCATGTGTGGACTTGTAACTATAGAAAGTAAGTGGCTGTCATTTAAA
The DNA here is from genome assembly GCF_001604975.1 of Cebus imitator. Taxonomy (NCBI): domain Eukaryota; kingdom Metazoa; phylum Chordata; class Mammalia; order Primates; family Cebidae; genus Cebus; species Cebus imitator. The sequence continues at coordinate 537,683 of NW_016107333.1, forward strand.
TATCCCCTGATCCAATAGAGAGCCATTTTGAGAAATGTCCTCCTGCTCAGCACTTGCAACAGCTTCCTTCAGGCCTCCCTTTAGCCTCATGTAGATGAACTTGCTCTGGATCGTGGGACTATATTTTAGGAAAGGTAAAGCTAACCTTGAGCCTACTCAGTCACACACAAGACATCCCAGCCTTTGCCCTCTGTGTAGCATGGCTGAAGTGTTTCCATCCAAACCAGGGAGCTGGATATATTGGAAAGTTGTGGACCTTGGAGTTACACTGACAAAACCTGGATTTAAATCCTGGTTCTGCCACCTGAATCAAGGTAGTTTATCTGAGCCAATTTCCTTATCCTTGAAACAGGACAGGCATGATGATGGTGTATGGTGGGATTTTAGTGAGAACTAAGTAACATATATAAAGTACCTGGTGTAGAGTACAGTGGTGTGATCAGAGCTCACTGTATCTCAGACTCCTGGGCTCCCGGATCCTCTTGCCTCAGCCTCCCAAGCAGCTAGACTATAGGCATGTACTGACATTCCCAGATAATTTTTTTTTATTTTTTGTAGACATGGGTGTCTCACTTTGTCGCCCAGGCTAGCCTTGAACTCTTGGCCTCAAGCAATCCTCCTAGCCTCTGCCTCTCAAAGTGCTGGGATTACAGGTGTGAACTACTACTATACTATGCCTGGCCTAGTACATGCTTATTTAAAGTAAACTAATATTATTTTCAGATCTGGAGTTTTTATGCTCTTCTTTCATACCCCTTGGGTCTGTCCTTGCTTTAGAAAAGCCTTCCATTCTTTTTCAGTTTCCTATTTTAGCAGGGCCTACACATTTAAAACTGCCATGCTGAGGAGCCAGGGAGCTAAACTCCCAAGACCAAAGATGCAGGGGCTCAGTTGGGCAGCTAGTGTCTGAGGCCACCTTCAGTGATAGGCTTTATTTCCCTTTCTCTCCAGCTCCCCCAGATACCACCATCTACGTTGAACCCATCACTGAGGAACGTGCTGCAAGAACTCTGTACCGCATTGAACTGTTACGGAAAGTCCGAGAGCAAGTGCTCAAGTGCCCTCAGCTGCATGAACGCCTCCAGCTGTGCAGGCCCAGCCTCTACCTCCCAGTCTGGTGGGAGTGTGGGAAGCACGATCGAGACCTGCTCATCGGCACCGCCAAACATGGGCTGAACCGCACTGACTGTTACATTATGAATGACCCCCAACTGTCCTTCCTGGATGCCTATAGAAACTATGCTCAGCATAAAAGATCTGACACCCAGGCACCAGGAAATCTCTGTTGCCTTTACCAGACCAACTCCAAATTATATGAATCTCTTACATATACTCAGATGAGTAGGACTTCAGAGACCCTTGAAAATGAACCTGAGAATCTAGTGAAAGTAGAAAGCAGAGATGATCATCTCAGCCTGCCTGATGTGACTTGTGAGAACTTTATTTCTAAAGTTCAGGATGTCATTTCCATCAACCATGATGAAAGTCTGCTGCCTGAGTCCCTAGAGAGCATGATGTATGGTAAGAAGGTGCTCAGCAAAGAACCAGGCTCTTTTCGGGAGAGCCCAAGTACCAATACAGAATCTGCAAAAGATGTTATTACCATCTCAACAAGAAAAGATGGGAACTGCCAGCCTGGTGGCCATGAGGCAGAAATAGCTTCCAGCCCTGCCTTTATTGGTAGCTTAGAAGCAGGAGGAGTAGCTCAAGCAAACATTAAAAATGGAAAACATTTATTGATGTCTATTTCAAAGGAAGGGGAGCTCTGCTGCAGTGAGGCAGGACAGAGACCTGAAAGCATAGGCCGGCTGGAAGCCAACTGTTTAGCTTCTCCTTCCTTGAATCCAGGAAATGAAAGTGGGTTTGTAGATATGTGCAGTCTTAGTATCTGTGACTCCAAAAGAAACTTGTCATCAGATCAGCAATTAATTGATTTGTTGGAAAACAAAAGCCTAGAAAGTAAATTGATTTTGAGTCAGAACCACAGTGATGAGGAGGAGGAAGAGGAGGAAAATGAGGAGGAAAACTTTGCCATGGCAGCAGGTGTGGGGGAAAGATCAGAAGTATTACATCTCATGGAGCCCACTACTGACATCTCAAGGGAAAAGAGCCAAGGCTTCCATGTAGATGAAACCAAGACAGGAAGCTTAGAGGCAGCAAACCAGACTCCTGGACTACAGAGGGCTTTCCCCCCTCCAGCAGCCTGTCAGTGCCACTGCAAACACATGGAGAGGTGGATGCATGGCCTTGAGAATGATGAATTTGAAATCGAGAAACCCAAGGCTTATAACCCAGATCTGTTCAGAAGCAAAACCAATACTATCGCCATGGAGGGTGAACCCACTGCTATTCCATCAGAGCTGTTTAAAGTGAAACATGAGCTTTTAAAAGAACCTTGGAAAGAAAGTGCAGAGGGGCAAAAAGTTTTCCCCACATATCCTCTCGAAGCAAGCGAGCTCAAATCAGAAGACATAGATTTTGAGAATAAAGATGATTATGAAAGAGATGGAATCTGCCACAGTCAAGGTACAGTATGTAGGATCTTGTGGTATTTTGGATAAACTAGTTGTCAAATGATGGGGGGATGGGTTTGGGGGGAGAGAGTGCTTCATATTTTTACAGCTTCTGAAACAGACTTGCCTACCCTAACCAAAGGTCATAGGCCCCGGACTGAAAGTCAGAGTAGCTTATTAACTGTGGTCATGTTGTAGAAAATTGAGGAAGATTATAGACAATCACAGCACTTTGGCTGCATTACCCGTACAATTTGGGCACACATCCTCCCTTTCTGGAGCAATGATTTTATGTTAAAGAGAGCTCATGTATTTTCATTCAATAGATGCTATGTATGGTGTTAAGGGGAAATAGTTTGTTCTTCCGCTAAATAAGGTGTTTCAAACTGGCTAAAGGGGAACAGCCTTGGGATGTTAGGAGCTTGCAGTTTAATATAGGAGCAGCTAGTTTTTCAGGAACTATACAAACATACAAATAAATTTGATCTTTGTTAAGATGAGCAAAAAAAGAGCCATTTATTCATGTCATTGTCAAAACTGTGTGGCTTAATGTCAGTGCATTTGGTTTAGATTCCCTTCAGTAACTCAACAGAAATAAAAAGTTTACAGCAATAAAGAAATAGATTTGATTCTTTTAAATAGGGAAATCTGAGATAAGGGTTCAAGCTCAAAGGAATTTCAAAATGTTAAGAACCTAGGTGACCCTGAAATTCTATGCGCTTTTCAAGAATAGGCATGCAGTGATTAGGGATCCTGAGGAACAACAGCAACAAATGATTGTTGGCTGTAGTTTTAATTTTTTCAGATCTAAGAAGGCCTGGTAGGGTGAACAGAAAACCAAAAACAACTCTCTTCATGCCTGGTCCACTGTGGTGCTTAGGGGTGTAGGCAGACACACCCTCCCTTTCTGGGGCAGTGGTTTTATGTAATAAGAGGGAATGAGAGGATTTAAGCTAAGTCCCTCAAGTTATCTAGTTTTTGTTTTTGTTTTTGTTTTGAGACAGAGTCTTGCTCTGTAACCCAGGCTGAAGTGCAGTGGCACAATCTCAGCTCACTGCAACCTCTGCCTCCTGGGTTCAGGCAATTCTCATGCTTCAACATCCCAAGCTGAGATTATAGGTATGTGCCACCATGTCTGGCTAATTTTTTATATTTTTAGTATAGACAGGGTTTCACCATATTGTCCAGGCTGGTCTTGAACTTCTGGCTTCAAGCAATCCACTTGCCTCAGCCTCCCAGAGTGCTGGGATTACAGACATGAGCCACTGCACCCAGCCTCAAGTTACCGAGCTTTTTATTTTTAAACTCCTCATCATGGTTTTAGTCATTCAGAGCTCTTGGGAAGAGTTCTGAACCCAAATTAAAATTTACACGCTAAAGCTGGGCGCGGTGGCTCACGCCTATAATCCCAGCACTTTGGGAGGCCGAGGCGGGTGGATCACGAGGTCAAGAGATCCAGACCATCCTGGTCAACATGGTGAAACCCCGTCTCTACTAAAAATACAAAAATTCAGCTGGGCATGGTGGCGTGTGCCTGTAATCCCAGCTACTCAGGAGGCTGAGGCAGGAGAATTGCCTGAACCCAGGAGGCGGAGGTTGCGGTGAGCCGAGATCGCGCCATTGCACTCCAGCCTGGGTAACAAGAGCGAAACTCCGTCTCAAAAAAAAAAAAAAAAAAAAAAAAAATTTACACGCTAGTTAAGATAAAGATCAAGACACCAAACTGAAAGTAGCTTAATAGAATTGTAACCCCAGCCAACCCAGAAGGACCCAGTCTACAACTATGCCTGATCCTCCTCACCATAGGCCGTGAAGGATTGCTGCCATGTGTTGAATTATAAAACCCACGTTGCTTTTTGAACCCTATTGTGGATTAAAATCACCAAATAATCAGTCCATGGATACCCAGACAGTCAAGTGAATACAAAGTAAAGACAAGTATGGTTTAAAGGAGAAATTATGTTCCCGAACTGGTGTCCTTTGGTGGCAGCATCAGCGTTGCTAAGTCAGAGTAAAAGCAGTAGTGACCTTAAGCTTTGGTGAGCAGCATATGCACACGTGGTGGGAGTCCCTTTCATTGATGCTTTTAAAAATGCTTTTGCAGACCTTGTAAGGGATCATCCACACATACAAGGTGTGGAACAGTTCGGGCAGAGAGGATTAGCCCTGCTTTTGAGACTAGAAATTTACAGTCCTGAAGGAACAGTAATTAATTGGTACACCTGTCAGGGCCAGCCCCCAGGTCTCCTGGCTTTTTCCAGGTTTTCTCTCTCACATCATTTTGCTTTTTTAAAAAAAACTTAAACTCAACTCCTCTGTTTAAAACCTTTCAGTGGTGGTCCCCCATTGAGTCTAGAATAAAATCCAAATTTTCTGTCCTGGCCTATAGGTCTCAGCATGTTCTAGATAATTTCCACCTCTCTAGCCTCATCTTTGTACTTTTCTCCTGGCCATCACTTAGTTCCTCAGCATGTGCACAATACTCTTCCCCACTGCCTCCTCATCTTCATGGGGGTTCCCTCCTCCGAGAGGCTCTCTACCAACCTACTTGAGTAGGCTCTTCCCTCTTGTTCCCTATTACGGCACCTTGTTTCCTTCCCTCGATAGCACTTAGCTTAGCTTATAATTTTAGTTGCTCCTGCTTTCCTGGCTGTCTTCCCTCATAAGGTTGTACGAACCTTGAGGGCCTGGGCCACATCTGTCTTATTTATCCTGAGTCCACCAGGCCTAGCAAGGCACTGTTTTTCATGGTCAGGGGCTACTACAGCTCCCTAGGGGACTTGTTGCACATTCAGAAGTAGAATATCCACGTGTCAGGATGGATGCTGCTTGTCATTTCACCAAGAAAGAGGTCAACAACTTTTCCTGCCTTGGTGTTTCACCACTGTCTGTTCATTTCCTATAAGTGGATCTTTGAAGATTCATTCACGTTGATGATAAACTTTCACCATTACTGAAGAATGAAAGAAGTTGCATGTCCATTTCTCTCCATGAGTGAAGTAATCAAAATGTTCTGAGTTTCTTTTCTTAAATGAATCAGGCCTGTCTAACCTTTGTTGTAAGCTTCATGAATTTCATCCCTTCTCATATTAATCACCCTCGTGCTGTGATTGCATTACATAGATGGTCCCTTCAAAGATCTCAGAGTATTAGAATGTTCAGCTTCCCTTAACCACTACATTAAGTGAGAAAGAAGCCGCTTTGTGGTTATTCATCTCCTTTCACTCTTGGATACACAAGAAAAATTTCCTTTCTCTTTTCTTGTGTTGGGTGTGGATGTAAACTCTCACTAGAATACTTGCCTTGGGACCCCCAGAGCAGGATTGGCCTTTTACAGCTTAACTAATAGGGTTCTCCTGGAAATAGAAGCTATCATATTAATATTCCATTTGAAATAAATTAGCACAGATTGAGCTCATTTAAAAAGCAAAAGGAAAAGATCAGGATGTCCTGATCTCTCAGATCACGATTATCTCACTACTGCAATTAAGTGCCTGATCAATTTTTTTAAACTCTTCCCAGATTATCCAGGGAAATACTCTGAAGAGGAGAGCAAGAGCTCAACATCGGGCATCGCAGGAGACATCGGGGATGAGCTACAGGAGGCTCGAGCTCCCACCATTGCTCAGCTGCTGCAGGAGAAAACCCTCTATTCCTTCTCTGAGTGGCCAAAGGTACCCCAGAGCTTGCATTTCCCACCCCCACAAACCATTCTCAGCTTTGAATTGCCTTTTTTAAACCTTTTAGAATCGTTCTGAACAACACTCAGAGAAATGTTTAATACTTTTAAAAAGTACTAGTTATGTAACATTTGAACATTAGATACATGCCCTTAACTAATTCGACTGTAAGATGGTCTCAAATTGTCCTAATATTTATAGTATCATGGCTTTAATTTGTATTGTCTAGACTACGATTTTTATTTTAAGGCTTATAAAGTGAGTACATTTGAGTGTGCTCTTTTCTTATCAGCTCCTTCTGGTGAAAAACTTGACACTTGATCTCAAGGGATTTTGTGAATTTAGGCAACTTGATGCTTACTCGTCAGAGCTTTATCCTTTTTTCTAGGACCGTGTGATAATTAACCGCCTAGATAATATCTGCCAAGTGGTGTTAAAGGGGAAGTGGCCCTCCGGCCAGCAGTATGAGCCCTCAGGCACACTGCCTACTCCAGTACGAACCAGCAGTGCTGGTTCTCGAACCAGCCTCTCAGAGCCAGAAGTAGCAGAACACAGCTTCAGCAACGGCGCAGCACTGGCAGCCCAAATCCAGAAGGTGAGCCTGCAAGAATGGAGTGACCACAAAACAAAGAATGATGGGCATGTTCCACGTCTCAGTTGAGTTCATTCATTCAGCAGATATTTACTCAGTGGATAGGGTTTTTGTTTTGTTTTGTTTTGTTTTGTTTGCCAAGCCTTTAGTGTTGATTGGGGAATTTATCCTTTATCCTGTATATAGTGGAGAGCTAGTAAAAGTCTTGGAGCAGGAAAAGGCATGATGAAAGCAGAGGTTTGCAGCTCACCTGGAGTGGTATACAGCTTAGCTAGGGGCCAAGCAGGAAACTGATGAAGAGAGGTCCTAGACTCCAGTTGGTTCTGAGTGGATACAAAGATAGGGGGGAATTGACAAACATGACTCCATGACTAATAAATATATAAGGAAAGGGAAGCATGAATGGAACAGTGTGATGGACCCTTGGAGAACTGAGCTAACAATGGAAGCTGATAGAAATTAGGGAAATCAAGGCAGGAGTTAGTGTTTTGGTGGGGTTGATGAGTTTTGAGATACATCATTAACATGCTGGTTTTCATGCTCAACTGCACATTGGAATCAGCTGGGGACCTTGACAAGCTAATGATTCGATTTAACTGTTCTGGAGCGTGTCCTAGGTACTGGGTTGTTTTAAACTCCCAGGTGATTGTGATGCACAGCTGAGGTTGAGCATTCCTGCGTTATCTTGCAACAGCAAGTGTAGTTCATGGACTAGCAGGTTTAGCAGCACTTGGAAACCTGTTAAAAAAGCAGACTCTCAGGCTCTACCTCAGACCCACTGAAGTAGAATCTGCATTTTAACAAGCTGCTCAGGTTTGAGGAGGCCTGAGTTGGAACTCTTAAGAAGATGATTGGAAATAATATAAGGCCTAGGGAAATCAGGTCTGGAGAAAGAGTTGGCGTTAAGCTGCTTGTGTGGCATTCAAACCTCTCTTGTTTGTGTGTTCACAGGAGAGCTTCTTAGCTCCAGTTTTCACAAAGGATGAACAAAAGCACAGGCGTCCCTACGAGTTTGAAGTGGAAAGGGATGCAAAAGCTCGGGGCCTGGAGCAGTTCTCTGGCACCCACGGGCACACCCCTATCATCCTCAATGGCTGGCATGGGGAGTCAGCTATAGACCTTTCCTGCTCATCAGAGGGGTCCCCAGGAGGCACATCCCCTTTCTCAGTGAGCTCCAGCACCCCTAAGATTGGAGCTATCAGCTCACTTCAGGGGGCCCTTGGCATGGACTTGTCTGGGATTCTGCAAGCTGGTCTGATCCATCCCGTGACCGGACAGATTGTCAATGGAAGCCTCAGAAGAGATGATGCGGCCATGAGGAGGCGGAGAGGGAGGCGGAAACATGTTGAAGGAGGGATGGACCTCATCTTTTTGAAGGAGCAAACACTTCAGGCAGGAATCTTGGTGGGTATCGAGGTCATTAGATTAAAAACATTCACCTTTCCACACTGAGAAACACACCCTTCTTCGTCAGACACAAAACATTTTGTGGATCTTTTATCTCTATTTCAGTTGTCCTGCTTTATTTTCCCTCATTATAAGAAGCCCTCCATCCTCTGTAGAATTAGGTAGTTACTAAGTCGTTAATGGCATTTAATCTGCCTACAGTCTGGAGAAATGAGTCAGGAGGTCTTGCCATTTCAAATAGGAACAGCCCCTCTCCTCCAGGGTTTCAGAAGAGCCACAGTTGATAGCACAGCAGAGCAAGATGGCAGGATTGAGTGTGCAGCGGCTTTTCTCCAGGGTAGTGAGGCTCTCCCAAGACTGGGGTATGAGAGAATGAACAGGAGTAAGGGCTATCTGATTGTGAGCCTGGCTCTGCTGCTTGACTTGGTGACATTGGGCTACAACTGAGCCTCACTTTGCTCCTCCTTCAAGTGGAGCAAAGCGTCTACCTCAGAGGTTTGAAGATTGGCAGAGATCATCCTAAGACAGTTTGTTCCAAAGTCAAAGGAAATCATTTACAAACAACAGAAAAGGTCAGAAACCGTGTACCTGGCCAAGAGAGACCCCTTTTATGCTTTGTTTAATGCTTCATGTTGTATTTTGCGTTTTCCCATTTACTGGATTTTGAGCTCCAAAACAGAAATCACATTTTATGTTTTCTTATTTTATTTTATTTTTATTTATTTATTTTTTTTTTGAGACGGAGTTTCACTCATGTTACCCAGGCTGGAGTGCAATGGCGCGATCTCGGCTC
>NW_016107333.1:546777-551715 GCF_001604975.1 Cebus imitator
TAGAGACGGGGTTTCACCATGTTGACCAGGATGGTCTCGATCTCTTGACCTCGTGATCCACCAGCCTCGGCCTCCCAAAGTGCTGGGATTACAGGCGTGAGCCACCGCGCCCGGCCGTTTTCTTATTTTAAAAGGAATAATAGCTAGTACTGATTGAGTGCCTACTGTTTACTGTGTTCAAGTCTTTACATGATTATCTTGTTTGATCCTCACAACCATTCTGAAGATGGACTTCATTATTCCCATTTTATAGATGAGGAAAATAAGGCCTTAAAGCATTAAATAATTTCCCCAAGATTATCCAGCTACTAAGTGACAAACCAGGAAACCAAACCAAAAACCTTGTTATCTAGGGGCTGAGAACTTTACTACCAAGCCGTATGGCTTGGGATATGTCTTCCTCTTAAACTTTCAAAGTAACTTGGGAAGCTGAAGTGACACGTTCTTTCCCTGCTCAATCCTGCAAGCTTTTAAGAAGTTTATCTTTTTTAGATGTGCAACACCATGGTTTCTCTGTAACGATCATAGAATTCCAATGGAATAATCGATAAAAATTTTCCCCCTTGTCCTCAGAGTATTTTTAAAATTTGTTAATGCAAACACTTACTTAGCACTGACATTGTTATAAACCCTATTATAGGCATTGGTAAAACAGAAGTAACACAGCCATTCAAACTATAGAGGGTGAGTAGGTGAGTAAATTGTGATATGGCATTTTCTTTACATGAGAGAGCTAGGAGCAAAGTGCTGTGGGGACAGGAGCTGGAGCAGCGAGTGCCGCCTGGCACAGTGGGCAATGGTGACAGAGGAGGAAAATTGAATCCAGCAGTCAGGGTGGAATTAAAGTGTACCAAGTTGACAAGAGCGGGAGAGGAGTGTTCCAGTGAAGGGAACACCAAATCACGTGCAAGAATTTATGCGTGGGTCAGTGGTGTGTGTAGGGTTCTAGTTCAGGCACCCCAGCTGAGTAATATCAGGGTGAAAATAGATGGAATGATTCAAATAACACCTTGTGTGTTTTCTTTTTTTAGAAACAAATTTTCATTCTGTCGTGATTAACTATACATACCCGTTTTTCCTTCATCCAGGAAGTCCATGAAGACCCAGGGCAGGCCACCCTGAACACCACACATCCTGAGGGGCCAGGGCCTGCCACCTTGGCCCCCGAGCCAGCCACAGCAGCCAGCAGCCAAGCCGAGAAAGCCATTCCCAATAAGAGTCTGCTTGATTGGCTGAGGCAGCAGGCTGACTACTCCTTAGAAGTTCCTGGCTTTGGGGCAGTAAGTGTTTATTGGTGCTGCCTGAGATCACTGTTTACTTCCTGCTGACTTGTTGCTATTTTCAATGAAAGCATCCTGAGGGAAACCAGGAAGTTGGGAGCTATTTGGGAGAAATCTGTCAGCTGACAACATCATGTTAAAGGACTTCTGTTTTTAAGTTTAAATTTTGATTAAATTCCTCAGTCATAGAAACGATAGCCCATGTTAAAATACTATGCTAGAAACTAGACATGCAAAATCCTAAGAGGGCAGAACTTGTCTGCTGTCCCCACAAAAACTGCCACACAGTATCATAAGTTGAGAGAGAAATCTTTAGGTTGCATGAACGCTGCCACCTGATGAAAATGTTCCTTTGTGTTCTTTTCAAGTTAATACATTACTATTTGTGGCGGTTGGGGGACTGTCTATTCTTAGTTTTAAGGTTATTCTGCTTTGGGACATTCCCTTCAAGCTGTCTTACTGCCTTTGTCCTAAGTCCTTCAGACTAGACATTTTTAGGAGAGGACTCTTGAGTACTGATACCTCTTTTTGTTTTTCTCTTCTCACTTGCTCATCTACCTGACCACCATCATTGTCCCGTGTACACCTAACTTATAAGATCTTATATGTAGGTAGAGAGCGCACAGGAAAAGGAGAACACATGCATAGATGCACACCCTCCAGAGACAGACAAAACCAGACAAGCAAGCAGCAGTGGAGAGAGAATACCAGGAAATGATCAAGAGGAAAAGGCCAGGGATTAACAGGGCCCTGGCAGCCTGGTGAATCAGCTTAGGTGTTCTAGTCTGGAGGGCCGGGGGCTTATTTTCCAGCTTACTGCAGGAACGCTGCTGCTTCGGGAGAGAAAGCCTAGGTGAAGCCAGGTGGCTGTTTCCTTTAGCTTAACCTGACCAGCTCCTGTGCACAGAGCTATTGATGAGAACAATAGCAAAACCAGTTGAAAAGTGTCAGCCTCATCAGAAGAATCTGGGATAGCATGTTTTGTAATATTGGTCTCCGTTTTCATCCTAGAATTTTTCAGACAAACCAAAGCAGAGGAGGCCACGCTGTAAAGAACCTGGAAAATTAGATGTCAGCTCTCTGAGTGGGGAAGAAAGGGTTCCTGCTGTCCCCAAGGAGCCAGGACTGAGGGTAAGGAAGAGGGCCACGTGAGTTTGGGGCCAGGAGGAGCATCCCGGTTGAGCCATGCCTTATACACTTGAGAGAAAGCCCCAGCTAGGAAGGGGTTCGCTGGGAGACACTCTTTCAGGAGGACTAGAAGCCAGCACAGGAAGTTGATTAGCAGTGAGAAATGGTGCTGTGGCATTTTTGAGCACTGTGTAACTCCCAGTAGTCATTTGTTTTCAACCTTTACCTCCAGGATTGTTTGTTAAACCATTGCTAAAGCTTGGGTTTGTGTTTTGTTTCTCCTATTTGTAGAGTTACAAGGGGAAAGAAACTTTAACCTCTGTCAGTGAACAAAATTCATTATTGGAAGTTTTCATTTCCTAATTTTTTTCTGGCCACCATTGAAGACATTTCTTCCTAGTCCAGCCTCGCTGGCAATGAACAACGGCTGACTTCAAGCACGACCCTTTTCCTATTGTAGCATCATGAGACTGCAAGGAAGTTCAAAGACTTCCGCAGAATACTTAAGAATCCGAGTTAATTATAGTTTACAGATCAGTACAAATTTGGACCAGAAAAGTCATAACCTCTAGGGGGCGGTAACAACATTTCAACTTGAAAATGTGTTGAGCTTGGGCAAATTATACCTAAATGTGCTTTTAACCTCCTCAAAGCGCTGTCCGTCTGAATAGGGAGCTTCTGAAGATCCTCGTGGGGACATTTGCCTTTCCCAGGTTGTTCCATAAACTCAAGCTTTCCTGAATGCCTTCTCTTAAGTACTCTGCCAGCTACATCTTTCCTTGAGTAGGAATTCCCTTCTCGGTGGGATTGCTTGAATGTGATTTCTTTTTATAGCTCCAAAAGACTGCCCACCCTAGTCATTTCCTCCTTGTGAAGAAAGAGGTTCGAATTTAATGTTCTCAGGGAATGTGTTCCAGAGTTTGTCACCTGGATGACTGCTGGTCTAGCAGCTCCATAGTGGCTGTTGCTCATCTCCATCTGCTACCACGGCCCTTTTGGGGGAGACCTGGACCCCAGACAGTTTGTCACATTGGGCAAGCTGCCCTTTTTTCCCCTCTTGCTTTAGTCTCAGAAAATGTCCCTTCTACCCATTTCTTAGGATTCTCCCGCACTTTCTTCCACCTGTTGAGCAGAACAAGCTAGTTCACCTTTGTTTGTGTCCCATCTGTCCGTCCTCGCCCCTTCGCGCTGCCTCTCCTTTTGTCCCGGCACACTGTATCTTGGATACGCCTTCAAGGGAAGACCTCGATTCTTGTTTTGTTATAGTCTCTGAGCTCTTGCTTTAGAAATGTGTCAGGAAAAGCCACGTAGTTCCCTCTTGGCTTTCTTGTTTGTTTCTCCATGTCTAACAGTTTCCCTCATGTTCCCTGGAAATTAGTGGTCATCCCTCCCTACAGATGCTGACCCTCTGCCAGAAAACCCATTTCTAAGCTGTTCTTGCAAGCCAGCCTCTTCCCAGAGATGTTAGCCTCCTTTGTTAAATAAACACACTGCCTGCCTCAGAGGCCCTTTTCCTACAGTAAGGCAACAACAAGACCCAGGCGGCTCAGCATTCCCAGCAGGGGCACCCGTGTATCTCCTGCAGCTCCTCTTGGGACACAGGCCTTCTAGGGCACACTGTGCTCTTTTTCTTTGCCATAGAAACTTAGTCCATTCAGGCTACCATAATAGAATACCAGACTGGGGAGCTGATAAGCAACAGAAATTTATTTCTCACAGCTCTGGAGACCCAGATATCCAAGGTCAAGGCACTGGCAGATAGGGTATCTAGTGAGACTCCATGCCACATCATCTAGACAGGTGTCTTCTCACTGTGTCCTTGAATGGAGGAAGGGACGAGCCAGCTCTCATAAGATCACAAATCCCATTCATAGGGCTTGGCCCTGTGACCTAATCACTGCCCTAAATCCCCCATTGTCCTGTTATTATCACCTTGGGGCACAGCATTTCAACATAGTAATTTGAGGGGACACAAACATCTACAGCAGAAACCCTACCCTTCCTTTTAGAAATAGATTTAAATCTCACGAGGAGCTTCTCCTCCCTTCCTTTGAGCTCACTTCGAGCCCTTCTGCATATGTGCTGTGGTTTGGATGGGTGGTGCCGACAGAATTAGCATAGCACAGGCTGCATGGTTGTGGGATTGAATTTTTAATGCCCAGTACATAGCGGTTGCTCATCAAATATATGTGAACACACACATATACTTAATATAGTTTATATATGTAAGTTATATATGTATGTGTTTTACGTATATATGTGTAGTTTTTTTGTTTTGCTGAGCCATTTGACAGTAAATTACAGATGTGACATATCACCCCTAAATACTTCAGCATGCATCTCATAAAAAAACATTTTCCTGCATAATTATTGCCATTACATGTGCATATTAATATCTGTTACCTAGTCTCTATTCAGATTCCACCAGTTATCCCAAAAATGTCTTTTAGAGCTGGTTTTTGCTATGTTTTGGTTTGGTTTTAGGATTTTTTTTTTTTTTTTTTTTTTTTTTTTTTTTTTTTTTTTTTTT
>NW_016107333.1:551887-564260 GCF_001604975.1 Cebus imitator
AGAGACGGGGTTTCACCATGTTGACCAGGATGGTCTCGATCTCTTGACCTCGTGATCCACCCGCCTCGGCCTCCCACAGTGCTGGGATTACAGGCTTGAGCCACCGCGCCCGGCTAGGTTTTAGGATTTTTAAATGAAGAGCCACACATTGCATTTCATTGTTCGGTCTCTTTTCACCCAGCATGTGTTTGTTGGATGAATGTACTAACCTTCTGAAGAGAAAGGAAGCTCTGGTCACCACCTTCTCTTAACTCCACCCAAGATTTAAGTTTGAGTTGGAAAAATACTACCTACCACACATTGATGAGGATGTGCTTCTTGGGCTGGAATGCCTGTGCATTCATATAGAAAGCGGATTTATCTCCAGTGTGCTTGAACATAAGGAAGCTCCTTGTCCTTGTTCTCTTTGCCCCCTCCGCAGGCCTCCCCTGGAAGGGGAAGCAGGTTTGCTCACAGGGTATAATTACCAGGAGGGAGAGCTGCCAAAGCCCGCCTGGCCACTGTGTGTGGTCGCCACACTGCTGGGAGGGGCACCTGACTGGGGTGGGCAGCAGCTGGTAGCTGGGGTGACTCCTCCACAGGACGTGGTTAAAGCTGACTTCCTTGGCCAGCATTCCTCTTGCTCTGCTGCAAATGAAGAGCTGTTCTCTGTACCCTTGGGGCCTTTCTGCTTCTCTTGTCCACATCTAGAGGGGAAGGAAGATCAGCTTGTGCCTTCTAAGGAAGCTCTCATTTCTGAAAGGACCCACCATTCTCTCTACATCTGTGGTTCTCAGCAAGGGCAGGGAAAGGATGCTTTTGACATCCCAGAGCCTGTGAGTGCTGCTTGCACTTACTGGGCCAGGTCCAACGTGGCCAAAGATCCTTTGGGGCATAGGCTGGTCCTTGATTCTCAAAGTGTGTTAAAGAAGATCTAATTTATAGCAGATTGCTTGAAAATAAGGAGCCACCATTCATCAAATGCTGGGCTTATTTTCTTCCTAACAGAAAGACTTCTGAGATAGAACATGCCGCCTTTGCTGGAGAGTTATGAGGGCACATTTATGTATGTAAAGGAAGGACACTGTCACCACCTTTCTCTGCCTCCCGGTTGTGGGTAGGCTGTGGGAAGGGGGCTCAGAAAGCCCTGTGGTCAGGTTGTTGTTTCCCAGGCTAAAGCGCCCTGGGCTGTGGTGCCATGCCAGCAAGGGCCTGAGACTGTGCTGTGTGGACAGAGTGGCTGGCCCAGAATGAGGTGATTTGCATTGATGAGCTCAAGACAAACTGGTGAGAAATTATCCTTTTAGCCTGGCCCTGATTCAACAAGTCCTACTGTCTCTCTTTAGAAACAGGAACCAGCCAGGAATTCTTCCCCAGTGATCCTCCCTAGAGCCAGAGTGGGTAGTTGCCAGCCTAGCAAATTGCAAGTGGCAGGTCATGCTGGGAAGAAGAGAGGGTGTGGTGTGCTGTGGAAAGAGTCCTGGGCTGGGAAGTGGGCCTGTGTTCTTACCTGCTCTGTCCCTGACCACCTGTACCCTGCCCCTCCCTGTTTGTGAAAACAAAGGGGACTAAATCTGACAGTTTCTTCTAGCTCTGCGATACAAACCAAGGCTTTTGAGGAGAATTTTCTTCTTAAAGTTGCCAAAATAAAGTTTTTTTGTCTATGATGAACAGGGTTTTTTTTTTTTTAATATTCTTGGGACACTGAAGGACAGATGTAGGACTTCAAAAAGTAACTATTTCTGGGGACTCCGAAACATTCAAATATGTACGTTTTCACATATCTGTGAATCTGTAAATTCTCTGTAAAGCAGGCATGACGATAGTACTGACTCCACAGGGCTCATTCACTGATTTGTTGAGTTGCCACAGGAGCCCTTCGTATAGCACCTGACACGTGATCAGTGCTTCCTTCGTGGTCTCCCATTCTTCTGCCGCTCATCCTGTTACCACCACCACCTTCCCTGCTGCCTCTGGCAGCCATTCCCCTCGCTGCTCATTTGGGGCCCAATACGCACGTGTGTCCTTACAGCCCATATGAACTTGAAACCAGTGCCACTAACTAACCTTACAGCTGCCCCGTAAATAAAAATCTAGTGGGTCTTCTACAGATTTGCTTCTGTCATAGTTCTGGGAGAAGAGAGGCAGTGGAAAAAATGGGAAATGCCACAGCTGCTGAATTAAAGTTAAAAGTAGGTGTCCTTCGGAAGACTGTAAATAGATTTCTTAACTGCCCTCAGGCCTGGTGGCCAGTCTCAGCCCATAGTTATCCTCAGCTTCTCTGACTTCTTTCTCTACATTCTGTGGTGTTTTTCTGGCCGTTCTGGTATCTCTTTGTGAGACCTGCACCTCCTTTCTTGCCCCAGGAGTGTGCTCCATGGAGGGGTACAGCCTGGTCCCTGCTTCTGATTCTCACAGGCAAGGAAGCTGTGGGCTGGTGGAGCCTCAGCTGCTGCTTGTCACATCCCCACCCCCTACTCCGCAGACTCAAGTGGAAGGGAAGGTATTCCAAAAGAGAATCCTGAAAAGGCTGCAGGTGCAGCTGGGGGAGTCGCCTCAGCTGCCCAGAGGCCTCACCCCTCACCACTGAGCTCTCCCCGGTCATGCTGCTCCTTAGGCTCCGAAATCCGGCCTTGATGGTGACCATTGTCCTCCATGGAATCCAGTGTGACAAGATCCATCGAGGCCACTCTGAACATTTTGCTTCACCACTGCTGTAATCAAAGGGAAGGGGGTGAAACAGCACTGACTTTATAGCAGGAACCGTAAGAAGGAGAAGCCCAGACAGTCAGGGAGGGTGCCAGCAGGGGAAGGGCTTTGTCCTCACACCGTACGCCTCATCTGTATGAGGAAACACAGACTGCTCAACTGCACAAGTGCGGTTCACCTATTTTAATACCATGGGCATGTACTACTTGATAAATTAAGATAGCAGTGAGGTGTAGAGGGCAATCGAGAGAAAGGCGTGCAGTTCTCCAGGGGCACAGGGACTGCAGCAGTAAGCCCTGAAAGAAATTGCTCCCTGTCTCTGGGGAAGAAATTCTCTCTAGGGATTATAAATTCAGAGAGATCCATCATAATTGCAGTGGTTTGTTTACGCTCCAGGGAGCAGGTTCCTGGCTGCATTTTCACTGCCCTGCAGAGCTCCTGACCTCCACTCTCAGGAAGGAGGGTGTGGGGCGCAGTCTGCACCTTCCTCTCCTCGTGTCGCCTCCTGCTCACTAATGCTGCTGGAGCGATCTGCCCTCCCCTGTGATTCTGTGCAGCTCAGCCATCCTGATGGGCAGTGGGAATGTCCAGTACAGGTGCCAGATCACCCATGTTGAGGCCTCGGCCCTGTCACGGTGCGGTCCACGTGCAGCAGAAGTGCTTTACTGCAGAGCTCTCTGCTGATTAAGAAAATCGGAGAGTAAACCTCCAAATAGAGAAAAAAAAGATGGTCCCCCTTAGGGAGAACCACCACTTAGTTTGGTGGCCATTTCCCCAACAATGTTCAAGAAGTCCTTCATTTACTCAGCAAACATGTATGTATCCCATTATATTCAGAGAGGAGTGGGGCGTGCACACCCACAATAAATAATGTACCATTAGCAAGCACTGCTTCCTGTGGATCAGGTAATGTGTTAAACAGGTCACTTTCAGCACTCTGAAGATAGGAACCATTGCCCTTTTTCACTTAAACTCAGAAGCTAACTGACATGTCCTAAGTCCTACAGCAACAAGGTTGCGGTCAGGTTTTAAACTCGGGTCTATCTGACTTCAAAACCCTGCCTTATATATTCTGCTTTGTTGCTTCAGTAAAAACCTGTGTCAAGAGGAAGGCAAGTGTCGGAATCCGGTGAAGGGGGTTCAGCCATGATAGTCTTGCCGAGAACCAGGACACCTTGAGTGCTTTCTCCAGCTCCCCACTCTCTTCTGCCAGCTTCTCACAGGCTGAGTGCCACTTTTGCCAGTCAGCATGTTGGAATTACCACTGGGCAGTGACAGGCGCTCTTGTAGTGCCCATGCCACAAAATGCTCTCAGCTGCTGAGGGAGAAGCCTGTCAGCTGCAGTCAGTCCTGATAGCTGCACATGTAGGCAGGAGGTGCTCCTTTACTGGGAACCCTTCGTACAGCTAGAGACAGGCCAGCCCGGGACAGAGCCCTAGTTGTCACCCTCAGCTGACTACCTGCCATCCTGTCGCCTTCAGCATTTTGTGTTTCTGTTTTTCCAGGGGTTTCTTCCAGAAAACAAGTTCAATCACACCCTGGCTGAGCCTGTTCTTCGAGATACGGGCCCCCGCAGGAGGGGGAGGCGGCCTCGGAGTGAACTCCTGAAGGCTCCTTCCATTGTGGCAGACTCTCCCTCTGGAATGGGGCCACTGTTCATGAATGGACTGATTGCTGGGATGGACCTGGTAGGACTTCAGAACATGAGAAATATGCCAGGCATCCCCCTCACTGGGCTGGTGGGGTTTCCAGCTGGCTTTGCCACGATGCCAACGGGTGAAGAGGTCAAAAGTACCCTGAGCATGCTGCCCATGATGCTGCCGGGCATGGCTGCTGTGCCCCAGATGTTCGGCGTTGGGGGACTCCTCAATGCACCCATGGCAACCACCTGCACTTCCACCGCTCCAGTGTCTCTGTCAAGCACAACGAAAAGTGGTACGGCGGTGACTGAAAAGACTGCGGAAGACAAGCCAAGTAGCCATGATGTAAAAACAGACTCTTTAGCTGAAGACAAGCCTGGTCCAGGCCCATTTTCTGATCAGTCTGAACCTGCAATAACTACCAGTAGTCCTGTGGCTTTTAACCCATTTCTCATCCCAGGAGTGTCTCCTGGACTCATTTACCCATCCATGTTCCTCTCCCCTGGTATGGGCATGGCTCTGCCAGCCATGCAGCAGGCCAGACACTCAGAAATAATAGGTCTGGAGAGCCAGAAGAGGAAGAAGAAGAAGACAAAGGGGGACAACCCCAACTCCCACCCAGAGCCTGCTCCCAGCTGTGAAAGGGAGCCCAGCAGTGATCAGAACTGTACCGAACCCAGCGCCCCTTTGCCCACAGAGAGAGAACATGTGGCACAGGCTGGGGAAGGGGCACTCAAAGACTCCAACAACGACACCAATTAGAACTTTTTTCATTTCGGAAATTGTGACTTGTAAGTTTCTTATCCCATAAAGGTTTGTTACTTCCCTCACTTCACCTCCATAAGAACCTGTGTTTCCATAAGTAAAATTACCTACCTGATTTCCTGTCTGAGAACTACGGTAACAGATGTTAATAGTCGCAGGGTCTCACCACTTTATTAGATAAGTGTCGTCTACCTAGTCTAGGAGGCACAGAATTCTCATTCTGTTATCCAGTTCATTCCAGCAGTCGTAGTTGATACAGTACTTGGTGACACGCCCTACCCCCTTCTCTTCCAAGTTTCCCACTTACTTGAGGAGGAAAAATGGCATAAGAAAGCTGTCTAGGGATTTACCATTGAAGGGCCGAAGAACAGACAAAGAGGAGCTCTTTTCCATGAGCTGGGTTGCACAGAAAGAATGTCACAGGGAACCAAAAAGCACAGAAAAAGGAAGTGCTGGTGCATATTTTTGAGTTAAAATCTTTCCCTATTTTATGATTACTAAGTGAGTAGTATAGACAGAAGCATATAACTTATGGTTGAAAATACATATATTCATTTCTTTATAAAAATCAAAAATCTCACCGGTAGAAATATAATTTCCCCCTTCATGGTTTTTCAGAACCTGCAGCAAGAAGAAATACTGATTAGGCATTATTTTCTATACATCCCTCTCTCCAGTTAAAAGATGCCTCTTGCTTCAAGAAAGCTTTACCCACCACGAGTTATTGCTGGCGACGGGGGTGGGGGCAAGGACCCGCGCTCCGTAGAGCTACATGCTGCTTCACAAGC
The DNA here is from genome assembly GCF_001604975.1 of Cebus imitator. Taxonomy (NCBI): domain Eukaryota; kingdom Metazoa; phylum Chordata; class Mammalia; order Primates; family Cebidae; genus Cebus; species Cebus imitator. The sequence continues at coordinate 557,769 of NW_016107333.1, forward strand.
ACACGGCTAGCACTCTGCTCTCACCTGGTTCGCTTACAGATTTCTCTAGCCATTAATTTGTCTTTCTGTGTTGAAAGAGCACCAGGACCGAATGGATTTTCACTTCAGGCTTTCCTTCACCCAGAATAAGGCTCTTTATGGAGCCCGAGAGAAGACAGTGGCCCAGCAACTTTGCCACTTGCTAGTAGGTCCTCTGATCAAGAGTATCTGAGGCTGTCAAGTGGGTACCACCCTTTATAATACAGCTGTGAAAAGTTACTTCTCCACTAATTTCTCCATTCTGTTTATATCTTACAGTTAGACCCAAATTCCAAATTATCCGTTAATCAAAACTGCATTGCACATCAACATTATTTTCTCTTCTTCCTCAGTTTCTCCACATTTAGGAACTGAGAAAGAACCTGCCTAAGCAGCACTTCCCCATTTCCTTTCACCTTCATGTTAACGTCCCTTCTGATGGTCTCACTCTTCACAGGTAGTTCACACTCTGACACTTGAAGTAAGCTCATGGTTCAGTACTCTGGGGGCGCAGGGCTGCGCAGAACCCTTGGAAATGTTGCAAGTGTTACTAGTACCAGTTTCACTTTTTGTTGTTACAATTTACTGTATTTTTTACTTTTTCTGTTACAGTTTTGCTAATTTATCAGAAGGTCCAAAAGTTTGACATAACTATTTCATTTTGCATTATTTATTTATGATGCTTTTGTCATTGTCTTTTATACACTTGGGATTATAAATTATGTAAATGTTAAAATGAGCATCTCAAAGAAGTCTGTTCAACCGTGACTGAAAAAAATCAGATGTATCTTCAAAAAGCGGAGTCCCAGTTTTATGAATCAGAGATATAAACCAGAAATTCTATAACTGATCATGGAAGAAGAATCCAGTAATTGAGCAAATCCTATTTCATGACATCCTTGTAGCATAGATGGTCTACAATGCTGACCACAGATTTCTTGGAAATGCTGCTCTATTTCACTAACATTTTGTTCAGTTTTGCCTCCAGTGGAAGCAGAAAGGGTTTTTTCAGCTGTTAAATCCTAAAAATCAATATAATTTATTTATGTAAAAAAAATAACTCAATCAATATATTTTTGAACCTTTTAAGTACTAATTTTCTTTTTATCAAGTAGAAAAAAAAAATGTATTTGCCCTAAATCCTTAAAATACAAATGCTATAAAAATTCCTGTATCTTGAAAGCCTTACTGCAAATGAGTATTATAGACATCCAGCAGAGTCTGGTTTTCTTTGTTGTCGTTGTGTTATTGTTGTTTTGTATGGAAAAGCTGCTTTCCCCAGGTTCCACTTATAACCTCCAGTAGGTCACAGGGTTCAATGTGGATCTGACTTAAAAACCCACCAGCATGCTCAATCCCTTGTTATACCTTATCAAATCTGTATGTTAACTCTCTGGGTGTTTAGGCTTCTGTTTGACTGCTGTTGTGACCCTGTTTGCAAAATGAAAATGACACTCTGTGGATTATTTGCTCTGTAAGGCAAAAGTGCTTCTTATGATTATTTTGACGTTTCCAAGAGCAAAAGCCAAATTTAAACTCTCTTCAGCAAACTTGAGCCTTTTCATCTAATTCCATGTCACTCACAGCCATAACTTTCCTTGATCATTCTTCACCCCATGTCTTACATAATAAATTGTGGTCTTGATCCTGGATTTAAAAACAAAAAACAAAAGTTTAAAAGTCACATTTGTATTTGAGGAGCTCAGTGGCACTTGGGTGTCTCTTGCTGCCTGGGGCATTTGTGAGTGCATGGTATCCACACTGCCTTTCTGAGGTGTCTGATATGTGTTGGGCACCCTACTGAGGACTTGAATATTCATCATGAGGATTGACTTGGCCTGTCTCTCGACTGACCAGAACACCTGGTTAAAACATACCCTAGAAGGGAATCGGGGCTGGGCGAGGTGACTCACACCTATAATCCCAGCACTTTGGGAGGCCGAGACAGGCAGATCACTTGAGGTCAGGTGTTTGAGACCAGCCTGGCCAATGTAGTGAAACCCCGTATCTACTAAAAATACAAAAATTAGCCAGGTGTGGTGATGGGCATCTGTAATCCCAGCTACTCAGGAGGCTGAGGCAGGAGAATTGCTTGAACCTGGGAGGCAGAGATTGCAGTGAGCCAAGATTGTGCCACTGCACTCCAACCCAGGCGACAGGGAGACTCCATCTCAAAAAAAAAAAAAAAAAAGAGTTGACAGCATAGCATCCTGGGCATCCTGCTCCAAACTTGGGACCTGAACGCTCTCAGCTGGCACAGTCCCAGTGCCACTTCTTAAGTCCCATACCAGGAGTCCCACCTCAATGACATACCTGGGATTTATGGGGAACTAGACTTCCGTGGGTTAGAATGGGTTCATAAAACACAGGACCACCTGGGTAGCTGAAATTCTCAAGGTTTTTCAGAACTCTGTGCTCCTGAGCTTTGAGAATATGGTGTCTCAACTCCAAAAGGGGTGAGTCAGAAGTTATCGATGAGGCTGGCAGGAAAGTGCCAAAGCCTCTTTCAAGGGTGAGCAAGAGACTCACCCAGCCTCATCTTGTTGAGTCCCAACTAAGCACCAACAGATGGGTGCGTGAATGGCCTAAAGCATGGATGGGCGTTGTTACAGTAAAATCTTAGGTTTTATAGGCCTCTGATCAAGACACAGGGAACCCTCCTAATAATTTAAATGGAATAAGTAGTAAAGGATCTTGGTTTCGTTTTTTATCTAAAACCCTGTCCCAGGAAATACTACCTTGTACAAGGGCAAAATAGGAATAGTTGGTCCAGCACATTGGACTACTGTTGTGTGTGTTTGCCGTTAGTGACCTCATTTGTCCTCACAGCATGTGGGCACTGGGCAGAGGGATGCCGACATTGAATTTGCCCCCTGAAAGTCAGCAGAGAGGCTGCCAAGGCTATCTTGTCAATCATGAATAGCAGAGCTAGGGCTAGTCCCACAGCTGGGGGAGACAGCACCCCAATTTTGGCTTTTGTGATACCAGTCTGGGGCTTCTACCTCAGAAACCAAAACTGAGTAAAGAAATTACACTCAGAAAAATTGGCAGCAGGAAAAACGGAACACTCAAATAAGTGTTACACCCTCTGGAAAACTTGATGCTAGATTCATATACACCAAATTCTTTAAATGGCCTCTTGTAAGAAGTATTGTTCTTTGCCTCTCCTGGAAACCACAGGATTTCTTTCTTAAGTCAGAAGTAGGGTTCCCCCAGCCCAGTGATTTGGATCTTGGCTGCATAGTGGCCAGCATTGTGGCCACTTTCATAATCCAAATTCAGCAAGGTATCTATGGGACAAAGTAGGGAAAAGGGTGAGTTCAATAATGGCTCCTTCTGGGAAGCTGTTTTAGGAGGTCGATTTGGACAGGGAGTCTGAGCATGGCTGTGACAAGTTGGTGCCTCCTAGACAGCCTTGGGGTTTGAGTTCTGGCTCAGCCCAAGTGCTGGCGGACAATGGGAAGAACTAGAATGAGGGTCCCAGGCAGGGAAAGAACAGCCACTTGGAACGCCCTTCCCCAAGTCTGTTTCCTCATCTGTCAAATGGGGATAATGATAATTTGCACTAATGGGGCTATTGATGGGGTTCATTGAAATAATCAGATTATTTACTTACTTATTTTTGAGATGGAATTTCACTCTCGTTGCCCAGGCTGGAGTGCAATAGCGCAATCTCAGCTCACCACAACCTCCACCTCCCAGGTTCAAGCGATTCTCCTGCCTCAGCCTCCCAAGTAGCTGGGATTGCAGATGTGTGCCACCACAGCTGGCTAATTTTTTAGTAGAGACAGAGTCTCTCCATGTTGGTCAGGCTGGCCTCAAACTCCTGACCTCAGGTGATCTGCCCACTTCAGCCTCCCAAAGTGCTGGGATTGCAGGCATGAGCCACCACACCCAACCTGATCAATGAGATTCTTAACTCTTTTCCTTCTGTTGAGTCATAGGTCTTTTACTCCTTCTGGATAATCAGCGAGAGGATATACCAGTCTCACTGGAAAAATAGGATAAGGAAGGGGCAAGAAAGACCTTGTTCCAAGTCCCAAGGCAAGTACAGAGTGGATCTGGGATTGGGGTCCGAGCACTGCGGGAAACCAGCTTTCTGGCCTGCCCACAGAAAAGGCTTTTCCGCATGAGCCCATTGTGCTGGGTGGACTAGAAGGACGTGGGGGCCGTTTTGGGACCGGGAACAGGAAGGTTCCTGGGTTTATGGAGCCTCCCTCAGTGTAGGAGTGCCAGATTTAGGAGGGAAAGTTAATATAAACATTTTTTAGAGTAAGTGTATCCCATGCAGTATTTGGTATATGTACTTTTTAAAATTTTCCCTATTTAAATTTATTTAAATATTTTTGGCTGAGTGTGGTGGCCTACCACATAATTCCAGCACTTTGGAAGGCTGGGCAGGGAGGATCACTTGAATCCCAGAGTTTAAGCCTGGGCAACATAGGGGGGCCTCATCTCTCCAAAAAAATGTTTCAACAAGTTAGCCAGGCACGATGGTGTATGTCTGTGGTCCCAGCTACTCAGGGGGCTGAGGTGGAAGGATCGCTTGAGCCCAGGAGGTTGAGGCTGCAGGAAGCTGTGATCACGACACTACACTCCAGCCTAGCCAGCAGCGAGAAACCCTGTCTCTAAAAACAAATGCAACTTCAAACTCCCAGGCTTAAGCGAACCTCCCACCTCAGCCTTTGGAGTAGCTGGGACCACAGGCATGAGCCACCGATGCCCAGCTAATTTTTTATCTTTTGTAGAGATGGGGTCTTGATATGTTGCCCTAGCAGCTCTCAAACTCCTGGCCCCAAGCAATCCTCCCATCTCAGCCTCCCAAAGCGCTGGGATTACAGGCGTGAGCCACCACCACCCCTGGCCTAAAAAAATTGTTGTTGTTTATCTGGAATTCAGATTTAATCAGACATCTGTATTTTATCTGGTAAACTTACTTAGTAGCAATAATGTGCTATTTACCGGGCACTTCCTATGAATAGGATTTCTTCTACGTATGTTATAGCCAAATTCTCAATCCCCACATACATACAAGGAAGCTGAGGCCCAGAGAAGCTAAGTAATGCCCACTCATCCAGCTGGACAATGTCAGGGCTGGGCTTTGGGGACCCAAAAAGACTGATTCCAGAACTGTAAACTGATCAGGCGTGGAGCCAGGATGGGCATCTTTAGTCTGAGGCTTGGAGCAGGTCATCCCTCTAGAGCGCAGCTTCATAAAATAGCACTAAGCACAAATGATGAGCAAGGGGAGGGAGGCCACTCTGGCCCTTGCTGGCCGTTGGGCTGCAGCTACCATCATCCCTGAGGCCAGTGGGGAGGCAGTTAGCCTCAGAGTTTCTTTCCCACCCCTGCTGCGCTGGTGTTGGGAGGCCTCTGAGCTGGGGCTTAGCCTAGGGAATAAGTGTCTGAGCGCTTGGACTCACCAGTCCAGGGCCAAGAAGCCCATGAGAAGCAGTGTCCAACCTTGGAAGGGATGGCAGGGAGTCAGTGTTTGGTAAGAATGGCCTGGGGAAAAGATGGGGGAGCTGACCGGGAAGGGGAAAAAGGCACATCTCACCCAACCATAGGCTAGCCATGACCTTCCTCCCACCCAGGGCAGCTCAGCCACGAAAGGTGGCCACAGCACTGTTTAGTCAATACCTACTCTTCAGGCCACTGTGCAGGCCTTGTGAGAGCTCGTTCCAAAATACCTCCAGGAGAAGACCAGGCTCAAGTGTCACCTGCCTTCAGTGGCACAACCAATAGGAAAGAACAAGAATTTAGAGATGCGCCTGATTCCAAAATTGAGAGTCACTCAGGCCTTGGCTTTGCATGTGTAGCCATGGGCCCAACACACTTTCTTCCCAGAGTAGAGTCAGAGATATGGCCCACAAGCCAAGAACCAGGACTCACATTTATAAATAATTGGACAATCAAAGGGAAGTATTTCATAAACATAAAAATGATCCCAAATCAAAATTCCAGTGGCCATAAAGTTTTATTGAACACAGCTATACTCATTCCTTTGTGAATTGTCTAGAGCTGCTTTTGGGCTACGACAGCAGTGGCCACAGACCACGCAACCTGCAAAGCCTAAAATATTTATTATACTGTCTGATCCTTTGCAGAAAGTTTGTCAATCCCCATCCTGCAGCATCAATTTTATTCATAGATGCAGTGCAAAAACTCATTTGAAATATTTCATATGGCCGGGCACAGTGGCTAACTCCTGTAATCCCAGCACTTTGGGAGGCAGAGGCAGGTGGATCACCTGAGGTCGTGAGTTTGAGATCAGCCTGGCCAACATGGCAAAACCCCACCTCTACTAAAAATACAAAAATTAGCCAGGTGTGGTGGCACATGCCTATAATCCCAGCTACTTGGGAAGCTGAGACAGGAGAATTGCTTGAACTCAGGAGGCGGAGGTTGCAGTGAGCTGAGAAGGCACCATTGTACTCCAGCCTGGGCAACAGAGCAAGACTCTGCCTAAAAAAA
>NW_016107333.1:564285-575768 GCF_001604975.1 Cebus imitator
AAAAAAAAAAAAAATCACTAACTCAAACATGGTTTTGTATAAAAATGAATCACATAGTAGAATGTAAGATTCACATCTACTTTTGAGATAAAACACTTCAATGAAGCCCTCGGCTTTGGGCATGCGTGAGGGTCAGCCTCCAAACCCCCAGGGCATACTTTCACTTTGGAGGAAACGCTGGGGCTGCCCTGTCCCCTCCCATCTTCACATTCAGTCTTTTTTATCTATCTGTTTTGTTTTTGTTTTTTTGAGACAAGATCTCCCTCTGTCACCCAGGCTGGGTGCGATCACAGCTCACTGCACCCTCAAACTCCTGGGCTCCAGCAATCCTCCTGCATTGAGAGTGACTGTCCTGTTCCCCACTGAGATGTCCAGCGGGCTCTCAGAAGCAGGACACTAGGACAGGCTCAGGAGTCCAGGTCAACGCAGTGCTGTGTCCAGACTGAAACAGCTGTGCAACATCCCCCTCATCTCATCTACCATCAGGCCCCACCTGGCCGTGTGTGCCTGTTCCCCCTCAGGATGACAACCCGGCCTCACCTTTCTCTGTCCCCAGTGCCTTGCGGCTTTTTGAGAATCCTCAGGGACTTCCAAAGAGTAAGTGATCCCACTACAGCCCCCTGCAGGGGTGCGTGGAGCAGGAGAGCCAAGTGGGGAAGGTCCACGCTGCACAGGGCAGGCAGAGACTCAGCACTGCTGGGTGTTTAGACCCTTTCCTGGATCAGACCAAGAAAACTCTAGACACTGTAGACACAGCTCCCAGCCTCCACCCACTCCCCACTCCAGCTCTGACCCAGGCTTTTCCATTCACAGATTCCAGACTTTCCAGACCGGCAAAGAGCCCAGGGGCCAAGGCTTGGTGAGTGCCTTGGGCAGGGGGTGGCGGCAGGGGTGGGGGGGATCATGCTGGCCTCCAGGGTGGATTGTAGGAGGCTGAGGAAAGCCCCCAGCCACAACCCCTTGGGCCTGCCTAGATAGAGGACAGGCCTACGCTCACCCCAGTACCTTGTCAGATTTCCCCAGCAAGAAGCAGGACATCCATATATAAGGATACTCCTATTGTTGGTGTGCATCTGAGAGAGGGAAGGAGGGAAGGAGGGAAAGCTGGAGGGCGGTGCGGCAGGGGAGCAGGTGTTCCTCCTGGCTAAACCCCTGTAGCTACTTCCTTTCTTCCCCCAGACAAGTTGGGGATAATTAGTGTCCCATGAGGGAACAGAGAGGCAGTTCCCATCCCTAGATTGAGCGTGGGAGGGGGATTCAGAGTCCTCGCCAACTCCACTCCCGATGCACAACCCAGCACCGCCAAAACAGGCCCAAGGACAAGGGGTCGGGTTCCACCACCCCCACCTTATGGGTCCAACCACCCCAGCCTCTGTAAGGAACAAGAGTTCAAAGAAGTAAAACCTCCATCCAAAGAGGCACTTGCTCTGCAGTCAATAGGGTGGACATCATTCTGAAACCCTGACCTTTCTTTGGAGTTCCTGGTTGTTTCTTGTGTTCTCTGGCCCCCTTTCAAGCTGGGCTGGTCCATGACTATTTCTCAGGGACAAGATATGACAATGGGAAGCAGACAAAAAAAAGATTTTCTGCCTGGCTTTTGAGTTTCAGTGCCTGGCTTGGGCACACGACAGATAAGAGCAAAGCTTCCCAGCTACCATCCTTCCCGCCTGGAAAAGGGAAGAGGAGAGGGCTGGTTGGTGGGGTCACTGGGGATAGACTGAAGGAACCAGCCTCTTTGAGGGCGTCTCATCTGTTTCCAGCACCCAGGAGCCCCCTGGAACCATGTCTGGGCTGAGGCTTCTGGGCTCCTCTTCCCCGGGTGCCCCACCAGCCTGCCCCTGCCACATGGCTGTGGCATCTCCTCCTGTGTCTCCCATGATAGACCAGTGAGGGGGCTGCCACCTGTGCCCTGAGTATCCACCTGGGATAGGTTTTTACCTATTGGACTTCCCTCCTGTCTTCACCTTAGGACACCCTTAAGACCCAGTGGAGGCCGGGTGCAGTGGCTCACACCTGTAATCCCAACACTTTGGGAGGCCGAGGTGGGCAGATCACTTGAGGTTAGGAGTTCGAGATCAGCCTGGCCAACATGGTGAAACCCCCTCTCTACTAAAAATACAAAAATTTGCCAGGTGTAGTAGTGCACGCCTGTAATCCCAGCTACTCAGGAGGCTGAGGCAGGAGAATCTCGAACCCAAGAGGCAGAGGTTGCAGTGAGCTGAGATCACACCACTGCACTCCAGCCTGGGCAATAGGGTGAGACTCCATCTAAAAAAAAAAAAAAAAAAAAGACCCAGTGGAGCCCCGATAGGGGGGATAGGGGTACAGAAAGCCCCTCCCTTCTGCCTCAGTGGGACTAGGAGAAACAGCCTGAGATACCCTGCACGCCAAGTCAGGCAAGTGCTGGATAAACCAACCCTGTGTTCAAACGCTGACTTCATGATATGGACTCAGGAGGCCTTGACAAAAGGGGCAGCCAGGCCCACATCCTGCTATTCTGAAGTCTGGCAGAGGCACCCACCTCCCTGCAGAAGAGGTAGACCTAGCGTTATTCATGGCAGGGTCACCAGGGCCAGGGACTGCAGGATGCCAGGAAGGGGCTCAGCTCCTGCCTGGCCTGGGGCATCACTCTGGGTCTCTCTCTCCTGTGCATCCATGAAGGGTTGAGCTGCCTGAGGCCTGGGGCCCCTCCCAGCTCTGCCACCCTGGGCATGAGACCCTGAGATGCTATGTCCCCATCGTGGGGAGTGAAGGGTCCATTGACCAAGTTCCGCCTCAAACTGCAGGGGCTTGTCTCTGGCTGAAGCTCAGCTGACTGATGCTCGCATTTAATCTTGGGGCTTGGAGAAGGGTTCCTGAGCCACCCAGGCTACTCAGGAGGCTGAGGCAGGCAGGGTTCCCACCTTTCTGCTAGGCTGTTCCCCATGACCGTTTTTATAAAGAGTTCGGCTGGGAGCCAGGGAGCTTTTGGAAAGTTTGGGCCAAGCCAAGCTGTACAAACCTGTCTTCCTCCCAGAGCCGAAAGAGGCCAGGTTGTTCCCAGACAAATGTGGAGGCAGGGGTGGGGGTTGGGAAGAAGAAAGGGGGCTATTTTAGGAAGCCTTGCATACTCCAGAGCCCCATACAGCAGCAACGGGTAGGGGGGCATGGCCAGAGGCAGCAGAGGTAGGGACCTGGTACCAGGTGTCTCATGTAGACACACACATGAAACACATGCATACACCCCCAAACACATGTGGGCACAGACACAAGTTACACAGATACATAGGCTTGCAACTATGTATAAGCATGTGCTGATGTGTACAGAAATAGGCACAAGTACATACTAAGTAGTCACACTTGCAGCTGCAGGGACATGCACAAACATGCTCACACAGACACCACCACGTATGTGTACATGCATACATACTTAAAGATGTATACAAAAGATGCAGATTGAGCAATGCCAGGCTAAACCCAGGAGGTTGGGAGACAGCTTGAACTCCCTGACAATCCAACTCCCTGAAACCCAGCACATGTGCGTGTGCACACACACACCCTGGGAGGGAACTGCTTTCTTCAGAGGAACTTTTGGATCCAGGGCAACATGCAATCAAGACCTTGTGCTAGGAAAGAAAGCGCCTTTGTCTGCTGGGACCAGGGCTGCAGGAGCAGCTGCAGCCTCCTCCAGGATAAGAGCCAGGGCAGTTCCTTGCCCTGGGGAGGAAGGTCAGGCCAGGTCCTAGCTCGGGGGGCAGAGTGAGGGAGCTGACGGCTCCAGCAGGACCTGTCACCAATCCCGAGACACTGTGTCCGGCTGGTGGCACAAAGCCAGGAAAGCCTGTTGTCCTCAGGCCTGGCTACCCTGACCTCTAACCCTGGTTTGGCCCTGTCCCCAGAATGGCTGTGGTTCTGACCCCAGCCCTGGTGCTACACTGACCCAGACTGAGACCTGGCTCACCCGGGCTCCATGCCTGCCGTGTGCCTGTGACCTCACTTTTTAGCAGGCTCTGGAATTAGACAGTTGTGAAATTGAATTCTCATTTTGTCACTCTCTGTGATTTTGAGAATGTACTTGACCTTTTTGAGCCCTAAATTTAACCTCCTTTTATACCGAGGCAAATCTTTTTTATTCTTTTTTTTTTGGGAGAGACAGGGTCTCATTTCTCATTCCATCACCCAGGCTGGAGTGGAGTGGCATAACCCTAGATTGCTGTAACCTTGAACTCCTGGGCTCAAGTGATTCTCCCACCTGAGCCTCCCAAGTAACTAGAACTACAGGTGTGCACCACTCACTTGGCTAATTTTTTTTTTTTTTTAATGTATCATAGAGATGGGATCTTGCTGTGTTGCTCAGGCTGGTCTTGAACTCCTGGCCTCAAGCCATCCTCCCAGCTTGGCCTCCCAAAGCACTGGGATTATAGGCATGACCCACCACACCCAGCCCAAATCCTCTTTATTGAGCCTACTGCATACAGCTGCCTTCTCCCTTTGTACACATTATTTTCTGGGCCTAGTGATGCTGTGTTGGTCCTCTCAGCCCCCAGCACCCCCGCCCAGCACCCTCTCCTGCTGCACTAGCCCCAAGGAGGAAAGCAAGACCCAGGCCTGATCTCGAGGGGCTGCCATCTTGGGAGCTCCCCTCCTCCCTTGTGCCCTTTTCTCACCCACTGTGGTCCTGGCTATGTCCCTGAAGCTGCCCATGCCCCTCTGCACTCATCACACTGTGAAGGCCAAAACTTCAGTGAGAACAGCCCCATTTTTCTAACTCATGAAAACAATTTAGCCTTGGGGGACCCTTCAGAGGTAACATAAGCACCATCCCCAGACACTTCCAGAACTAATTTCAGTCCTCCCATTCAACAGATGTTTACTAAAGGCCTACTATGCTAGTCTAGATGCTGGAGATTCCATGGTGAGCAAATAGACAAAACTTCCTGCCCTGAGGCTTACATTCAGGTTCCCCCATGCCACATGCTGCCTGGGAGCCCTTTAGCATCACACGGTCTCCACAGCTGCCCGAGGGCTGCAGCCACTGTGCAAGTGCAGACACACTTCCTCCTTCGCGTTGCCACAAAACTTTGGAATGTTGCTGGTCTCAGTGGCTCACGCCTGTAATCCCAGTGCTTTGGGAGGCTGAGGCAGGCATCTTTTAACTATGATGCAATTATGATAAATTATTACATCATAATTGAATTACATGTAATTATTTCTCTTAAGTTGCATCATAGTTAAGCAACTTGGCTTTATTTTAAATAAAAGCATACTGTTTTAGGAAATAAATCAGCCATGCACAGTGGCTCACGCCTATAATCCTAGCACTTTGGGAAGGTGAGGCAGGAGGATCTCTTGAGGCCAGGAGCTTGAGACAACACAGCAAGGCGACATCTCTACAAAAAAATTAAAAATGAGCCAGACACAGTGGCACACTGTAGTCCCAGCTACTTAGGAGGCTAAGGTGGGAAGACTGCTTGAGCTGGGGAGTTCAAGGCTGCAATGAGCCATGACCGTGCCACTACACTCCAGCGTGGATGACTGAGCAAGACCCTGTCTCAAAAAAATTAAATGGACTGAACCTTAAACTCAGCTACTGTCAGTTCAGTTCCCCTGCTCTGTCGCTCACAGTACAATGCACTTGTTCATGAAATATTAGTTGAATATTTGCTCTTTGCCGAACCTGGAGAGGGGGAAAGGGGGTCCCTGGATTCCCTTGTCAAGAGTGAGCTGGTGAGCAATAAATGATGATGCTGTGTAGGAAGTGCAAATAGACTGATGGGCAGGTTTATAGGAGCCCAAGGGGAGTTCCTTGCGGGCAGCGGGGGCAGATGGATTCAAGACAGTTGTATTTTTTGTGTTTGTTTTTTTTTGAGACAGTTTCATTCTTGTTGCCCAGGCTGGAGTGCAATAGCACAATCTTGGCTCACCACAACCTCCGCCTCCCCGGTTCAAGCAATTCTCCTGCCTCAGCCTCCCAAGTAGCTGGGATTACAGGCATGCAGCACCACACCCATCTAATTTTGTATATTTAATAGACAAGGGTTTCTCCATGTTGGTCAGGCTGGTCTTGAACTCTCGACCTCAGGTGATCTGCCCGCCTCGACCTCCCAAAGTGCTGGTATTATAGGCGTGAGCCACTGTGCCCAGTCAGTTTAAGACAGTTTTGCAGAACACAGGTATTTCAGCTGAGCCTTGAAGGAGCAATTGGATTTTTTTCAGGTAGAGATGAAAGAGAGTGAGCCAAGCAGAAAGACATTTGGAAAAGTCATGGAAACAGGGAAATGCCTGATGTGTGAGGAAGGTAGCAAAAGGTTCAGTGTCCCAGGTGGGGAGGCCAGGCCAGCTGGGGAAGTGACTGGCACGAGCTAAGACTGTGAATGCCAGGGAGAGTGGGGAACCCCTGCCACATGGAGGTCACCCAACCCTGGCCCTGCAGCTGTCCCCCTGAGCTTCCACCCCCATCCTGAAAGCTCTGCTCAGCCCCTCCCCTCCTACCTTCCTCCTGCCCTCAGAAACCCTGGTTTCACTGTGGTCGAATTCCCCTCCATTCTTGGCTAAGGGAAAACCATTATGAGAGGCAGGAATTCTTGTAAGAGCTTTTTCTATATTAAAATTCTTCATCCTCTGTTAAATATTGTCTGTCATTTTTTTTCACAGTTTGACCTTTATTTTATTATGTTTTGATGGAAAGAAGCCTTCCATTATTATGTCATGAAATCAGTTTGTTCATCTGATGTCTCCTTAGGAAGTTGTTCCCTATCCTAAAATTGTGTAAGTGTTCGGATTCTTTTATGGTTTACCTTCTAGCATTTAAATCTTTAAGCCATCTGCGGTTTATTTGGGTTTAAGGTAGAAATCTAACTTTATTTTTTCCAAATTGTTAGCCAGTTGTCCAGGCCCATTTCTTAAGTAATCCATCATTTCTGCCCTGTTTTTTTGTTTTTTGTTTTTTTTTTCAAATTTTCAATTCCCCTGTCTCCTTGATTTTTAAAGTTATACTTGCTATCCAGAAAAAAGAGAAATGAGCAGGAGGGGAATGAGAAGTGTGAAAATGTATGGCTTAGGAAGTAAAAGCCCTCCCCTTTCACCTCCCTGAGGCAGAGGCAATAACTATTAATAGTTTGTTATATATCCTATTATTGTTAGTGTTATGTAATACTTGTTAGGCTTCTCTTAAATGCAGGGATATTCAAAGCAGAAAACCCAAAAGGGATCAAAACCTCTGGAACATATTTTGGCATAAAAATATGTTGGCTTCTCAGGTAAAGGAGGTTGCAGTGAGCTGAGATCATGCCGCTGCATTCCAGCCTGGGCAACAGAGTAAGACTCTGTCTCAAAAAATTTATATACATTAGCCAGTATGGGCAAAAAAAAAAAACCAACCATATATATATACACACACATACACACACACATATATGTGTATATATGTATATGTGCATGTACATATGTATATATGTGTGTACATATGTAAATGTGTGTGGATATATATGTTTGGTTTTTCTTTCTTTTTTTTGAGATGGAGTCTCGCCCTATTGCCCAGGCTGGAGTACAGTGGCATGATCTCAGCTCACTGCAACCACTGCCTCCTGGGTTCAAGCAATCCCCGTGTCTCAGCCTCCCGAGTAGCTGGGACTACAGGCATGTGCCACCACGCCCAGCTACTTTTTATATTTTTAGTAGAGACAGGGTCTCACCATGTTGGCCACGGTAGTCTTGATCTCCTGACCTTGTGATCTACCTGCCTCAGCCTCCCAAAGTACTAGGATTACAGGCATGAGCCACTGCAGCCAGCCCATATGTTGGCTTTAAAAAAAGAATACATATATAAGGGTGAAAAAATAAAACAATAGTAAAAGACACAAAATGAAAAATAAACACTTCCCTTTCACTCACTACTGTCCCACGCCAAGTCCCTCTCCCCAAAGGTAACCACGGGTAAAAATTCCTATTTGTTTTAGTGTGACATGCATTTCTTTGCCACATGCCACATTCTAATCTGGAGATAGGTCTATTGCTCGTGTTTCCATTTTCTGTGCCATTTCCCTCTCTGCTGTGCCGGCGCGAGTACCATACTGCTGAGCGTATTCTAGCGTTACCTGTGTCATAACAGCCAGGAGGGTAAGTCCTGCCTTACTGCTTTTCAAATGCAGAGATGTGGTGACTATTGCACACTTACGTTCAACTTCATATTGCACCCGCTCCCTACCCTTCCAATCTGATTGGAAATTTGTTGGAAGGGCATTGTTTGTATAGATTCATTTGGAGATAATGATTTTATCTCTTTGTGAACATCTCACCCCGTGACTGACTTCAGATTTTGTGACTTTTCGTTTTTTCTTTTTGAGACAGGGTCTTGCTCCTTCACCCAGGCTGGTATGCAGTGCCACAGTCATGGCTCACTGCAACCTTGACCTCCCAGGCTCAAGTGATCCTCCCACCTCGGCCTCTCAATTAGCTGGGACTCCAGATGCATGCCATTAATAACTACTGGTTAATTTTTTTTTATTATTATTTTCAGTAGAGACAGGGCCTCTCTGTGTTGCTCAGGCTATCTCAAACTCCTGGACTCAAGGGATCCTCCTCGGCCTCCCAGTGTGGGGATTACAGGCATGAGCCTGGCCCTTTTTCCTTTGAATTGGAGTGCAAGCCTATAGATTTTAACATGTACACAGGGACAACCGCAGAATCATTCCCCCAGACTTTGTGACTTTTCTTGTTTGGGGTTTTGAACATCTCTCCTTAGAGCATCTCAGTCTTAGTCCATCTGATGTCATAACTGCAGCTGCCTACCAGGAAAAGGGTTGGGAGATTTGGTCTCTGTCTTCCCTCACTAGAGGGTATCAGGTGAAAGACAGTGTGGCCTGCTCAGCAGAGCTCCAGAGAGCAGAACTCAGACCAGTTGGGGGTCACACAGAGGCCGCCTTTGGCTCAATGAATGGAAGAATGTTCTATCCGTCGGAGCGGCAGGGCCATGGAACGAGCCGCTGGGGGAGGTGGTGAGCTCCCCACCTTGGCTCTTTTCCAGCGTTCCAGGGAAAATGCAGCCTGTGCTGCCCTGGGGCGTCCGCGTTGCTGAGAGGAGTAGGGGAGGATGCTTGGTTACTCGGCCCTTGGTGCCTCCACTCTGCCCAAGGGGAAAGACTCAAGGCTTTCCGAGCCCCACGCTGTGCGACTTACTTCATTTCATTTTGCACAATGACCTCTGTGGGCAGAATGGCGTTATTCTATTTTCCATTCAAAGACAGGGAGGCCAAGGGACTTCTTCAGGGACTTCATCCAACTAGGCCTGCTGCAACCAGATTCCAAAGCGGACCCTCCTCAAGCTGCCTGTCTATGATTGTCCCCTAAGAACCCCTGCTGAGAATCAGGGCTGAAAAAATGGAAGAGGGAACACCCTCCCTGCCTTTCAGTCCGGGAACAGCTGCAGGGCAGGTGAGTGGCCCAGTGGGCAGCAGGAGGCACCCTGGCTCCTCTCCCATCCCCGGTTCTGCACGTCCGTCCCTCTCTCCCCCGGGCAGCTCTCAGCTTGGCTCACTGTATCCTCAGGGGGCCAATGGGCTTCTTGATTCCAGGCTGCACATCTGGAAGTTGATGCTATTAAAACAAACCCCATTATATAACAAACGGACATCTGGAATCCGTTAGCACTGAGTTTTTAGAAAAAGAAATTGTTTTGGATGTGCTCTCTCCTAAGAATGTGGCAAAGCGCCCTCACCCTGGCTGTCCAGGAACCCAGGGACCCAGGGGCCTCTCCTGGGCCCACTTCTCAAGGTATCTCAGGCCAGGCCAGAGGTGGGCTGGGGCAGAGGCAGAGACAGACTCTCTCTGGACCACACAGGCAACTTCACTGTCTACCACTGGCTCCATCTTCGGAAGGCTCCTTTCCGATTTTCTGTAAATATTCATTCAGCAAATGCTTGTGTGCCTACTATGTGCTGCCAACTGCATATCATTCATATGGCTACTCCCAGCATCTCCACTGAACCTAAGCACCTCAACATGACTTAAGAAAAAACATCAGCCAGGTGCGGTGGCTCACACCTGTAATCCCAGCACTTTGGGATGCCAAGGGGAGTGGATCACCTGAGGTCAGGAGTTCGAGACCAGCCTGATCAACATGGTGAAACCTCATCTCTACTAAAAATACAAAAATTAGCTGGGCATGATGGTGGGTACCTATAATCCCAACTACTCAGGAGGCTGAGGCAGGAGAATCTCTTGAACCCAGGAGGTGGAGGTTGCAGTGATCCGAGATTGTGCCATTGCACTCCAGCCTGGGTGACAGAGCGAGTCTCGGTCTCAGAAATAAATAAATTAATTAATTAATTAAGAAAAAAAAGGAAGAAAAAATATCATGGACTGCCCTGGATTCTAAACAGCAACACCTAAACAGCTCTGAGCCTCAGTTTCCTCAAACACAGAGCCTGAACACCTTAGCTAGTCCCTAGAACTCCCTGGCACCCTCAGGCATCTTTCTGAATTGTCTCCCTATTCTTTCTTCCTGGGTACATTGGTGGGGGACACTAGGACAAATGACTTGGGCATAGGGTGGTGGCAATCTTGATCTAGCAATGTTCCCTTTTATGAGAAAAATGTCTAGCTAATATTTTCAAATGGAAATTTTACCCCCCCCAACATTTTATGATGAAAAATTTCAAACGTACAGAAAAGTTGAAAGAACTATACAATAAGGCCAGGCACCATGGCTCATGTCCATAATCCAAGCACTTTGGGAGGCTGAGAAAGGCTGATCACTTGAGTTCAGGAGTTCGAGACCAGCCTCCGCAACATGGTGAGACCCAATTCTTACTTTAAAAAATACAAAAATTAGCTGAGTATGGTGGCACATGCCTATAGTCCCAGCTACTCTTGAGGCTGAGGTGAGAGGATCACTTGATCCCAGGAGGCAGAGGTTGCAGTGAGCTGAGTGACCCAGACTATCCTCCAGTCTGGGCAACACAGCAAGACTCTTGTCTCAAAAAAAAGAAAAGAAAAGAAAGGGCTAGGCGAGATGGCTCATGCCTGTTAATCCCAACACTTTGGGAGGCCGAGGCAGGTAGATCACTTGAGGCCAGGAGTTTGAGACCAGCCTGGCCAACATGGCAAAACCCTGTCTCTATTAAAAAATTCAAAAATTAGCCAGGTGTGGTGGTGGGCAACCGTAATCCCAGCTACTTGGGAGCCTGAGGCTGGAGAATCACTTGAACCCGGGAGAGGGAGCTTGCAGTGAGCCGAAATCACGCCACTGGACTCCAGCCTGGGCAACAAAGCAAGACTCCGTCTCAGAAAAAAAGAATTGTACAGTGAATCCACCATCTAGATTCTGCAATTGTTGGTAGGTTGCTATATTTGCATTTTGAAATACCTATCCATCTGTTCACCCAGCCATCAATTTAAAAGCTATATGCAGACATCAGTATACTTTATCCCTTAACATTATGCATGCATATGATTAACTACAGTTCGATATTTGTTTCTGGTCTCTTTTTTTTTTTTTTTTTTTT
>NW_016107333.1:575783-582925 GCF_001604975.1 Cebus imitator
TCGTGCTCTGTCGTCCAGGCTGGTTGTAGTGGCGCGATCTTGGCTCACTGCAACCTCTGCCTCCTGGGTTCAAGCGATTCTCCTGCCTCAGCCTCCCAAGTAGCTGGGACCACAGTCGCGTACCACTATGCCCAGCTAATTTTTGTATTTTTAGTAGAGACAGGGTTTCGTCATTTTAGCTAGGATGGTCCCAATCTCTTGACCTTGTGATTTGCCCACCCTGGCCTCCCAAAGTGCTGGGATTAGATAGACATGAGCCACCACGCCCTGCCTTCTTGTTTTCTTTGAGGCAAAATTGACAATTAAATGTACAAATTGTACTTTTCCATATATAATATGAACTACATATACAATATGAACTCACTGGAATAAAACATGTGTAGATACTTTTATAACCCAAACCCTATCTCCAAATCCAATTTTCCATCAACCCCAGAAAGTCCCCCAAGCCCCTTCCAGTATATCTCTAACCCACACTCCTCTGCTTCCAGAGCCAACCGCTATTCTGGTTATTTTCACCATAGTCTAGGTGTTGTGGGCTAATTGTGTTCTCTCAAAATTCATATGTTAAAGTCCTAATCCCTAGTACTGCAAAATGTGACTGTATTTTAAGGTTGGGTCTTTAAAGAGGTAACTACATTAAAATGAGGCCCTTAGGGTGGAACCTAATCCATTGTCTGGTGTCTTTATAAGAAGAGGAAATTAGGACAGGGATACACACAGAGAGATAACCATGTGAGAACACTGGGAGCAAACAGCCGTTTATAAGCCAAGGAGAGGGGCTTGAGAAGAAACCATCCCTGCCAACGCCTTGATCAAGGCTTCTGGCCTCCAGAACTGGGAGAAAACAAATTTCTGCTGTTTAAGGCATCCGGTCTTTGGTACTTTGTCATGGCAGCCCTAGCACAATAATACACTAAGTGTCTTTTCTAGAATGTCATATAGATAAAATCATTTGCTATGTGTTCTTTTGTGTCAGGCTTTTGATTTTGCCCAGCCTAAGACTGTCGGGATTCATCCATGTTGCTACATGAATCAATACCTTGTTCCTCTTCATTGCTGCATAGTATTCCATTATATTAATATTCCAGTTTGTTTAGCCAGGCAAATTAATTTTTTTAAAAACGGAGGAGAAAAATAACAAAACAAATAAAAAATTTAAAAAAACTAAAAGAAAAAAAAATAAAACAAAAAAGCAAAAAATAAAAATAAAAAATAAAGAAAAGAAAAAAGAAAGAAGAGAGGAATGGTTTGGCAGCATTTCACTTCAGCGTATGTCCTTCATGCCGTCCCAGCAACAAAGCAGACATTCCAGGGCCCACCCTATTCAGCAGGAGCTTCGGAACCATACATGGATGTCTAACTATCCCGATAAAACACATCATAACTCTGAGAATGAAAAGTTCTTGGAAATGAGATTAAATTAGTATCACATCATTTTTATCTCAGCAAATATAGACAATCCATGATATCACAGGAGCCTAGATCTTTATTTGTTTGGTTACAGACTGAACACAGTGATTTCACTGGCTTGGGAATCAGGCAGCTCTGGGTTTGACTCTTGCTGTATAACCTTGAGCGCAAATCTCTTAATATCTCTGACCCCCACTTTCCTACCACAGCAAATGGGACTAGTGATTTCTTCCTGCAGGGTTGAAGACTGAATGAACTAATGAGTTCAGGGCGTGTATTGGTTCGTTTTCACACTACTGATAAAGACATACCCAAGACTGGGTAATTAATAAGAAAAAGAGATTTAATGGACTCACAGTTCCATGCGGCTGGGGAGGCCTCATAATCATGGTGGAAGGCAAAAGGCACGTCTTACATGGCACCAAGCAAGACAGAGAAAGAGAACCAAGTGAAAGGGGTTTCCCCTTATAAAACCATCAGATCTCGTGAGACTTATTCACTACCATGTGAATAGTATGGGGGAAGCGGCCCCCATGATTCACTCATCTCCCACCCAGTCCCTCCCACAACACGTGGGACTTATGGAAGCTACAATTCAAGATGAGATTGGGTAGAGACACAGCCAAACCATATCAGGGTGGAAAAGGAAAGGCTCAGGAAACATTCGATGTGGTTTGTCTCACTCTGCAGCTGTCGGGGCCAGAAAGCTTCTCACTGGACAGAGCAGCAAAAGTGGATTTGTAAGCCACTAAGAGTAGAAAATGAGCTTTCGGCACTGCTGTATGTAATCACTGAGACTAAGGAGCAGAGTGGTGAAGACAGTGTCAAATCACCAGGCTGCCAAGATCAATTCAGTTGATACAATCGTAGCAGAAGTGATCTTTTCAGAGTTTCATAAAACACACTCTGAATTGTGGGATTCAGAGTGCTTCCAGGCTGCACAAATTTTGCACGTGTTTGACTTTTTTTTCTTTTCTTTTCTTTTTTTAGATGGAATCTTACTCTGTCGCCCAGGCTGGAGTGCAGTGGCATGATCTCGGCTAACTGCAACCTCTGCCTCCCAGGTTCAAGCAATTTCTGCCTCATTCTTCTGAGTAGCTGGGATTACAGGCTCCCATCACCAGGCTCAGCTAATTTTTGTATTTTTAGTAGAGACGAGGTTTCACCATCTTGGCCAGACTGGTCTTGAATTCCTGACCTTGTGATCCACCTGCCTTGGCCTCCCAAAGTGCTGGGATTACAGGTGTGAGCCACCGTGCCTGGCTACTTCTATTATTTTATTTCAACTGAATGGGACTGTTGAGAAATTTGCTTCACTTAGATATGATCATTTCTATGAAAGTGTAAATCTAAATGTAATCTAGGAACCCATCCTTCATGTGAGACATTAATATTTTTCTTATGAGAAAGTAGGAAAAATGCATAATGGGAATTGCCATCATTTGTTTTATCTCAGAAGTTCTTTTCTTCTGAAAGAAATATTTTTTCAACTTTGAAGTCCTTAGGAATTGGTTTTTGGCATAATTTATCCACTCTGTCCCAAGTGGCCTTGAAAGAGGCTCATAATTTCTCTCAGATGATGATGATCTTGTTTGGCTTTTAAAGGCAAAGAAGATGTCTACAGTTTCACTTTGAAGCTGTTTAGAAAAAATTCTTGGGATGCTTATCATTTGGTTAAAAAAAAAAAAAGTAAAAAGATAAAATCAAATTTGGAATCAGTGATAGCAACTGTATATTCCGATCACCTGCAAGAGCTGAAGAGTAATTTGTTACAACTTCCTGTGGTCTCATGGAGTCTGAAAGTTCTTCAGCAGCAGCTGAAGATGGACGGTGAGGCCCAGTCCAATGTATTTTCAAGAAATCACCCTGCTTCCTGCACACCTCAGCCTCACCCACGTCCAAAGGTTTGGAAAACTCTTTCTTTTGGTGGGTATGTGGTGTTGTGCCAAGGAGAGCACTGAGAGCATTTAAGGTTTATTCCTTTTTTTTTTTTAGGAGAAAGCGTGAACGCAGTCCCCCACTACCACAAATTCTGCAGTCGAGTTTCCCACATTTGGGAAAATCGCAGGGGTCAGCACATCCAGAGTGCAATGGATAAGCCTCACCCTAGGAAAACCACCTTCGTGGTCATGGTATCTCTCCTGCCAGGTAAGTATGGTTTTTTCCTTTCCTCATTTGTGCTATAATTACCAGAACCAAAAGATGTGCGGGATTCCTCAAGACTCCTTCAGTATCACTCAATTTTCTACACATGCTAGATGCATCATCATAGACCTAGGAAAATTTTTTTTTAAAAACTGATTTAATTCAAATCCATTCCATTTTGCTTTTTATTTTTATTTTTTTCTGATATACTTTTGCAATCCTGAACAAGGTGATTGATTCCAGTCATCTCTTCAATATCATGAAACCCAAGAACTTCTCTTTAATTAAATCTCCAGGGTGAAGGCAGCCTGACCATCCCATGCCCTCCTTTCTAATCTCCAGTGGGCTCCCGAAGCAGAGCTCCTGGGTCAGCCCACAGCCAGGCCTGGTGGGTTGGGCAGGGCCTTTGTCCTGATAGGGCTGACTTAGGACTTAGTCTCCCTCTGGGCCAGACAGTAGGGACCCGCAGCAGAGAGAACCCTGGGTAAGAATTGGATCTCCATGGCTCCAAGAGAGAACTTGGCTGCAGGATGCAGAAGAAGAGAGGCAGAGCCAGCAGCCTTGGGTGGTCCTGGGAGGCCCTGCGGAATCCCTCCCTGGGAGACCGGGATGCGGAGCAGCAGAACGAGCAGAGCACTCTCTCCTGGGACACAGAGAGGTGCAGCCAATTTGTCAGCTGGATCTGAGCCTTGGAGATGATTAGGGCTGCAAGACGGCAGAAAGAAAGACAGTTGGCACCTGAGGGAATCAACAGCCAGGAAGGAAGAGCCTGCGATTCACTCAGAACTGCAAGGGAAGACCAATCACAACCTGCACAACAGGAAAAGCAAACAAAACCATCGGAGCACATTTAAAACAATCAAAGGCAAAATCAATTACTTTCCTGAATGAGGACACATCGTTCTCAATTTAAAATGACTTGGAGGAGAGGATGGAGACCTGGGAAACCACGCGGAAGAGATAATGCAAAACCCAAAGTAAAAATCTAAAAGCACCTCAGAGGAGAGAGATCCAGGAGTTGTAATAGGTGAATAATAAAAAGAAAAATCTCAGAACGAAAGAAAAAAAAGTAGAGGAGAAGCAGTCATTTTTAAATGAGAAAGAAAATTTTCCGTGGTAGAACGCCTTGGGTTTGCAGATTAAAAGGCTCATTGAGTTCCAGGCAGGAATGATGGAAAAAAGACACACATCTAGGCATAGCCTGGTAAGGTTCCCGAATTCCATGATTAAAGAGAAAACTCAGACAAGCTCCCTAATGAGAAAATAAGTTGCATAGAAAAAAGAGAATCAGACTGAAGTCATGCATCTTATTTGCAAGCTAGAAACCAATGTGAATCACCTCCACAGACCACTGAGAGAAAAGCATCCTAAACCAGCCAGGCTGCCATCCACCTTCCTGGGATGGAAACAAATGCAAAGGTCCAGGTAATTTTTCCATATGGGGAAAGTATTGTAGAAAGGAACCTAACCAGGTGACAGATGAATCAGATTGGAGGCAAGGAGATGAAGAGGAGCCCGTGGTGAGCTGTGAACCAACCAAACCATGTATCATTACCTCCGAATAAATCATGATAGGACGGAATTTGTAATATAAGACTAAATAAGTATATTCTTTTAAACAGGAGATGCAATAAGATTACTAACCTAAAGGAAAAGTTCTGAATGATGGCAAAATATTGGAGTTGAGGAGGGGAAAAGGAGCCTGAAAAAGATATTTTAAATATCTCCTATTGACTGGGGAAGGAGAAACAGGGACGAGAGCTCTCGAGAAGGATTAATTGGCGCCTAGTTGCCATGTGTTTCTTTTTAATGAAAATTAGAAAAGGCAAGGTCGGTTCTAGCGGACAGAAGCATCTAGCAGAGCTTCCAAAATAAGAAAAAAAAAAAGAATGGCAGGCGTCTACTGTGAGTTGTTCCATCTTTTAAAAAAAAATTTAGACTTTTATTATGAAACCTTTATATATTTTTTCTCTCCCTCTCTCTATAATGTTTCCTCTCTCTATATATTTTTCCTTTATATATTTCCTCTATATACATATATATTAGAATATATATATATATGTATATATATATGTATGTATAAAGAGAGAGAGAGAGGTTTTCACCGTGTTAGCCAGCCTGGTCTTGAACTCCTGACCTCAAGTGATCTGCCTGCCTTGGTCTCCCAAAGTGCTGGGATTACAGGTTGGCCAATTCTGAACACACACCACAAAAGAGGAACCATAATATATTGAAACTCTGTGGACCCAACACTAGGGTCCAATGACTCCTTTCCTCCCCCGCCCCCCGCTGGGGATACATTGATGGCTACAAAACCCTGTAATGTTTCGGTTTTTTTTTTTTCAGCAATTCCATTTAGAACTTGTACACTTTTGCAAAGATCACCACTCGTCTTCATTGATCAAAAGGTTTCTTTTCCCATAGTTTTTGTTTTGTTTTGTTTTGTCTTTGAGATAGAGTCTTCCTCTGCCTCCCGAGTAGCTGGGATTACCCACACGTGCCACCACGCCTGGCTAATTTTTTGTATTTTATTGTTATAGACAGGGTTTCACCTGGGTTAGCCAGGTTGGTCTTGAACTCCTGGCCTCAAGTGATCCACCTGCCTTGGCCTCCCAAAGTGCTGGGATTAAAGGGGTGAGTCACCACGCCCAGTCATGTTTCTGTTGATTCTAAATTTGGTTTTCCCTGGGAACCAGGTTGGAGAGCAGCAATCCTTACTCCCACCCGGTTCCTTCTCTCTCCCTAGATCCACCCTTACAGCCCTGGACAGGCCCCTGTAGGCAACATTTTGGCCCCACCCTCAAACTGCTGATGGCTGTGACCAAGGGGCCACCAGAGCCTTGCAGCCACCGCAGAAGCTATGGGCTAGCCTGTTCTCAAACCTTCACTTCTCAGTCTCATCTAAATATCCCTCCATCCTCTCTCCAGATCCCAGGAGAAAACCTCACCTCCCATTTAGCCCAATAAGCAGAGGCCGTTTCTGCTTCCTGCCACCAGCTCAGCCCCCACCACCCCCGCTGGTGCTCCCAGCCTGCCGCCTCCTCCTCCCACCCCTCTTCCCTCCGGCCTGGGTCCTGCCCACTAGGAGCCTTGCTTCCCTCTCTCGGGCTCCCTGCCCTTTGCCTAGAAACATCTCAGCAATTCCAGCTCAGCACCTTATCCTTCCCTGGACTCACCCATTCTCCTTCAGCTGCCTTCGACTCCTTCCTGCCCCTCCCCACAGTCACTGCCTCCACTCCATGACTCCCCCACCTCCAGCCTGCTTCCACCCAGCTTGGCCCAGGCAGAGGGCACCACACCTTCCCTCTGTGTTATGAACTCCAAGCCTTCACCTACAGCTCTGAGTCTCCTGGAAACTCCTCCCCGTCTTACACTCTTATCTTGGTGTGTCTCCCTCCCCCTCTCTCCCTCCTCCTCCCTCCCTCTCCCTTCCTCCCTCTCTCTCTCTCTCCTTCCCTCCCTCCCTCCCTCTCCCTCTCCCCCTCCCCCTCCCTCCCCTCTTCCTTCCCCTCTCCCTCCCTCCCCTCTTCCTTCCCCTCTCCCTGTCTCCCTTCCCCTCTCTCCCTCCCTCTCTCTCCCTCACT
>NW_016107333.1:583140-586409 GCF_001604975.1 Cebus imitator
CATTGGAACAATCTCCATTCACTACAACCTCCACCTCCCAGGTTCAAGTGATTCTCCTGCCTCAGCCTCCCAAGTAGCTGGGATTACAGGCATGTGCCACCACGCCTGGCTAATTTTTGTATTTTTAGTAGAGACAGGGTTTCACCATGTTGGCCAGGCTAAAGTCACCTACTGTGGCCTCCCGAAGTGCTGGAATTACTGTGTTCGGCCCACAAACTCCTTTGGAGAGCTCTTCATTCCCATAGCCTTTATTTTTGCTGATGAGTTAAGTTCTCCCTAATTTCAAAGAAATGAGATGGGGCAGGTTTTGAACATTCAGCTGGTTTTGTTGTAAAACTTTTTTGGGGGGTTGTCTCTATTTTCCCCTGTATTAGGAGTCATTTGGCCCATTCTTCTGGGGAGGGTGACCCTTGCCTGGTTGGAACCTAGACTTCTGCCCTCTCTTCCCAGGAATGCTGCCCTGACTGGCACACTTGAGTGTCTAAGGTCAGGCCCTCAATGTGAGGGAAACCAATTTCTTTGCTGCTGACAATTTGGGCTCTGGGTATAATGGGCAATCAAAGTTCTTCCTGATTATGGGAAGAGGAGAATAATGAGGTTTGGGGCTGAGAAAGGGAGGGCCCCTGGGAAGGAGATAGTGAGAAGAGAGGCTAGAGATGGAGAGGGATGGAAAACACACAAGGGACCCACAGCTGGAAGGGTGGTTGGTGGAAGGGCAGCTGCCTGGGAAGGAAGCGCCAGGCCCGTGGAGCAGGGAGGGATGGCCTCAGGGCAGCAGACAGGCTGAGGTCCCAGCCAGCCTTGCCCTCTGACTACATGCCTTCATCAGCTATCTGGGAGGAGGGGACACTGGGACAGCCAGTCAGCCACTTCCCTGTGGCTCTAACAGGAGCCCTGGATGGCGGGGGGGTAGGGTGCCCCGGCCCCCTGCCCTGCCCCCAGCTTCAAAGGGGCAGCCAGCAAATGGGACACCTTAACCGTGTTCATATCCTACTGCCCCCAGACAGGCTTCTCCCGGGGGTATCTGAAGGTGCCTCCAATTCAGTGTGGCTTCCCTCCAAACTGGCACGCCCCTCTGTCCTTGTCTCAGCAAAAGAGCCTCCCCAAGCCATAAACCTGTAGTCGTCCTGGAGCCCCCCAAAAGACAAAAGTCCTCATCGCCTGGACACCTTCAGCTGCTCCCTTCCATCCTCACCAGCATGGTTCCAGCCTTCACCCTGGCTCAAGTACCAGCACTCCCTCCTAACTGGCACTGCCAACCACCCACTCCATGGCAGGCAGCTGGGGGACGATGGGGCTCTTCACGAGGCCAGAGACACAGGAGGAGGCTGGAGAAAGGGAAGGAGAGGGAGGGGAGGGGAGACTGTGACTGGAGGTGGGGCTGTGGCGACATGGCCAGGGAGGAAGACGCCCTAATCCCAGTGCAGCCCCTGGGGCAGTGGAGGGAAGGAATGGATAAAGTCCACCCGTGGGAGCCTCCCGTCCACTCCTTCCCAAAGGAACTGGGGCTGCTGGCCAACACTAGCATAACCAGGAATATGGGAGCCCTGGCTGCAGAGACTCAACCTGGGAAAGGCCTCAGAGGTCACATGGTGGGCAATGAGGATGGGTGGGTGGGACCCGGGCAAAAGGAGAAGGCTGGGCTGCTCTGGAGGGGCAGAGGAGGGTGTCAGAGGGTCAGGCCTTGGCAGGGAGCCCTTTTGAATAGATGCCAAATATATCATCTATTCCTAGCATAAGGCAGAAGCCTAGGGCCCCACCAGGGTGGGGGCTGGTGACCCTGACCTTAGCTCTGCCCCCTCTGCAGCCAGCTCATTGAAGCCTGGCGACTCTCTCTCCAAAATGCCCGCCCGCTGTCATCTCCAGCATCTCTTGCCTGGATCCCAGTGCCAGCCTGCCTAGTGCCATCTCATAGCTACAGAGTGACCCACCTAACACCCATGGTGCATCCATTCGGCAAACTTGGGCAGAGATGGCCCCACATCCAGGACTGCCAGTCCGGATTGGAGCTTGATGCAGAAATAGACAATGGCAGTGGCACTAGGAAGTGGTCTGGAGTGGACTCCAGGGGCTGAAGGCCAAGCATCTCCATGGGCCACCCCCTCCCCCAGCAGCCTGCTCAAGTCCTCAGCCTGCACACAGCCCTCTCCCCTCCTGCCATGTCTCCTCCTAAGTCGCCTCCCTCTGATTGGAGCCCGTCCCTCCCACCATGGATGCTCTTTCCCCTAGCCTCCCCAGGCCCATTTCTGTCCCCTCCTGGGGCTTCTCTAACTCTCCTCCACTTCTGCCCCTCTGGGTGCCTTAAGCACACAGCCTGGAGCCGACCTGTCTGTGCTTCCAGCACCGGGTGCCCAGCAAATGTCCCAGCAAATTAAGGAATAAAGGCAGAGCAGGTCTGAGATAAGGACAGTGTCTGGGTGAAGGTCAGGCTGTGCCTCTCCAAGCATGAGTCTTCCATGGCAACGACCTCCCCTTCCTTCCCCCCATGGAGGGTAGCCCCCTCCCCTGCTCGTTTTGGCCTCTCTGCACCCGCCCTGCATTGCAAGCCTGCCTCCCCCATCACCAGCGGGTAATCCTGTGTCGTTTTTACTCCGATGCCCATGAATAGAAGAGTTAGAGGAGAGCTGATGTAGAGCCCTTCCCAGGGCCTTGCAGCCATGCCCCAGCATCAGTGCCTGAGCAGCTCTGCGATCCCCCGCCCCCAGCCTCTCCCCATCCCTGTCCTAATCAGGCCTAGAGGCCAGCCCCTCCAGCGAGCAGCAGCCCCAGGTCCTACTGGGGTCAGGCTAGCAGTGCCACGTACTCTGGTCAGTATTCTGACCTTCCAGCTGGAGGCTCAGCCTGGCTCTAGCTGTGGCACAGGGAATGCAGACCCCTGCCCCGTACAGCTCATTCAACCCTGCCCCAGCACTGACATTTTGTCTCCCCTCTTTGTGGCACCTTCCAGACTCCTTCCCACACCCAGAGCCCCCAAATTAGCCACCAAGGGGCCGGGCACAGTGGCTCATGCCTGTAACCTCAGCACTTTAGGAGGCTAAGGCAGGCAGGTCACAAGGTCAGAAGATCAAGACCATCCTGGCTAACACGGTGAAACCCCTCTCTACTAAAAATACAAAAAATTAGCCAGGCATGGTGGTACATGTCTGTAATCCCAGCTACTCTGGAGGCTGAGGCAGGAGAATTGCTTGAACCTGGGAGGCGGAGGTTGCAGTGAGCCAAGATCGTGCCACTGCATTTCAGTCTGAGTGACAGAGCAAGATTCAGTCTCA
>NW_016107333.1:586575-620201 GCF_001604975.1 Cebus imitator
CCACCAAGGCCTTTCAGTCCTTTGTCCTGAAAGCCTCTAGAATCTAGCCCTGTTCCCCATCCCTTGGTCCCTGTTAGCCTGGTGGCTGACAGCTGCCAGGGCCACCTCCCTGCCACCACACCTTCTGTATCTGCTCCACACAGCGGCAGCCATAGGATGTTTTTCCTGACAGTTCTGTATGCATCGTTTCCCAGCTGTAAAGTCCAGATTCTTCACTGGGGTATTCAAGGCCCCTCTTGTCTGGCCACTGCCAACCTCTCTTGGATCATAGGCTACCCAGAGCTCTGCAGGGTTCCCCAACATACCAGGCTCTCTCCTGCCTCCAGGCTACCCACGTGCCTCACCCACCACCCAGGGTGCTTTCTCCCCATTCAGTGAACTCTAGTGTTGCCTGTTTTGTGAAACACCGACTGATCGATCCGTTGCCCCAAGCCCAGGCACCCGGGCACTTCCTCTGTGAGCCCATGCCACCCTAAAGTTCCTGACTATACAGGTTCATTGTCCCCCTCTGCATGCAGGTCTGTCCCCCTCTCTTGAGTTGGGTTCCACAAAAGCAGATCCTGAGACAGGGATTTAGTTATATGATCTATCGTGGGGGCTCCTGGGAGAGATACTTAAATGAGGAAGGAAAACAGGAGAGGATGGAAATAGAGCAAGAATGGATCCCAGGGAGAGTCTGGAGGGGCCTGACCCAGGCACTCTGCAACATAAACTAACGCTGGGCTGTCCACCGCGAGGCAAGGGGGCTGCCTTTTATGTCCGGCTATGTATTAGTCCATTTTCACACTGCTGATAAAGACATACTCAAGACTGGGCAATTTACAAAAGAAAGAGGTTTATTGGACTTACAGTTCCACGTGGCTGGGGATGCCTCACAATCATGGTGGAAGGTGAAAGGCACGTCTCACATGGCAGCAGACAAGAGAAAGGAGCTTGTGCGGGGAAACTTCCCTTTTTAAAACCATCAGATCTCATGAGACTCATTCACTATCATGAGAACAGTGCAGGAAAGACCCATAATTCAACCACCTCCCACCAGGTTCCTCCCATGACATGTGGGAATTGTGGGAATTACAATTCAAGATGAGATTTGGATGGGGACACAGCCAAACCATATCACCTTATCAGCCAGTCACTCCTTAGCCAAGGGCAATTTGCAGAAGGAGCACCTGGGAGCATTTCTGGTCATCACACCTGCAGCCAGGGGATTCAGACCAGGAAAAGGGGGCCTGGGTGGGGTACCCACAGCACCTGCCATACCGCTCTGTTGAGTGTGACCTCTGCCAGATTTCTGGGTGAGTAAGAGATACATGGATTCCTAGTCCATCCAAGCACTGATATTTTCCAAACCCAGAGCTGCACATGCTGCCTTGCAAGAAGGTTCTGCCCAAAGCCTCAGGGGGCAGTCACTCCTGCAGTGACTAGAAAGGAATGCCAGATATCCAGCCTCCCAAAAAGGACTGTGCAGAGCCCTGCCACACTCACTGAGCATCTGTTATGTGCACGACTGTGCACATGGGAGCTCTGGCCAAAGTTCTCATCTATGCCTCATAATAATCATTTTATGATGGGAAAGCAGAGGCTCAGAGGGGTGAAGTGACTCCAAGGAGGTCATGCAACTTGCGAGTGGAACAACTGGGATTCAAACCTGAGTCTAATTGACTTCCTGCCTGATTCCTTCCCCCTAGTGTGTGAACCACCTTGGAGCAAAGCCCTTTCTGCCCATCATAAGAAAACTGTCAAGTCCTAGCTGGGCACAGTGATTCATGCCTGTAATCCCAGCACTTTGGGAGTCCAAGGCAGGTGGATCACTTGAGGTCAAGAGTTTGAGACCAGCCTGGCCAACATGGTGAAATCTCGTCTCTACCGAAAATAAAAATATTAGCTGGGCATGGTGGCTCACACCTGTAGTCTCAGGTACTCAGGAGGCTAAGGCACGAGAATGGCTTGAACCTTGGAGGTGGAGGTTGCAGTGAGCCGAGATCATGCCACCGCACTCCAGCCTGGGCAACAGAGTGAGACTCAGTCTAAAAAAAAAAGAAGAAGAAGAAATAAAAGAAACTGGCAAGTCCAGGGTGATCTCTCTGCCCCACAACAGGTCTCAGCTACTCAGGGCCCTTGAGGACCATATCTGGTGTTTGCAATAGTTGGGAGACCCATGCATGTATTTTGCATGTATTTTGCATAATGTTGCATCTGGTTTGCATATGTCCATGTTGAAAGTCCATCAGCATTGCACAATTTCCAAGTTGTTCCTAAGCTACTCTCACTCAATGGAAGTCTGTCCAGGCTTTACAGAGCCCAGTTTCCACGATTTCTGGACTCTCTCCCAGGACCTCGCCTCCAGGCTGCACATCTATCCACCCCGGGATCCTGGATGAGCCCTGCTTCTGCCCAGCTGGATGGGATCAGTGCAAACTCCTGCCCCAGAAACTCATGTGCATTTGGTATAATCTTTTTGATGGTTCAGGTATAATCAAAGTGCTGATGGTGATGATGTGGAGAAGAGAGTGAGCCTGGGCAAAGCCTTGCTGCACAGAACGTCCAAAGATGGCTACGCATGCAGGGAGGCCTAGCTATGCACTCTCAAAAAAGAAAAAAGAGGGTAGGGGAGATGGGCAGGGACAAAGGGCTGCACGTTAGGGCTGGTGTCTTCAAGGACTGTGGTCTCTGTGCCAGAGGGGTCCATCTGCAGTAGGCAGGGCTTGTGCCAGAAAGCCAGCAGCTTCAGCGCTTTCTATTTCTATTTTAGGGGAATGCTTCTCACTTTCTAAAAGGCACAAAGTCAGTGGCTACAAGATCAAGAGCATGTTGAGGATATGGTGTATCTTGCCCATACAACTTTGTGTGGTTTTTAATAATCTTATGTGATGGGCCCTCAATAAGAAAAGGAAAGGCCAGGAGCAGAGGCTCATGTCTATAATCCCAGGAGTTTGGAAGGCCGAGGTGGGTGGATCACTTGAGGTCAGGAGTTTGAGACCAGCCTGGCCAACATGGCAAAACCCCATCTCTAGTAAAAAAAAAAAAAAAAAAAAAAAAAAAAAATTAGCTGGGTATGGTGATGTGTGCCTGTAATCCCAGCTACTCGGGAGGCTGAGGCAGGAGAATTGCTTGAACCCAGGAGACAGAGGTTGCAGTGAGCTGAGATCACATCACCACCGCACTCCAGCCTGGGCAACAGAGACTCTGTCTCAAAAAAAGGGGCTCATGGGACTCACACCTGTAATCTCAACACTTTGGGAGGCCGAGGGAGGAGGGTCACTTGAGGCCAGGAGTTTGAGACCAGCCTAGGCAGCATAGTGAGACGCCATCGGTACAAAAGTAAAAATGTGTGTGTGACACACATGTGTGACAGCAATATGGGGGATAGGTTGATGTGTCTGGACGTGGTTGTGCGTGTCTCTGTGAACAGAAGCTGCACTGCCACTCCCGTGTGTGGCCCTGCAGCCTGTTCCCATCCAGGTGTACAAACTCCAGGCTAAGTCAGAGGAACATGATGGTCTCCCTTCCTCCTCTGCTTTTGGCCTCCCTAGGTTTCCTGTCTGGCAGATGCAAAGTGGCCTCATCGTCTACAGAGGCAGAGGGGGCAGCTCCTGCCTGATCCAGCAAGACCCTGAGCTTCTCTCTGTACTGAGGTCCTCCGCCCCCACCAGGATGGGGCCCAGATCCTGGCTCCCAAAACTGTTCCAGTGAGAGGGAGCCTGGTGTTTGATGTCAGCCACTTGGGAAAGGAGGCAGTGGGGTCCAGCTTTCCTTTCAGCCCCTGTGACGTGGACATTTTCAAGTTAAACAGGGTCCAGCCTCTTCCCTGTGAGTTTTGGGCCCCACATCTGGGGCTGGGGAAGGGAGTGAGAGGAAGGGGTGGGACCTCTTCGAAAAAGATCACAGCCTTTTTCTGTGATCTTCTAGGGGAGTTTCCTCCCAGAGCCAGGCTGGGCAATGCTGCCAGGCAGTCAGCACCCAGCCTAGGGTGAGGAGCTGGCTCTGTTCATGTTCCCCTCAGATGTCTCTCACTTTCTAAAAAACACAAAGTCAGTGGTTACAAGATCAAGAGCATGTTGTGGATATGGTGTATCTTGCCCTCAGCAAAATAGCTCATAATATCTCTGTTAAAGGTTGGAGAATATAGTAGCACATTTGGTGCTTTTATAGGGAGAGTGAAAGACTATCTTGGGCACCATTTGGTTGCTGTAAGACTATACTTTCGGGGATCATTTCTAGAGAATTTTCTCTCTGTAGAGCTCATTTTGTTGCTGGGATCAGAAACCCATTCAAGCTAGCTCCAGTGGTGGACTATTGGAAGCAGATAGGGAAGCCACAGCTTGTCCCCAAATGGTTACTCACCACACAGCCCCTTACTCTGCCCCACTCTCCCCTGACCACTCTCTTTCTTCATTTCCCTTGAATTTCCCAGAGCTCTCGTGGTCTCTCCTATCATTACCAGACAAGGGCCCCTGTAGTGGATTGAAGTATGCCCCTCCCAAATTCATGAACATTTGGAGCCTCAGAATGTGGCCTTATTTGGAAACAGGGTCTTTGCAGATGTTATCATTTAAGATGAGGTTATGTTGGGGCCTACATCCAATGACTGGTGTCCTTATAAGAAGAGGAGGCTGGGCTGGGTGCGGTGGCTCCTGCCTAGAATCCCAGTACTTTGGGAGACTGAGGTGAGAGGATCACTTGAGCTCAGGAGTTTGTGACCACTCTGGGCAACAAAGTAAGAGCCCGTTTCTACAAAAAAATTTTAAAATGAGCTATGCATGGTGGTGCCCACCTGTGGTCCCAGCTACAGAAGAGGAGGGGGGCAGGAGGATGGCTTGAGCTTAGAAGGTGAGGGCTGCATTCCAGCCTGGGTGATGGAGCGAGACCCTGTCTTTTATTTATTTATTTATTTATTTTTGGAGACAGAATTTCACTTTTGTCACCCAGGTTGGAGTGCAATGGCATGATCTCAGCTCATTGCAACCTCCACCTCCCGGGTTCAAGCGATTCTCTTGCCTCAGCCTCCCGAGTAGCTGGGAGTACAGACGCTCGCCACCACGCCCGGCTAATTTTTGTATTTTTAGTAGACGCAGGGTTTCACCATGTTGGCTAGGCTGGACTCAAACTCCTGACCTCAAGTGATCTGCCCGCCTAAGCCTCCCAAGATGCTGAGATTACAGGAGTGAGCCACCGCGCCCGGCCCTGTCTCAAACTTAAAAATAAAACCAAAAAGAGGAAAGGACATAGACCATAGTTACAGAGAAAAAAGGCCACGTGAACAGGGATATGTGGGGGCAAAAGCAGAGGCTGGAGTGATGCCGCTACACAGAATCCTTGACCAAGGAACGCCAAAGATCACCAAGAACCACTAGTGGTTGGAAGAGGGAAGAAAGGCTTCTCCCCAGAGCCACTGGAGGGGCCATGGCCCTGCTGGCCCCTAGATTTTGGAGTTAGCCTCCAGAATTATGGGAGAATACATTTCTGTGTGTTAAGCCACTGAGTCTGTCGCTGTTACCACAGCCCTGAGAAACTCACACAGCCTATACCTTGAAGCTGGATACCTTCAACCTCTGTGTTCTGATTCCAAAGCCGGGGAGAAAGCAGGATGGGCCTGGCTGGGGTCGTGTCTGCCCCACAGAACCCACAAGCCACTAAAGCTGAGGGCCGGGCACAGATGTGGATTTCGGAGCTTCCCCTTCCAGTATCCTTGATAACCATCGCCCTATCCAAAAGGTATGAATTCATATCTGAAGGTCAATCTGCAGGGAGGTCTCTCCAGGCAAGGCCCAGAGTTCTGTGCATTCTGCACACATATCAGATCCTGCGGCAAAGATACAGAAGGCTGTAGCCACCTGTGTGGATGAGACAAGGCCTAGAAAAAGTGCCATTCTGATGACAGAATCAGGATTCAAAGGCTCTGTGCAGGTTAGAGAGTTAGCGAGATGGTATTGAATGAGGACCACTATAAAACCCAACTCGGGTTCCAAGAGTCAACTTCACAAGCAAAACGTGGAGGAAGCCTGGCTTCACAGCGGCAGTGTCTTGTGAGAAAGACCTGAAGATTTTCTTTGACCGGCCGGCTTAGAGCTTCAGTTGCGCTAAAAGCACAGCACTCTTGGCTGGACCAGAGCGGGGATGGGCCTTTCGGGTTCAGTGCAGCCCGTACCTAAGACAGAGAGACAACACAGGCGCCTCCAGAGCAGCCAGGCCACCAGGCTAGTAGCTTGCAGAGGTTGCGGGTAAGGGGGAGGTAGGACGCCTTGGGAGAGGTCAGCGGAGTTATCAGACTAAGGGTCCCGCGCAGCCCCAGACAATGATGGTGCCAGGAGGCAGAGCAAACGGGGATGATCTGGGGTCCATTCCAAAGAGGTGGTGGGGGAGGTGGTGCTGGTGTGCCCCCAAACACAGCCAACTCGGCTCCAGAGCCTTGGAGAGCAGTCCCCGGGTTCACACGGGCTCTGAAGACACGCGTAGCCTGCGGGTGCGAGGCTCCTGGAGAGCCCACGCCCAGGCTGGCCTCTGGGGTCGGCTTCTCTGCTTCCCGCCCGGTGCCCGCAGGCGACAGTCGTAGGTGGTGTGCTGGGGGCCTCCCAGGGCGCGGTGGCCTGCGCCCCTGCTACCCGGGGTCGCTCCTTTCGGAATCTCCCGTTTGCAGGCGGCCCCTCGGCAGTCCGCTCGGGGCTGGGGCAGGGGGCTGGCGGCGGCGCAGGGGGCTGACGGCGGCGAGCGGCGCGGCCCCAAGTTTATGCTAATCCGCAAAGAGCCCGCCTCCCGCTTCCCCTCCGCGGCCCCAGCCGCGAGCAGCGCCGGCCACTCCGCGTGACGCCGCCGCTGCGAAGCGCCAGGCGGTCGGGCCAGGGAGCTGGGGGGGCCGAGCCGGACCCCGGGAGCCTCGGGGCAGGACCCGGGCCGACCAGCGGCGGGGGCGGCGCGGCGCTGCAGGCGGACACCAGGCGGGAGGCACCGCGAGGGGCCGGGCAGAGGCGCGGGGGCCGCGATGGGCGGCCGTAGCCTGCCGGTTTGGCTGTGCGCCGTCGCGGCGCTGCTCTCGGGGGCGCAGGCCAAGGGCACCCCGCTCCTGGCGCGGCCAGCGCCGCCCGGTGCCTCCCGCTACAGTCTCTACACGACGGGATGGCGCCCGCGGCTGCGCCCCGGGCCGCACAAGTAAGCGCGGGCGGGCGGCGGGCGGCGGGCGGCGGGCGGGAAGAGGGAGTGATGGGCCCGCGCGCGCCGCTGCTCCCACCTGCCCGCACCCGCGGGGGGCGTCTTGGCCCAGGACCCCCGAGGCCGTTGCACTGAGCGGGCGGACGCCCCAAGCTCCGGGAGATTAGGGAGCTGGCGAGTAAAAAGAAGCCGAGGGGGCCTGGCGCGGCGGCTGGGATCCTGGCAGTGCCCGCGGAAACCTTTCCAGAGAAGTAACATTTTCCAGCTGCGCTGTGTGCAGCCTCCGGGCGAGTGGACCAGGTGGAAGGAGAGGAGGAAGGGCGGTCCGCGCGCAGAGCACTGGGGGCTCCCCCGGCCCGGGCCTCCCCTCTCTCCCTGGCCCCGCCAGGTAGGAGATGGAGCTGCGCGCCGGGGCGGCCGCTCCCCCCAGCCCCGGAGTCAGCCTGGCCTGAGCAACCCGGTGGTGGGCTGCAGAGCTAGTGCGGGCTCCTGGCTCCGGGCCCTGCAATGGCACAGCCGTCCACAGTGGTCTGCTCATGCCAGGCAGCCACCTCAGCCCTTGTGGCTATCAAGGAGCCTGCTGCCCCCGCCTCAGCTTCTGGTGTTTCGTGAGCAGTGGCTTGCGAGCTGGCCTGTTAAGTGGACTAGAGGCTCTGCCTGGGGTGCTGGCTGAACCTGAATTCTAGCTGAATTTGAGAGCTGTTGTCGGAGGAAGAGTACCGACACTCAGTGGGCCTGGGTACATCAAAGCGAGCTTCCTGGAGGAGGTAGTACAAGAACTGCTCTGAGAGTGAGGGAACAGGACCAAAGGTAGGGGCTGCAAAACGACCAGGAGCGATGCATTTCCCCGCGAGTCAGGCAGGGGAGGAAGGATGAGTCACAGTGCTCTCAAAGGAAGCACTAAGTGGGGGCTCAGAAGCCTCGAATGCCAAGTTAAGGAGTTTGGGATCAGTGAAGGATGGGGGGATGGCAGAGCATTTGAGGGAGAATCCCTGCTGACCTCTTTCCCAGGCAGAGGGCGGCAGCCAGATCAGGCTCCTGGTTCCATATAGCGCTTAGCCCAGTGGCCACCCATCAGGGAGATTGGAATCGGAGACCAGCAGTGGGGCCAGACGCCAGACCAAGGACCTTGGCTTCCAGGAACAGAGTACCGACAGAAGAAACATGGGGGTCTGGTGCCCCGTCGAGGCCCACAGATGGAAGTGGAAGGGTAGGAGCCTCTGGGCCTGGCTCAGCCAGCTCTTCCAGGGATGCCATTTTCTCCTGTAGGGCCCTCTGTGCCTATGTAGTGCACAGGAACGTGACCTGTGTCCTACAGGAGGGAGCGGAGAGCTACGTAAAGGCTGAATACCGGCAGTGTGGATGGGGGCCCAAGTGCCCCGGGACAGTCACGTGAGTGCACTCCTCACCTACACACTTGGGATCCTCTGGCACAAGCACCAGTCCTGCTTTCAGCTGGGAGCAGCTGCCAACTCCACAGGGGCTCCTTGGCCTCCAGAGAGCCCACTGAGCCCCCATACAAGCCAGCATGGACCAAGGCCCCAGAAAGGAGGGTGCCAGGGAGGACCCCAGCAGTTTGGACCTGCAGCAGAGCATCACCTGCACTGACAGGGGCAGGCTTGGGTTGGAGCCTAGGAATCACAGAGGGACAAGGGGAGGGTTCCAGGGGCAGAGGCACCACAAGGCTAGGAGGACGCGACAGAGGCAGAAGGTGAAGGGAGAGGAGAGGGCAAAGGGCCCCATAGGAAATGGGTCATACCACAGTGGGGCCTGGCCAGCCCAGGGAGGACTGTGGTGACCACGAGGAGGCAGGCCATGGGGCAGGAGGAGGAAGCTGGAGCCACAGGGCTGCATGTGAGGGCCTGTGGGGCTGCATGCCGATGGGATGCACACGTCTGTACTTGGAGAGGTTCACATGTGTGTCAGTTGCTGAACAGCTCCCATGTGTCAGTTGGTGAACAGCTTCGTGGCTGAACAGATGAGGGCATGGACGCCCGTGGGCCTGTCTGCACCCTGGGCCTTCCCTTCCCTGCTCACAATCAGAGGTGCCCGTCCACCAGCCTCTCTGACTGGAGCTGAGTTCCCAGAGCAGGGTAGAGAGGAGTGGAAAGAACTAAGGGGAGCGGTGGGAGCCAAGAGTGGCCCCCAGGACAGTGAGGGGGCCGCCAGCCCCAGCTCCAGGACAGTGCCCCTCCCCGCCCACAGGGAGGGCTGGAGCTGGGTCTGAGTTTGCCGAGGTGTCACTGCAGCCTGAGTGGAATTTCTCATGGCAGCATGAGCTAGAGGGGGTCCAAGTGGTCTTGGGAGTGATGGGCAAAATTCCTGCTTCTCTCCAAACTACCAGGATGGCTGTGACTTCTACCTGCA
This sequence comes from Cebus imitator, assembly GCF_001604975.1. NCBI lineage: Eukaryota > Metazoa > Chordata > Mammalia > Primates > Cebidae > Cebus > Cebus imitator. The sequence continues at coordinate 596,089 of NW_016107333.1, forward strand.
TTCTTTCCTAACATGGCTGTGAGCTCCAGGAAGGCCTGCCCTTACCCTACCCCGTCACCTTAAGCACAGAAAAATGAAAACCCTGAGGGTGGTTTGGAGGTGGGAGTCACCCAGCCTTATGCAAGTGTCTGGGGCGGCCCTGAGTGCCAGCTAGGGAGGCGAGCCCAGCCCTCAAGTGCAGAATCCCACTCTCTTGCCCTCCCCGCCCAGGTACCGCACAGTGCTCAGACCCAAATACAAGGTTGGCTACAAGACAGTGACAGACCTCGCCTGGCGTTGCTGTCCTGGCTTTACTGGGGAACGCTGCCCTGAGCACCTCACGGACCATGGGGCTGCCCCACCCCAGCTGGAGCCTGATCCTCAGATTCCCTCGGGGCAGCTGGGCCCAGGCCCCAGACCCCCTTCCTACAACAGAGCAGCCCCCAGCCCTCACGGTGAGTTTGCCCAAGGAGACCCTGCAAGGTGATCGGGTTTCTTGGGCTCAGTGGCAGGGGCAGGGAGGGCACTGACCCCAGGCTGGGTGAGCTCCAGCAGGGATGGGGAGGGGGAACCCCCAGGCCCCACCTTCATCCCGCCATAAAGCCGAGGGAGTTATGCCCAGTGAAAAGGTAGGCTTAGAACAAAAAATCTCTTGCGTGGTCTGGCAGTATGACAAGCTGAGAGGGTGAGGCCAGTAATGCCCCTGGGGCCGTCTTCTCCTCTTTCCCAGGAAGGAAAGGCCCAGGGCTGTTTGGTGAGCGGCTGGAACGCCTGGAGGGTGACGTCCAGCGCCTGGCACAGACATATGGTACGCTTAGTGGCCTGGTGGCCAGCCACCGGGACCCCAACAGGATGACTGGTGGCCCCAGGGCTCCTGCTGTCCCTGTGGGCTTTGGGGTCATCCCTGAGGGGCTTGCGGACCCAGGAGACAGAGACAGAGGGCCACTGACACCTCCGTTGGACGAGATCCTAAGCAAGGTGACAGAGGTAAGCAACACTCTTCGGACCAAGGTGCAGCTTCTGGACAAGGTGCATGGGCTGGCGCTCGGCCATGAGGCCCATCTGCAGCGGCTGCGGGAAGCCCCACCATCCCCGCTCACCTCCCTGGCCCTGCTGGAGGAGTATGTGGACCAACGGCTGCACCGACTCTGGGGAAGCCTGCTGGATGGCTTCGAGCAGAAGCTGCAAGGCGTCCAGAGTGAGTGCGACCTGCGGGTGCAGGAGGTCCGGCGCCAGTGTGAGGAGGGCCAGGCTGCCAGCAGGAGACTGCACCAGAGCCTCGATGGCCGGGAGCTGGCCCTGCGTCGGGAGCTGTCACAGCTGGGCAACCAGCTGCAGGGCCTGAGCGTGGCTGGCAGGGGCAGCTGCTGTGGCCAGCTAAACTTGATCAATGCCCGTATGGATGGCCTTGAGAGGACCCTGCAGGCAGTCACTGAGACCCAAAGGGGCCCCAGCGCCGCGGCCGGGGATGAGCTAACCAGGCTCTCTGCTGCCATGCTCGAAGGAGGTGTGGATGGGCTGCTCGACGGTTTGGAGACACTCAATGGGACAGAGGATGGAGTAAGGGGGTGCTGTCTGAGGTTGGAGATGGGGGGATGGGGAGTGGGCAGCTTCGGGACCATGCTGGAAGAGCGCATGCAGAGCCTCGAGGAGCGCCTAGCGACATTGGCTGGGGAGCTAAGCCATGACAGCGCCCCTCCAGGCAGGTCAGCTCGGCCCCTGGTACAGACAGAGCTGGCTGTGCTGGAACAACGGTTGCTTTCACTGGAGACTTCTTGCACCCCCAGCACCACCTCAGCCATCCTGGACAACCTCGTGGCAGAGGTAAAGGCCTGGCAGAGCCGGAGCGAGGCCCTCCTACACCAGGTGGCCAGCCACGCAGCACTACTCCAGAAGCTCAATGGCACCGTGGCTGAGGTCCAGGGACAGCTGGCGGAAGGGACAGGCAGCTCACTCCAAGGCGAGATCACTCTGCTCAAGGTTAATCTGAACTCAGTGAGCAAGTCACTCACGGGCCTCAGCGACTCTGTCAGCCAGTACTCTGATGCCTTCTTGGCGGCCAACACATCCCTGGACGAGCGGGAACGCAAGGTGGAAGCCGAAGTCCATGCCATCCAGGAGCAGGTCAGCAGCCAAGGCTCCAGGCTTCAAGCCGGCCACAGGCAGGTCCTGAACCTGAGCGGGGAGCTGGAGCAACTCAAGGCTGGTATGGCCAAGGTGGCCAGTGGGCTGAGCCGCTGCCAGGACACGGCCCAGGAACTTCAGCACACAGTGAGCCACTTTGACCAGCGGGTGGCACAAGTGGAAGGTGCGTGCAGGAGGCTGAGCCTGCTGGCTGCGGGCCTGGACAGCTTGCCCACTGAGCCACTGAGGCCCAGAGGGGGCCTATGGAGCCATGTGGACCAGTTGAATCGCACGCTGGCCCAGCACACGCAGGACATCGCCCGCCTCCGGGATGACCTACTGGACTGCCGGGCCCAGCTGGCTGAGCAGGCGCGGCCAGCTAAAGCCAACTAGACAGGCTGGCCAGGACCTAACCCCTAGATACCACCAACTCGGGGACCATCACCCCAGAGCCCAGCCTTATCCAGCAGCGCTTTCCAGTCTCCCCTGGCAGCCCAAATGGCACTAAGGCCACTGGGTGAATGGTCTTGGTCTAGCTCCATGTGGCTATTCCAGCCACCAAAACCCATGCTCTCAGTGTTGCACAAACTGGACAATTCCGGACAGTGGTCAAGGCAAGGATGTCATGCTTGAAGGCCAGGGTGCACTTGAGAGATTTCACATTCCACTGTCTGCAGATCAGTGTCCAGGCAACCAGCTGCAGAGCCTGAGTGTGGCTGGCAGGGGCAGCTGCTATGGCCAACTGGCCTTGATCAATGCCCATATGGACGGCCTTGAGAGGACCCTGCAGTCAGTACCAATGTCAGCAACTATGCAAAGACCTACAGACCCGCAGCCAGTGGCCTGTCCACATCGCCCTGTGCCCACAAGCAACAGTCCACAGTCCTTGGTGGCTTCTGTTCCATGTCCCCTCGGCTTCTCCCTGCAGCCATCAGGACTAGGTTTGTACCGGAAGGTGATGCCCGCTGGACTGTCCTCACACCTGGCAGCTTCACGGATGCTGTATCTGAATCAAGGACCAGAGGCTGCCAGACTTTTCTGGCTCCTCACGAGTCCTTCAGGACAGAACAGAAGCACAAAGACTCAGCCAAGAGTCCTCTTTATTCCTTTGGATCCTCCCCCAAGGTGAGAGCTTAGGCAGCTGTAGGACCCCAGGAAAGAATAGAATCCAGGCAATCTGTTTAGAGACCCTCACCCCAAATTTAACCTTTTCCTTTTCTTCCCCTAAGATGTTTCCAGAGCCCTCTGGCGCCCACACTGTCTTCCTTCCACTTGGGGCTGGGGAAATCCTTCCCGTGAAGTCAGGGCATTTCTCTAGAAAGTGGCCTAAATGTGGCTAAGCCCTCAGAAGGAGCCCCCAGCTGGAGGAAAGGGGCTCCAGGCCTTGCTTTTCACACCCCTTCAAAACCCCATCCTCCCAGGATGTTCACAAAAGGTGAGAAATTCAGGTACAAAATTACCAATGGACAACTTGAAAACTCATATTCCTCAGGCCTATGCAGTTCCCAGAGACTGACACCCATCTCTGCTGAGGCTCTGGCCTCAGTTTCCCCCACAGCAACATGGGCCCCACTGTGCTGTTCTTCAGGTTCCCACAGCCTTCTGGTTCCTGGACATTCAGTATTCTGCCCTCCATGCTGGTACTGTTGGAGGAGGGCAGGCTTTGGATTAAAGCTTTTAGCCAGTCTAAAGCTACTTTCTTCACCAAAGACAGTGGGAGGAGGGGCTGCTGGGGGCATCAGCCCTGTTTCCCACAGCTCCTTAGGCAAGAGCTTACCCAGCAGCTGTGAGCCCCGAGCTGGCCAGCAGAGGCTGGGGGAGGACTGTCAGGCCAACAGCCACCTGCCCCATCTGGGTTTGGGACTGAGTCGTTAAGGGAGGTCTGGAGAGAAGCAGCAGCCAGATGGGGAGCAGGCCAAGCGGGAGCCACATTCCCTCAGCCTGCAGGTGTGGGTGTGTGTCATGTGCTGAGATGCCAGGGCACCAGCAAGGGGGATGCGTTGGCAGTGATGTCTGGCTTCAGAGGCTATAGTCCTGGCTCCCCGACAAGGGGTGGGGAGAGCACTGTGTCCTTCCAGAGCCTACTCCACACTCCCACTGCTGCCACCAACCCTTCACTGAGTCCTCCCTCCTCTCTGTCCTATCAAGAGTTACAGCAAGGTTCCAGGTTGACAGGGACAGAGATATCAAAGGCATAGAGAATCCTGCAAGGAGGCTGGGAGTGGTGGCTCACACCTGTAATCCCAGTACTTTGGGAGGCCGAGGTAGGCAGATCACTTGAGGTCAGGAATTCGAGACCAGCCTGGCCAACATGGTGAAAACCATCTCTACTAAAAACACAAAAATTAGCTGGGTGTGGTGGTACATGCCTATAATCCCAGCTACTTGGGAGGCTGAGGTAGGTGAATCGCTTGAACCCAGAGGCAGAGGTTGCAGTAAGCTGAGATCGTGCCACTGCACTCCAGCCTGGACAACAGAGCAAGATCCTGTCTCAGAAAAGAAAAAAAAAAAAGAGGGAAACCTGCAAGGGCCTAGACGACAAACTAATTGCCCCAGGCAAGTGCCACACTGACACCTGGAGCAGCTGCAGCTCAGCTGGCAGAGACAGTACACCGGACTGGGAAGATGGGGGGATCTTTCCAGCTGTCAGCCAGACTGCAGCCCCTCTTCCCCTTCAGTGGGTTTGCCCCATGGCACTCCAGCTCCCACCCTTCTATCCCAGGACACCTAATGAGTGCTGGGCCAGGCCAGGGAGGAGGGGCCAGCCAGGACAAGTTCAGTCCAGGGTATCAAGGTCCACAGCAGGTAGTGGCTCCCTCCAGTAGCAGAAGTTACTGTATTCAGGGTTGACCAGGTCTGTGCTGGGGCCTCGGGCCACAGGTGGGAAGAGGAGCTCGACCACCTCGCCAAGCCTCTCATACCTACAGGCAGAATGGGGCCAGCACTGAGCCTGAGCTGCCACCAAACTATGGTCCCCGCCATGGGAGCCCAGGGTAAGGGACACACTCCCTGGTGAGAGGTGAACTTGGGGCCCAGGGAGAAGCCAGGGCAGGGGGGCGTGGCAGGGCATGGGGAACATGTGGCAGGGTTTGGCCTCACGTGGATTTGTGGTTCTTTATAAGCTCCTGGGTGAGCTCTCCCCGGGGGTTGACCGTGAAGATTCGGGAGTCAGGTAGGCCAACCTGCTGGTAGGCAAAGATATCCTGTGGGAGACGAGGAGGAGCCCATGGAACAGAGGCCAGCAGGGAGCTGGGGAGAGGTGGCTCAGCAGAGGGGAGGGGACACACTCACGTTGGGCCTGTTCCCAAATGCAGCATAGAAGGGCTGTCCGTGGGGCAGAAACAGCTGCTGGATGTCACTCAGGCAGGCGACCTTGAACACCTCTGGCTTCTTCTCAATCACCTCTCTGGGGTGGCCAGAGCCACAGCAGGGACAGGGGCCAAAGTGGGGATGAAGCCAGAGGGGATGGCAGGCTCACCTGACAGGGGAGTCTGACCCCACCCTCCTGGTCACCTGAGAGCTAAGGCTGGCCTGGCAGTGGGCCATGGCCTTGCATGTGTAGGGCTGGTTACCTGTGAAGGGCAGAGAAGAGGCTGCTGGGAGACAGGAGGATGAGGCCCTGGGGGAGGCTACAGCTCTGCAGGTACCCCTTGGTGAGGTTCGCCATACCGATGGCCCGAGCCGAGCAGTACAGGAACTTGTACCCATTTCTGAGAGTGGGGGACAGGGTAGCATAGAACCATCAGAGACCAGCCAGCCCCATCTGTTTCCTTGGCTTCAGCCTGCCCAGTCCAACTGTGGGGCTCTGAGGTTCCAACCTTTGCAGGGAGGGGACATGGGGAGAACAGCCAGATCTAAGGGACAAGCCCTCAGCAGTGGACTCAGCTGGACCTGCACAGAGTCCTGAGGCCTGGGTGGAGCAGATGGAGAGGGCCTCCCCTCTGGCCTGAGGCCAGTAGGTGGGCCCTGATCCTAGAACACAGCCCTGGGGGATAAGCCTTTCACAGAACTTTGGGCCATTAGATAGGTCTCAGCACTCCAGGCACCTGCCTTGGCGGCCTCCCTTGTGGGCCCTGCTGGTCCCAAGATGTCCTGTTCTGTCACTCCCTCTCTAGAGCTGGGGACCCTGCCTCAGTCCCAGCCCAGGCACTCACAGGTGGATTTTGCGATAGAGACTGGTGATGCCCTGGTGTGTCCAGTCTTTCCCCAGCTGGGGCAGGATGTGACCCAGAGCATCCGACCTAGAGCCAGAGTGGAAGGGTCACTCCAAGGCAGCTCCACGTGGCCCAGCTCCAGCCTCAGGATGGACCACCAGGAAGGGAAGGCCCCCTCACTGTCCCCACCACACCCAGCACAGAGGGAGGTGAGTCCGAAGCCCCTCTCTCCCTCCCCTTCCCACAACAGTTGGGCCTCACTTGGTGATGGTGCCGTCGATGTCGGAGATGACCACCTTGTCGTCCCATTTCCACAGGTAGATGGTGGCCCTGCAGCGGCAGGTGCCCTGGTACTGAGTGGTCACACTGAAGACCACATCATTGGCACCTTCTTGCAGGTTCAGGCACCGCTGAGGCCAGACAAAGGGGGGTGCGTTGTGATCGAGCACAGCAGTCACTGCCTACCTGTCTCCTTACCCCGTGGCCTCCGATCCCCTCGGGCCTCTCATTCTCCTCTTCCTCCCAGCTCAGAGACTCTTGGATTCATCAGAGATAGCCACACACAGACACATCCATGTTGGCAGAGGGTGGCCGCGCTGATCAGGGTCCTGTCCAGTGCAGGCCACAAGAGCCCTAGCCTCCCTTCACTCCCCTTTGAGATGTAACTCCAGACAAAGTTGCATCCGTGACTCCCTGCCCAAGATTCCCAGGCCAGCCCCAAGGCTGGGGCTGCTCTTGGCAGGGAGACACACCCCTCCATAGATGGGGGTCCTGTGGGGATCTCCATAGGAAGCCCCTCCCTAGGGCTGGGGTACCTGAGTCGACATTGCTCTAAGAAGTCTAACCCTGTACTCAGTCCATAGAGAAGGATCAGGGCCACTCCCCACCAAAGCCTGAGTTGAGTGTGAGCTCCAGGGTACCAGACAGATGGCAGCTGCCTTGTACTGGCTGGTCAGCCCCTCCTGCACACCTCCCTGACCATGGAGCCACATCCATGAAAAAAATATGTTCTTATTCCAGGAGTCACCAGTTACTGAGCTTAGAGAAGATACGACTTAGGGCTGAGAGTTGCCAGAATCTGAGGGGCTGTCATCAGCATTTGATTCTTTTTAGTGTTGCTTCCAAGGGCTGACCCAGAGCCTGCTGGCTCACTCCAGGTAGATTATCTCAGGAGGACCTAAGAGACAGCTTTCCCAGTGTCTGACAGACAAATGGGCTGGCATGTGAAGTGAGTGTCCTGCCCTTGGAGGTATTCAAGTGGAGGCCATCAGGGAAGCTCCCAAATGGATAAATTCTGGCCTTTGGTGAAGACATGGTTCCCTGGAGCCAGTTCTCAGCTGGTTCCTGAGGAACTCTAAGACAGAATTAGCTCAGCCCCTCCCCGTCCTCCACACAGACAATGCATACTTACGATCTGATCAGAGGAGAGGCGGAGGGACTTCTTGTAGGTAGGAGTGGAGACTGGAGTGGAGGGTGGGAGGGAGGGGATCTCGAGGATCACAGGGCTGTCTGGGGCGTCGTCATCACTGCTCAGGACTTCTGTCTTCCCTCTGCAGACCGCACTGGCTCTCAGGCCATCTCCTCCAGCCAAAGGGCCTTCACTTCCAGGAGATGCCAAGAGGAGCCTGGACCTGTCCCCGCCACACCAGGGCCTACAGGGTAGCAGTGATCCCTCCCTCTAGGCTCCACCCATGTGGAATGGTGGCAGACACAGGGGTACAGGCTGGCAGTCTCCACCCGGCCAGGTGACAGCAGAGGGGGCTGAGACCCAGGGCTGCCAGCCCTCATTGCCTGCCTTGGAGATATTTACCTGAAATACCTAAAGTATATCTCCGAGCTTATTCCCAACCCCAACCTGCTTTAGCTTCAGTCAGGCCATCCTTAGCTACCTTCCAGCCAGCCTCAGGCAGCTGGGTCACTTCAGAGATGAAAAAAGGAAACAAAGTCAGCTGGCTTATGTGGGCTGGAAGAGAAAGGCCCTGCTCCTCCTCAATAGGGATCCCCTTGTCTGGGCCAGGAGCCTGAGCACCTGTGCCAGCTCTGCCATTTCCTGGTTGTGGGCCAGGATATGCGTCTTCAGGCCAGGCCATTTCTCGGGAAAAAGAAAAGGTATGGAAGTGCTTGTGGGGCCAGGTGCGGTGGCTCACGCCTGCAATTCCAGCACTTTGGGAGGCCAAGGTGGGTGGATCACCTGAGGTCAGGAGTTCAAGACCAGCCTGGCCAACAGGGTGAAACCCCATCTCTACTAAAAATACAAAAAATTAGCCGAGCTTGGTGGCATATGCCTGTAGTCCAGCTACTTGGCAGGCTGAGGCACAAGAATTCCTTGAACCAGGGAGACAGGGGTTGTAGTGAGGCGAGATTATGCCACTGCACTCTAAAGCCTGGGTGACAAAGTGAGATTCCATCTCAAAAAAAAAAAGAGAGAAGTTCTTGGTGCTCGAGGAATGACAAAGAAAACCCACGCTGGAGACAGGGTGCTGGCTCCTCCCTGCTGCCCCGCAACCCAGGGCCATCTTTCCCAGGCTCCCACTGCAGAGCCCCAGACAGGGGTCTCACTCACCCCTGCTGCTCCTTAGCTGCAGTCTTCTCCCTTTGGGCACTGTGCTGTGGAAAGAACATCCATTAGTGAACCCCACCTCCCGCCCTGTGCGGCCCTGGCCCTGCCCCTCAACCATGACCACCCACCTCCTCAGCCAGGAAGTCACTGCGTTGCCAGGAAAACCACCATCGCCCACCCTTCCGGGGCATCTTCTCCTTCTCCAGCTTGTCCATGGTGCTCTGTGGGCAGATGAAAGCCATGCAGTGTTTCCAGTACCACATAAACCTCCTACCTCATGCTGTTCTTAGGACCCTCCCCCCATGAGTCCAGAGTCTGGGCCAACCCTGCAGCAAGGTGCTGTCAACATCTGGAGGCCAAGGAAGCATCCTCACCTCCATCCTGGGGTTCCAAGCAATGACTCAGGTGAGCTATGTTCAAAAGACCACGGGCTATTTCTGCCCCCAGCCCCACCTCAGCTCTGACCCCTAGCTCTAACCCAGCCTCAGCCTGGCCTCCAAATCTTGTGGATCCCTTCCCCTACTAGAGTAGCTAAAGGCAATGCTTTGGGAGTTTCTCAAGATCTGGTACTCCCTGCATGCTGCAACCAAGTGGCAGCAGGAAGAAAAATCATTAGCCAGCACTCCCCTTAAACTCCAAGGCTGCCCCAAGCAACCTCGTAAGGTTGGTGATCCTATCCCTTAAACAGCTCCCTTTTCTGTATGTTACCATCACTGTCTGGTTGGGGCAAGTTGACCTTGTGAAAAAACACCGATTAGATCTATGCTATTATAGATAACCCCAGGGAGAGCCCAGCCCAAGGCCCATCTGGGGGACACAACAGCATCCTACAGACGCAGAGTGGAGAACCCAAGTCAGGGGGATGTGGGCTTGGGCTGGGAACAGCCACGGGACCATCCTGAGCTGGGAACAGGCTGGTGGGGCAGGGGTCTCTCAGGGGCCTCAAGCGGTGGGTCTTTCTGGGTAAGGTGAGGAGATCCAAGCAGAGAAGGGACCCTCTTCCTTCCCACAGACTCTGGGTCCTAGCTCAGACCCTGCACCAGCGAGAGGATGAAGTTGTCACCCAATGGCAGTGACAGCTGTCAACATCTGTTAGTGATGCTCTTTGGACAAGCCAAGAACAACAGGCCATGCCAGGTCAGGGTGGTGCCTTGGATCGCTCCCAGAGGGCCAGGTGCAGGTTGGCACAGGCTGGCACTGCCCAGGAGGGCAACATCCTCCATGAGTAGGAGAAGGTGGCTGGGAAGACCAGGGAAGAGGTTCTGGGAAGGAGTAAAGAGGCTGGGTATTCCTTCATTCTTTTCCCACTCTGGGCATTACACATGCTGTTCCCCATCCCTGGCCAGCTCAAGGCCCACCCATCCTTTACTCTGCCCAGTGGGCACTTGCTTATCAAAACCCCTTGCCTCCAAGCACTACACACCTCTCCTTCCCAGCACTCAGGGCTGAATTATATTCATCTTTGGTTAACTTTGTCTTCCTTCAAGAGCAGGGATAATTTTGTTTCATTTATTCCTGACTGTCCCCAGCCTAGGCCTGGCACATAGTAAGTACTCAAGAAATATGTGTAGATAAAGAAAGTAAGCACCCTTCAGCCCAGCCTGGAGGAACAGTCTGCAGGCAAGGTGAAGGGTGCAATTTCCATTTCCTAAACCCATATTTCAGATCCAAAGGCCTCCCCATATTTCAGATGCAAAGGCTTCCTGCTAAAGGCATGCCTTGTTTAAGCACCTGTTGGATTTTTCTCCTCCTTCGTTTGTCCTGAGCTCCTCTGAAGACAAGTTTAAATCCAACAGGATTCACCCACGGCCAGAAAACCAGGGAAGGGTAGGGCAAGACTTCAGGGATCTGTGTTGCCTCTGGCCCCCAGACCCATTTCTCCTCGCTCTTCACTTCCTTGCCAAGGGTCTCCCTGCCCCGAGGCTATGGCTGCTTTCCCCAGCAGGGGCAGTGGTGCTCTAACCATTACCTTGGGCAAGCTTTTCTGGAAGGCTTGCAGAGAGAGGATCATGGGGGCAGCCACAGCCCAGTTATAATGCCTAGAGAGACAGAACAGCGCATCAGGGCTGCAGCAGCTGCAGGGTCGTGGAGAGGGGGATGACTCTCCAGCCACCAGCATCCCCAGCCCTGGGACTTACTTCCCATTGATTTTCACCACTAGATTTGGGTCATCCAAAAGACCGGGGTTTTTGGTGAGGTCCTGGTAGGAGACGCTGTGCTGGTTGAATTTCTCTGGGCACAGAGGCAGAGAGTGAGGGGTGAAGCTGGCACATCCCAGTTGACCCGCTGCCTCAGCCACCTGGTGCTCCGCACTCTGCTCCTCACCTCTGTTGGTTGGCTCTGTAACCTGGCAGGGCTCCTCCCTACCTATGGTTTGTGAACCTGTTTCCATCCCAGGATTCACAGGATAACTCACAACTTAGCATCAAGCATTTGGTTCATGGGGAATTGGGAACATCCAGCCCCTGCTGGCAGAGTGTGGGCTGCATGGGACAGAGAGCTGCAGGGAAGCCCAGCCTCCCACCCCTACCACCCCACCCTCGAGGTCTTCCCTGCCCTCCCCATCCCTGGGCTCAGCACCAAACCTCAGAAGGCCTTAGGCCATAGTCAAGCATACCTGGGGAGATGTTCCGGCTGTCAGCCAGTCCACCACAGAGGGACAGTGCTATTGGCTTCACTGTGTCTGGAGTGGGTTCAGGTTCGTGTTCAGGGTTGGGATCCCTCAGGGGCTTCTGGTTGCTGGGTTCACTCCATCTTCTGGTCCCCAGCCCGGAGTCACTGTGAGCAAAGGGGCCAATAATGACATGAATACAAGGAGGGTGGGAGATGGGTCCTCCCTCCTCCCAGGCCCTTGATAGTGGACCTTGGCCCCAGGAGCCCAGACCCAAGACACCCTGGCATCCAGAACCCAGGCACCTCTGGGGGAAGTAAAGCGCTGCATTCTCAGAGTCCAGGGAGGGCAAGTCATCCAGGTAGATGTCACTGGGGCCCAGGTGCTGGCTTCTCTTTGGGGAGCCTGAGGGTGGAAGAGATGATACTTGTAGAGCTGACGTGCTCAGCAGTGTGAGCAGGAAGTGCCCTCTTACTTTGAATTCCCTAAGCCAGTGCTGCCCAGCAGAACCACCTGCAGTGACACAAATGTCCCATGTCTGCACTGTCTGAGAGGTTGGCTGCTAGCCACATGTGGCTATTGAGCACACTTAAAATGTGATCACAGTGTGACAGAGAAATGGAATTCTCTATTTTAATTTCAATTAATTTAATTTTTATTTTTATTTATCTGTCATCCAGGCTGGAGTGCAGTGGTGTGATCATAGCTCACTGCAGCCTCGAACTCCTGGGCTCAAGTGATCCTCCTGCCTCAGCTTCCTTGGTAGCTGGGACTACAGGCACATGCCACCATGCCTGACTAGTTAAAAAAGAAAATTTTTTTGGTAGAGATGGGTTCTCACTACACTGCCTAGGCTTAATCTTGAACTCCTCAAGCAATCTTCCCACCTCAGCCTCCCAAAGTGCTGGGATCACAGGAATAAGCCATCTCACTGGCCTTAATTTGATTTTAAATAGCTACATATAGCCAGTGGCTACCGATTTGGACAGCACAAGCCTCATGCTTTCCCAGCACTCTTAGATAAACCTAAGCTTGTGAGCTGGAGCTGAGTCTGCTCATCTCTCCGACTTCCTATCCCAACCATCTCCCACTTCTCGCTCAAGGCACGCTAGCTGGCTTCAGTTTCTGGACATGATGCTTTTCTTGAGCCTACAGCCCTGGCACACACTGTTCCCTCTGCCTAGAATTCCCTTCCCCTGCTCCTCGCTTGGCTGAATCTTCATTACCCATGTCTCAGCTTCAACATCACCTTCTTGGAGGGGCCTTTTCTCACCACCTGGTTTAAACAGCTCCCATCCCAACCAGTGACTATGCCCGTGGCAGGCCGTTCCACATGTGTAGCCTCCATCTCCCACACTGCACTGTGAGCCTCATGAGGCTGGTGCCAAGTATGGCACCTGGCACACAGCAGGTGCTCAAAATGTACTTGAAGTCCCAGCACCCACCCAGGGGACAGGGTGAGAATAGGGAAGCAGTGGGGGGGACCAGCATCATTCACCTTTCCCCCTGGAGACCCTCTCTGACTGCCTGGTGGGAAGTGGATCCTCCAGAGTGGCCCAGCTCCATGACTTGGAGGCAGGAAGGAGGCCCACATCCCCAGAGCTCTGAGTCTTGGTTTCCTCTGTCTCTGGGGTGTGGAGAGGGGGGCCCACTAGAGTGGGATCCTCTGTATCAAGCTGAAGCAGGTCAGAGCCAGCCTCTGTTTGCAGGATTGGGTGTTCCAAAGGGTCCACGCTGCCAGCCACAGATGTAGAGGGAGTGCTGGGTCCTCCCCGAGGAGGAGAGGTTGCCCCGGCTCTGCCTTCAAGGACCATTGAGGACTTGGGCTGCTCAGCTCTGGCCACCTTCAGTAGAACAAATGGAGGAAGATGGGGGCCAGGGCAGGGCCTTCCACCCATGTCCCATAAAACCTTGGGGGAGGTGGCCTGAGTTTCAGTCCCTTCAACCCTGACCCATGGGGGCCACAGAGCCCCTGAATCGCAGGGACTGGGGTTGATACAGAGGGACTCACCTTGGGCAGCCTCCCCCAGGCCCACTGCATGTGGGACTCGGCTCTCAGGGGACTGGGATCCAGGGTCCGCACCTCCAGCTCCGAGTCACTCTTAGGGGATGTTAGCTCACCTGCTGAGAGGCTGCAGGAAACAAATTCAGAGGCCCTGAGCCTGCCTACCCATCGCCCCTGCTGCCCACCCCAGCCAGTGAAAAAAAAAATGTGCAACCCATATTTATGCCTGTGCTGAATCCAGAATATATAAGGAATATATAAAGATCTAAAGAGTAATAAATATATGAAGAACTTCTGCTAATCAACAATAAGAAGACAATCCAGTCAGAAGAAGGACTGAGGGACGGAGGGATGGAGGGACAGAGGGAGGGAGGGAGGGAGGGAGGGAGGGAAGGAAGGAGGGAGGGAGAAGGCAAAGAAGGAAGGAAGGAAGGAGAAGAAGAAGAAGGAAGAAGAAGAAGAAAGAAGAAAGGAAGGGAGCCAAGTTGTGGCTGGATTGCCTAATGGGCATAGGGTTTCCATTTGGGGATGGAATGTTCTGGAACTAGATAGTGGTGATGGTCCTTCAACACATGAATGTACTTAATGCCACTGAATTGTATACACTTTTAAATAGTTAAAATGGTAAATTTATGTTATGTATATTTTACCACAATAAAAAGAAATCAGTAATAGACTTGAACTCTTTACAAAGGAGAAATACAAATGGCTGGTAAACACATTAAATGAGTTTTGTGTCATTACTCATCAGGAAAAATGCAAATTGAAACCTGAGACCTTAATCTGGAGTCCCAGCCTGCAGCCCATCTGGACTCTCACCTGGCCTGGGGGGACCACTCGCCATCGGAGTAGGGGTAGATGTCTTCGGGTTTCGGTGATGACTTCTCTTCCAACTGGACACTGCTGAGGGGCCACAAGGAAATGGTCACTGATCAGGCAGGACGCCCCAGGCAGGTATGAAAGTCTGGTGAGGTGAAGCAACTACTGCCCAGAGAGGTCAAGGCCCTTGCCCAAAGTCACACAGCATGAGGAGAGGAAATAGCACTTGATCCCCCAAACTAGGGTTCCAGTCCCTTGGTCCTTACACACCCTGAGTGTTCTGGCCTCTGCTTTTCCAGCAGGGACAGCTCCCTTTCAGCACCCGCCTCCAGTTCTTCAGAACTAGATTCAGTTGCCACTGCATCCTCTTTCTGCTTGGGCTTCCTCCTGCGACGCCTCTTCCTCCGCCCAGCGGAGGCCGTGCCCACCATGACGAGGCCCTCAGGCTCGCTGGCAGTGCCCAGCTGGGAGTCTGAGGGGAAGCCAGACAGACCCCCCCAAGGGATGGGTGAGGTGCAGAGGCGGGGAGGCACATGTTCCTGTGGAACAGACCAAGAGCTGAGTTGGGGGCTGCCCTCACCACAGTCATCCTGAGCCTTGACTGGGTCACAGCCCTGGAATGAGCTCATTTAGGGTCAGGAAAACAGCCACATAGCTCCCTAACAGAGCCACCCACCACCCACCAGCCTGGCATGCCAGGCAGCGATCTTGGCATCAGCCTCTGACCTCCTCCTCTACCCAAGTCTATTACATCAAACATCTACTTCTCCTTTAAGACTCAGCCAGATGTTTCCTCCTCTAGGAAGGGGCCTTGGCCATCCCTCTCCCGGTCCCAGCGTCCCTCACGGCAATGACCAAATAGTTCATCATCCATTGTTTACATGTCCAGCTTCCAGACCAGTCTTGAACTTTCTTTGAAGGCAGGGGTCACCCCTCATCTGAGTCTGTTGCACGGTGTCTGGCATACAGTAGGGACTCAAAGTTTTTCAAGTTCAGTTTCAAGTCCTCTGTTGGCTTCTGCCGGGCCCTGCCTCCCCTGTGCGAACACCCGCCACTTACACACTTCTAGCTTCTAGCTGCACGAAGCTGGCACCAGACCCGGGAAAAGCCAGATGTTGTGCTTTCCAGCCCCCTTCTTCAGCTCCCGCCTCCTCTCCAAGCTGCCCAGGGAAGGCCTCCTTTTCATCCCATAGGGGCCCAGCTCAGGGGTCTAGTCTTCTGAGAAACCCTCCCCAACTTCCCAGTAAGTAGAGTCAGCTGGTACCCTGGCCCCTTCCTCTGTGCATATCATGTGTGCCAGAGGCCAGCCCCAGCTGACACCCTGCCTCAGATCTCCGCTGGTGGGGTGCTCCCCAGGAAAGGCAAGGATGGTGACAAATCCCAAGGCTCCCCTGAGAGGAGACACAGGGAAGGGACGGGTGGGCCAGGTACTGTTAGGAGGGCCACACTCACCTCATCGCTCTCCAGCTCCTGGACAAAGAAGGCCTCCCCACTGTCCCCAAGCTTCATGTGCAAGTCCACAGGCTCCCCATTGATCTCAATGTCTACCTGCAAATGGAGAGCGGGTGGCAGGGGCATGGGCCCTCAACCCCATGCTTCAGAGCACTGGCCTCCTGGCTGGTCCTCCAGTGGCTCCTTGCTGCCCCAAGCGCCAACCTTGCTGGGGTTCCCTCCCTCTGGACCTCAAGTGCCTGGCTGCTTCCCATGATCGGGGGCTCTGCCGCATCTCCCCTTCCTCGGAGAGGCCTTCGCTGAGCTCCCTACCCATCTCCCCCTCACTCACACTGCCCCATTGTCTGGGCCTGATCACACTTGTCACTGTCTTGGTCTTCTTGTGTACGGCCTGGCTTCCACATTCCTCCATCTCCCATACCCTCAAGAATAAGGACGTGATCTCTCTTATGATCGCTGTGTCCCCAGACCCCAGGTTACTGACCACGTGAACAATGGTGAAAATTTCAGCGTACTGGCCCTTTGTGGAGTGTTTTGTATAGATTATCTCATTTAATCTTGGCAACAACCCCTTGCAGTAGCTCCTATCATTGCCTCCACTTTATAGATGAGGAAACTGAGGCTTGGGGGGTTTAAGTAATTCTCTAGGAGGCAGCCTCATAGCAAGTGAGCCTATGAAGCCAAAAAGGCTGGGTCTGCAAGGCAAGCTACTAGCCTTTTAGATATACTGTTTCCTATAGGCTACACTTTCCTATTAGGATTCTGGAAACGTCACAGTTGCCTCAGTGTGAATCTTGATTCATACACTAGACATTGCTGCTAACAAAAATCTCTGCTGCACTCGCCTGAGCCCAGTGAAGGTGGAGTGAATTTATTTTATTTTATTTATTTATGAGACGTTTCACTCTTGTCGCCCAGGCTGGAACACAATGGAGCAATCTTGGCTCACTGCAATCTCTGCCTCCTGGGTTCAAATGATTCTCCTGCCTCAGCCTCCCAAGTGGCTGGGATTACAGGAGCCTGGCACCATACCCAGCTAATTTTTGTATTTTTAGTAGAGATGGGGTTTCTCCATGTTGGTCAGGCTGGTCTCAAACTCCTAACTTTAGGTGATCCACCCGCCTTGGCCTCTCAAAGTGCAGGGATTACAGCCATGAGCCACCATGCCCAGCCTGAAGTGTATTTATTAAGAGAGAGAAACTAACTTTTGAGGTTACCTACATATCTGGCCCTGGGAGAGCATTATCAGTTGCTATTGACTTGTTCTACCAGCATCATTAGGCAGATATAAGCATATCCATTTGTGAAAGTAAAGTAACTGGGCTCAGAGACATGAAGTGACTTACCAAGAACATACAGGTACAGTCTTAGTAAGCTGAGCCAGGTCTGATGGCCCCAGCACTGGGATGAGCCCTACTGATCTGTTGCCATGAGAAACTGTGAACCTTCTCAGACCAAAACCCCCAAATCTACCCAAAAACCCTCAAAGAAAGTACAAACAAAGGGAAGCCTGTCCAGAGGAAAGATCCCCACCTAGGGGAGGTCCCGGGGCCTGTCCTGGGACTGTAGTGGCTGCCCTGGCTTAAAAAGCCCACCCTGCAGTAGCGACCTCAGCCAGCCTGAGTACTTACCACCTTCTCCCGTGACCGCAGGACACCCAGCTTCCCAAAACGCACGTGGAAGGGTGAGCACCGGAAAGAGCCATCCACCTGCTTTACCACCAGCACGTCAATGCTGCCGCTCAGCGTGGCTGGGTTCAGGCCCCGGTACAGCTCCTTCATCGTTTCCAACACTCGCCCCACGTAATTCATGGTTGGTGCTGGCAAACAAAGGCAGTGACTTGCACAAAGGCAGTGACTTGCACAAAGTCTGCTCCAGCCCCTCCACAAGAAGCTCCTACAGCCTGACCACCTAGACCCCCAGGCGGCAGCAGCCGTGCGATGGGAGGTGCACCCGTAGATGTGGGTCTAACCTCAGCTTGCCCACTGCCCTGCCAAGGGACCTCTGGGCAGCTGCCTGTCTTCTCCAAGTGCCGATCTCCACATGTGTAAAATAGGGCGTAGGTAAGACAATATCCAATTGTCTTGTGCCTCTAAATGCTATGACTAATGATAATGACTACAGTGTTCAGTGAGCACAGCCCATTTCATCTTCACAACAACCCTGTGAGGCTGGCTGAGTGGGTATCATTATTTCTGTTTACGGATGAGCCAGCAGAGGCTCAGAGAGGTGGAGTAACCTGCCCGGAGCCTCCTAACTATGAAGGACGGAACCTGAGATCTGAACCCAGGTTTGTGTGGTTCCACTGGGATGGTCCAACCACAAAAAAAGGAGGGGATGGACAAAGGGGGCAGCCTCATTAGATAGCAGGCCCAGGGCTGTGCTGGAGAATGGGCGGCTGTGCTAACGAGTGCTCTTCTCTTCCCAGTAAGTGGGAAGGAAAGAGCCTCCATTTTCCTTCTGAGAAATGGGCTCAGCTGTCTTTCTGCCTCCTGGTCCTGGGAGTTGGAAGGTGTCTTGCTGGGCTGTTGTAGTTGATTTATGGGGGACCAGATGTGGGAGTGCCCCAGGCATTCAAGGCTTTATTCAGTCCTATTCCTGGGGTAAGATGCTCAAGGCAGAGCATCCCCTATAGCTGGGGGCTTAAGGCCCCAAACTACAAATTCCTTCCCCGTTTCTGTGGTGGAAAGCCTGTCCAGGCACAGCCTGACCCCACAGTGTCCAGGCTGTAGTTCTCAGACCCCAACTTCAGTCCTAACCCCAGCTCCTCAAACCAGGGCTCAGCTGACTAGGCCCTCAGAACCCACAATCAGACCTTGGCCTTGCCCTAGCCAGACCGGTCTCTCCAGCTTTCCCACACCAGGCAGGGATGGGTGAGCCCAGAGCAGGAGGCTGAGGCGGCCTCAGAGAAAAGCCTGGGCTGTGATGAGAGCCTCCTCCAAGTTGACCCAGTGCCTGCCCCACCAGCTTCAGCTCATCACTCCTGCCCTGCTGGCCAGTCCAGTGGCTGGCTGCCCCTCTGCCTGCCAAGACCCAGACCATCCCATCTCCACAGGGCACTTGCTTCTCTCAGACCCTGGGTCAGAACCCCTGAAGGACAGCCTGCCATGCAAGACCACTTAGCAAAGAAGCTAAGTGACTTACCCGAGGTTAAGTGACTATTCAAGCTCTATTAAGCTGACAGGCCATAGAAGGGGTACAGGGAGGGGAGAGAGGGAATGATGACTCATTTCCAGCTCTTCTGACTCTAGAGCATGGTCTCCTTCCACTCCATGGTTCCAAACCACCCCAGAGTTGGCTGCAGAGAGGGTAGCAGGGCCCATGGCCACTTCTGCACAGCCCTGCAATGCCCTGCACTCGAAATGTGGTCCATGCTCCAGCAACATCAGCGTCAGCATCACCTGGGAGCTTGTTAGAAACAGAAACTTGGGCCTAACTCAGCCTTACTGAATCAGCATCTGCATCTTTACTTTTTTTTTTTTTTGAGACAGGGTCTCACTCTGTCACCCAGGCTGGTGTGAAGTGGCACCAAAATGGCTCACTGCGGCCTCAACCTCCCAGGCTCAAGTGATCCTCCTGCCTCAGCCTCCTGAGTAGCTAGGACTACAGGCATGCACCACCATGCCTGCCTGGCTAATTTTTAGATTTCTTCTGTAGAGATAGGGTCTCACTATGTTGCCCGCATTGGTCTCAAACTCCTGGACTCAAATGATCCTCCTGCCTTGGCCTCCCAAAATGCTGGGACTACAGGCATGAGCCATTATGCCTGGCCTAGCACCTGCATTTTAACAGGATCCCAGGTGATTCCTGCAGCCTTTTGTGTGTTTGAAAGGAACGGCTTTTGTGTTCCCAGTCCACAGCCTACCCTTGGAAGAGCCTGAACGACAAGAGCCCCGCCCCCACAGCATTTCTCAGATAATGCCCACATCCTGCCCATCCTGGGACATCAGATGAAGCAGTGGGTTCTCTCAGTCCGTGTCAGTGCTTCACAAACATAAGACACAATAAGAATTGCTAAAGCGCAAATGGGATGAAATGCAAATTCTTCAGACCCCTAACGTGTCACTCAAATTCAAGTTTATCTGCAAGGCGCCTGCCATGTGCTAGATGGGACATTTCCTCTTTGGTTTCTTCCTACCTAATGCTGAACTCTGAATACAGGTCTGGGGAGACAGAGTGGTGACAGACACTTGGTGCACAGACCTCTAAACCACTGTGCCCAGGAAAAGCAGAGAGGACTCCAGAGGCTTCCAGGAATTAAGGAGCAAGCATGGGGAGGAGCAGAGCCAGGGTTGGGCAAAGGTCTGTCCAGCTAGAGGCCTGAGCCTGAGCTCTCTGCCCTAATAAGCCCTAGTGCAGTTTGTCAGCTTTGGTATTATTGCCCTTTGGGGCCAGATAATTCTTTGCCAGGGGGTGGGTGGATGTACTGTAGGATATTAAGCAGCATCCCTGGCCTCTGCCCATTAGATGCCAGTAGCACTTCATCCCCTGCAATTCCAGGTTGTGACAGCCAAATCATCTCCAGACATTTTTAAATGTCCCCTGAGGGACAAAATTGCCTCCAGCTGAGAACCACTGATCTAGTAGAAAAAGAAGAATAGTAGAAAAGGCACCCAGGGTCCTGCCCACATCCAGCCCTGGAGTATGCTCAGGCAAGTAACTACCTGGCCTTGATTTCCCCTTCTATGAACAAAGGACTCATCTCAGCTCTAATGTCATGGGAGTCCAGAATTCTTTCCTCTCTCTGTTTCTCTTGCTTCACCAATGGATGCCTCCATATCTGCCTGCTAGGCATTTTGGGGTCCTCCTGTGAGCCTGACCTCTGTCTGCACCCATCCCTTAGGCACCCCCTTTTCTCAGGATTCAGCTCTCCTTCCTTTGTCTTTTCCAGAGAGAGAAGAGCTCTGCTTGCCTCCTCTAAACTAACATGTCTAAAATCAGCTACTTCGTCTCCCCACACCTCCCAGGAAGTTGAATGCCCCTTAGGACTAATCGCTACCCCTCCCTCACTAGCCCTCTGAATCCTCTCCCCCAATTTCCTGTTCATCCAGCCCCTCCTTTCTCCAGCTGTCCTAGGTCAAGGCTTTATTACCAGGTGCCCAGATCACGGGTGGCCACAGGACATTAGGAGAAAAGGCACCAGATTGTCTGGGTGCTGATCCCCACTCTGCCATTTGCGAGCTGTGACCATGGACAAGTAACTTCATCTCTCTGAGCCTCAGTCTCAGCCTCTGAAATAGGAGTAACATCAGGTGCATGTGAGTAACTAATGAGAGACTTCATGTAAAGCCCTGGAATGCAGTAAAAGCCTGTATGTGGCATCTGTCAGCAGCGGCATCATGACAGCCCCACTCATGCAGGCTGGTCCTGTGGGCACTGCAGGTCATACTCTGATGGACTGCCCCTGCCAGCAGTTGAGCATTTGGACTTCTTAACTTGGCATTCAAGGCCCTGCCCAATGGTGGTGCCACTATTTGCAAAATGAGCATGTGAGCTCCAGGCAGGCCTGAGCTCTCAGCCCTCCTGGCCCCCAGATTTGGGTGAATGAAGGGCGTGGCTCTCCACGGAGGACCAGAGGGAGCAGGAGAGTAAGTACTCCTATTCCCCCAATAGAGAAAGCACCACCCAGCCCCCAACAGCTACATCATCTGACCTGCCCAGTCTCGAGGCAAGCAGGGCAACGGCTAGACACTGTTTTGCAACTGAGGACACTGGGTACCAGAGAAAGTGGCTGTCCTGGCAGGGCATGGTGGCTTACGCTTGTAATCCTAGCAATTTGGGAGGCTAAGGGGGGGGGGAGCGGATCAGAAGGTCAGGAGTTCGAGACCAGCCTGGCCAGTATGGTGAAATCCCCATCTCTACCAAAAATGCAAAAATTAGCCAGGCGTGCTGGTGGGTGCCTGTAGTCCCAGCTACTCGGGAGGCTGAGGTGGAGAGTCGCTTGAACCCAGGAGGTGGAGGTTGCAGTGAGCAGAGATCATGCCACTGCACTCCAGC
Source organism: Cebus imitator (assembly GCF_001604975.1). Lineage (NCBI taxonomy): Eukaryota > Metazoa > Chordata > Mammalia > Primates > Cebidae > Cebus > Cebus imitator. Next base: position 617,790 of record NW_016107333.1, read on the forward strand.
CTGGGCGACAGAACGAGACTCTGTCTCAAAGAAAAGAAAAGAAAAAAAAGGAAAGGAAAGGAAGAAGGAAGGAAGGAAGAAGAAAGAAAGAGAAAGAAAGAAAAAGGAAGGAAGGAAGGAAGAAAGAAAGAAAGAAAGTGGCTGTCCTCCCGAAGGTCACACAGTCAGGCTGGGGTAAGCTGGGCCAGCCTCCCCTGGGAAGTTTCGTCGTCTTCTCTCCAGACTCTGCATTCTGGGTGTCCAGGGGGCCTGCAGCCACTGGGCCAAGGAGACAGGGACAAAATGAGGCCGGCCCCTCCACCCATGTCCCCATTTTTTGGCTAGCGGTGGACTCAGGCCCGCGGACAGGAAGGAAGGAAGGAATGTCATATGGCAGAATAGATGGGCAGGGGAGGGGAGAAGGTCATCTCTTCCCCGGCCCGGGTTGGGCCCTACCTGGGGAGCTGCCCACTGGAGCTCCTGGACTCAGAGCCGCCGCCTCTACCAGTGTGCACAGGCTCCGCAGCTGTCTTCGGCCCGCACTCACTTGGCGCTTCCGGGTTCTCTAAAACATGGTGAGATCACGACTCCATTCCTTCCAAGATCCTGGTGCGGCCTCCACAGGCCCCGAACTGCCCAGGCTCCACCCCCCTGGAAAGACCCCGCCCCCGCTCTGATCCACGCCCAGGGCGCCCTTTCGCCCCTCAGGAGGGGGCGGGGCCACGCTTCAGGCCACGCCCACGGGCCCCAAGCCCTGGAAGGACTGTCCCCCATCTCCAGAAAAGTGTGGATTTCCCAACTGGGCGGACCTAGTTCCTCCCAGATTTGCTTCCAGCTTGCTGTGTGATCTTGGGTGAATTCCTTTCCCAATCTGAGCCCACTTCCTGTTTTGTCAAGGAGGAAAGCCGCCTTGCAGCGTTTTCGAGATGACGTGAAATGACTTTGTGCGGTGCCTGGCGCTCGGATGTCCCCTCCTGGGGGCAGCTTTTCCCGACCTCTCCCGTATCCCCCAGACTGGACAGCCCTTCGCGTCGTATGTTCGCATAGCCCACAGTTGTAATTTCATATTTGCTTGAAAGACTACTTGATAATGTCAGAGTCTTCATTTAAATTTGAACTCTGAGAGCAGGTCATGTACATCTTTACACCCCAGCGCTCCTCGGTACATTGCCTGACAAACAGCAGGCGCTTCATAAATGCCCGCTCCTTCATTCCATCCCTGGGACGTTCTGGTGGAGCGGCCGCGGACTCAATACCGCCACTGGCCAGCAGGGGGCAGGCGGTGATCAGCCTTGTCGCCCAGCCGCGCTCCCTCCCGGCCTGCAGGCGCCGCGGGAGGGGTGAACCCAGTTGTGCCGAGGCACGCGGAAGGTCCTTTCGTTCTCGTGGCTTGAGCGAGGCCTGGGCCGGGAACGGCTTTTTCCTCTTGGATCTGTGGTTCGCGGCTTTCCTGGACCAAAGACCTTTCGGACACCCTGTGGTCCCTGCAAAGAAGCTGCTCTGAGAAGGACCTAGGGATGAAGTAGTTTGTTCTAAAAGAGAGAGGGCACCGAAGAAAGGGTTGGCGGCGCGGCACGGGCGACGAGACGGGCTTAGAAATGACTGGGCGGTGAGGAGTAGAAGTAGCTGCCATTATTCTGACTCAAAGTGACGGAACCTGTCTGAAAGTGACTGGCCTCAGTTGTCTTCGTTTTGGCAGAAGTCATAGAGTATCAGTCCTGATCCCAGGTAGTGTGTGACTGCTATCTCAGAAGAGCCCTGCTGGGAGCAGAGCTATGTCAAGGTGGCCAGGAGCGCAGCATCACGCATACCATTTTCCGTGATTTCAGGAAATCCCTGGAGGGAGCCTGAGAAGGAAGGAAGGAGAGGTCACAGGTTGGGGCTACGGATGCCAAAGTCAATATACCTCTTGGAGCCTCAATTTCATCTGCAAAGGTGGTGATAAAAGATACCTTGCAGGATTCTATTGGGAGGATTTACAGGATGAATTAAACCAGTGGTTCTCAACCTTGGCTGTGTGTTAGAATCACTGTGCCTAGAGGAACACTGATGCCCCAGGTACTGGGAATTTAAAAACCTCTCCAGTTGGTCGTAATTTGCAACTAAGTCTGAGAACTACTGAGTCAAATTAATTGCAGAGCACAGCACAGGGCACACATTACTCATTCAGAGATGTTTATCACATATTTATTTTTATTTAACAACTTTTTTTATTACACATTTTTAAAGATGGAGCACAAATAGTTCTCATTGATACTTGTAAAAGGAAAAAAAGTTGATATAAAGGTCGTTGCAGAAATTGCATTTCTGGCCGGGGCATGGTGGCTCACACCTGTAATCCCAGCACTTTGGGAGGCTGAGGTGGGCAGATCGTCTGAGGTCAGGAGTTCGAGACCAGCCTGGCCAACATGGTGAAACCCCATCTCTACTAAA
>NW_016107333.1:620316-632414 GCF_001604975.1 Cebus imitator
AAAAAAAAAAAAAAGAAAGAAAGGAAGAAAAGAAAAGAAAAAATGCATTTCTGACAGGCTTGTTCTGGAACTCTGAATCATCCGATTTAGTGATGAGACTAGGGGTAGAAAAGGAGATAGAGCAGCCTCTGCTAGCATGACTTGTTCTAACACTGAATGGAACTGAATAAGGCAGAAACTGTCCAGCTCTAGCCGGCGGTCCATGTTGTCATCTCCAAGGCTTTCTCTGAGGGCACAAGCAGAATGGACATTTGTGTTTGCCCATTTCTGGGGTTGAAAGTAGAGGCCATTTTTTCCTCTGCTTGGATATATTCACCGGATGAGCCCATATCACTAGCAGCTGTTTGTTTCTCCATTAATTTAAGAATGTAGATGGTACTTCCTTCTTTACAGAATTTGGTAGCTTATGTGATTTATTTTTGTTGTTGTTGTTTTGGGTTTTTTTTAGATAGGGTCTGGCTCTGTCACCTAGGATGGAGTGCAATGGCACAATCATGGCTCACTGCACCCTTGATCTCCTGAGCTCAAGCAATTCTCCTACCTCAGCCTCTCAAGGAGCTGGGACCACAGGTGTTCATGACCACACCTGGCTAATTAAAAATAAATTTTGGGGCCAGGCACTGTGACTTACACTTGTAATCCCAGCACTTTGGGAGGTTGAGGTGGGCGGATCACAAGGTCAGGGATTTAAGACCATCCTGGCTAACCCGGTGAAACCCCGTCTCTATTAAAAATACCAAAAATTAGCCGGGCATGGTGGCACGCACCTGTAGTCCCAGCTACTCCAGGGGTCTGAGGCTGGAGATTCACTTGAACCTGGGAGGCGGAGGTTGCAGTAAGCCGAGATTGCATCACTGCACTCCAGCCTGGGTGACAGGGCAATACTTCATCTCCAAAAAAAATTTTCTTTTGTAGGGATGGGGGGGTTCACACTATGTCACCCAGGCTGGTCTTGAACTCCTGGGCTCAGGAAATCCTCTTGTCCCTGCCTCTCAAAGTCCTGGAATTACAGGCATGAACCATGGCTTTGAACCATCCACCCATCGTGCTTTGTTAAGTCACAGACCCAGTGGTTACTGACTTTGCCCCTCTACTTTCTTGCTGGGTGAACCTGGCATGAGGTGAGAGGGCCCCTTCACCCAGGCCTGCAGCTGTGATCACTCATCAGAACAGCAAGACTGGCTTCTGGGAGCAGCTCATCAACCACTCCTGGTGGCTTTGTTGAAGGTGGGAAGGGAGGCAGTGGACCCTGAGGCTGGGTCTCCCAATGCATGCAGGACTAAGGGTTGGGGTGCAGGCAACTGGTATCTGGTTGGGATTGCCAGATTTAGCCAATAAAAATGAAGCACACTCATGTAAATCTGAATTTCAGATACATAGCAACTGCTTTTTAGTATAAGTATACCCAAGCAATATTTGGGACATACTTATACTAAAAGAAAGTATTAATTATTCATCTGAGATTCAAATTTAGCTGGGAAAAAACAACAACAAAAAACTTTTAACTGGGCATGCTTTATCTTCTTTGCTAAATCTGGCAACCCTATGTCTAGCCAGATAGCCAAGTCTCCAGCACGTGGGACTTGCTGCCAGCAACAGCCTCCTGCCCCATGTTGCCACATTTAGCTTCCACCTATCACCGCACAGCTCCAGAACTGTGTGTGGCTCCCAGTTGCTTCGACAGGACACTCCCTGGCTGCTGTGCTGGGCCTTGGCTCTTCTGCCAGCCCAGCTGACATGCCTGGGCCCTTTCCCATCTCTGCTCCTGTTCATGCTTTCCCTGCCTGGCATGACTCCTGTCTACTCCCAGGAGCGATCTCTAACACTTATTGAGTACCTACTGGGTGCATGAGTTCTTCATTTGCATTATCTCAGCAGATTCTCACAAAGCCCAGAATAGTGAGAACAGTAGTTATCTCATTTTACCAGCGAAGAAACTGACACCCTGAGGTAGTGATTTACTCTATCTCGGCTCACCGCAACCTCCACCTCCCAGGTTTAAGCGATTCTCCTGCCTCAGCCTCCCAAGTAGCTGGGATTACCACCACCACATTTGGCTAATTTTGTTATTTTTAGTAGAGATGGGGTTTCATCATGTTGGGCAGGCTGGTCTCAAACTCCTAACCTCAAGTGATCCGCCCACCTTGGCCTTCCAAAATGCTGGGATTACGGGCACGAGCCACTGTGGACAGCTGACAGTGATTCTTTTTTTTTCTTTTTTTTTGAGACAGAGTCTAACTCTTTCATCCAGGCTGGAGTGCAGTGGCGCAATTGCGGCTCACTGCAACCTCTGCCTCCCAGGTTCAAGTGATTCTCCTGCCTCAGCCTCCTGAGTAGCTGGGATTACAGGTGCGTGTCACCACTCCTGGCTAATTTTTCTATTTTGAGTAGAGACGAAGTTTTAGCATGTTGGCCAACCTGGTCTCGAATTCCTGACCTCAAGTGATCCATCCACCTTGGCCTTCCAAAGTGCTGGGATTACGGGCATGAGCACAGCACCCAGCCCCAACAGCAATTCTTAAAGTGTGGTCCCTGGACCAGCAGCACCTGGGGACTTGTTAGAAATACCAGTTCTCAGGCCCTACCCCAGACCTACTGCATCAGAAACTCTGGGGGTAGGGACCAGAATCTGCATTTTAATAAATTCCTCCCTGCCTGCGCCACCAGGTGATTCTGATGCTCACTCTAGATTGAGACCTGCTGCCATAATAGATAAAGTGACTACCAGACTCTCCCATTCCAGCAGAGGAATAGAGGACAACAGGGTGATTGTGTTCTTCCTGAGCACCACACCTGGGCCAGGGATTGGAGATGCTGCAGCAGCCCCATCGTCTCGGAGGACGTGGAGGGGAGGGGAAAAACAGACCAGCAACCAGGAAATTGCAATATAAGATGATGAAACCTGAGATGCAGGAGGCCCAGGAGTCCGTAGTGGGGTGGAAAGGGTCAGAGAAAGCTTTCCAGAGTGTAGCTATATCTAAGCCTGAAAACTAAGTTGCAATTAGGTGAAGACAGGTGAGCACAGCGTTCTAGGTGCAGGGACTCATTTGTATAAAGGCCAGGCTGAGCCACCTGGGGATAGTTCAGTTTGAAAGGTGGGAGGGGTGTAAAGTCCCTGCCATCAGAGCCAAGGAAGACACTTTAATAGGTATTGAGGGAAAGCCCTCTGGCTTCCAGGTGGAGTAAACGCTGGGCAAGATGGAAATTGGGGTGTGAAGAGAGACCCAGGAGGTGCCAGACCTTCCCGTTTCCTGGAAGAATCCAGGAGCTTCTGCTCTCAAGACATCTGCTCGACCCTCAACGACGGCAGAGGACAGTGGGTAGGTACGTGGTTGCGAGGTCGGCGCTACTGGGTCCAAACCCAGTTCCTTCCTGGGCTACGGAGAGATGGAGCTGGGGGGAGCAGCTCACTCTGCCCTCAGCCAGAGAGGCTCCTCCTCTGTGTCCCTGGCCTTGCTTTTGCCTTCCTTGTTCCCTTCTGCTGAGGGTGTGACCAAAACTGTGCAGGGCCACTGGGGGCCTCTCCTCCCAGCCACTGGGGACAGGTCCTGGATGTGATCCGGGACCTTCAGGCTGGAGGACAGGAGATTTCTGTTGCCATCCCCAACTCCTACCAAAGGCACCTTTCATGCCAGCTGAGGAGTGACCCGGCTTGGCTAGGTTGCAGCTGTGCCATTCCCAACTCCACTGTCCTTCCCGGAAAAATGTCAATTTAACAGCCTTTTTGGAATTTGCAATTTCTAGCCTGGAGAGGACTCCTGAAAGATCATTAACCAATGTATGAAGTGGAGCTTTCTGTGACCTAAAAATCCCTTCAGGATTTCCCGTCTGCCCCAGGGGCTTGACCCTCAGCAAAGGGACCTCCTATTCTTCATCTTCTTGGGGTGTTCCTTCTGTCCCCGCCACCACCCTCCGTCTGGCATGTGGACCATGTCTCATTATGCTTTGCAACTCGAGGAGGATCTGGCCCAGTACCCTCCACTTACATAGCTATTCAAAAATATTGTTTACAAAATATCCATCTATACTGGGCCTTGAACTATATATAGATGGGGTATATATAGGAGGCAACAGGCAGTCTAAGTGGGTGGAAGTGGTGAGTGAAGGCACGCATACTAAAGACAAAGTGAATGCAAGGACATAGCCTTGAATATGGGGCAAAACCATGGGCACTGGGGAGCCATCAATGATTATTGAGCAGGAGAGTGATACACTATTGCTAATCACTATACCAGATCCTTTGTATATGTTATACGCACTGTCTGCCTTCACTGTCTTGCCCCTTCTCTGCCTGGACAGTTCTTCCCTTCCTCTGTCCACATTGTTGATGCCAACTCATTTTTCAGACCCCAGATCCATTGTTACTGTCTTGAGTGGCAGACAAACTCTAAGGTGGCCCCTGCATTCCTGCCTTCTGGCATTCATGCCTTTGTGTAATCCATTTCACTGAAGTGTGGGTAGGACCTGTGACTTGCTTTTAACCAATAGAGTATGGCAAAGGTAATGGAATAGCACTCCCGGGATTATATTACATTTTATAAGATTCTGCCTTGGCCAGGTATGGTGGCTCATGCCTGCAATCCTATCACTTTGGGAGGCTGAGGCAGGAGGATTGCTTGCACCCAGGAGTTTGAGACCAGCCTGGGCAACATAGTGAGACCCTGTCTCTACCAAAAAAAAAAAAAAAAAAAATTAGCTGAATGTGGTGGCACGTGCCTGTAGTCTCAGCTACTTTGGGGACTGAGGTGGGAGGATTGCTTGAGTGCGGGAGGTTGAGGCTGCAGTGGGCTGTGATGCTGTGATCATGCCACTGCACTCCGGCCTGGGCGACTGAGCAAGGCCCTGTTTCCAAAAAAAAAAGGAAGTTGCATTTTATAATGACCATTTAGAAATGAATCCATTAAAAAAATCAGATCAGCACTTTATTAAAATAGAGTAATACTTGACAGAAGAAAGCCCTGTAATAGTAAAATTTATTTATTTATTTAGAGACGGAGTCTCACTCTGTTGCCAGGCTGGAGTGCAGTGACATAGTCTCTGCTCACTGCAACCTCTGCCTCCCAGGTTCAAGTGATTCTCCTGCCTCAGCCACCCGAGTAGCTGGGATTACAGGCGCCTGCCACCAGACCCGGGTAATTTTTGTATTTTTTAGTAGAGATGGGGTTTCACCATGTTGGCCAGGCTGGTCTTGAACTCCTGACTTCTGGTGATCCGCCAGCCTCAGCCTCCCGAAGTGCTGGGATTACAGCCATGATCCACTGCACCCAGCCAAAATTCAACATCTTTGGCAAGATTTACCATTACATTTTGTACTCCACTTGCATTGTATTTTCAGAGGTTAAAGCCATCTAGTGGTGGGATACTGTTAAAACCAGAATTTGTTCCCATTAAATCTCTGTTCCAGACCCTCCAATGGCTCTCAGCCTCTCACCTCTCATATCCCCCACTTCTCAGCCCTCCCTCCCATTGTGCGCCTTTGTGCCCCCTCACTCACTCTGCCTCTGCCACATTCAGCCCCTCATGAACCCTCATGCATACCAGGCACATTGGCTGCTTCCTCTGCCCAGAAGTTTCTTTCCCTTGATGCCCACCTGGCTGGCTCCCTCACTAACCTCAAAACCACACCATTGTCCATGAAGTCTCCCTTGACCATGCCCAGGCACCTCTCCATGCTCTAATCTTTTCCAGTAGCACTAACCGCTTCCTCCAGTACTAATTTACTTTTTGAGGATGTCTGGTATGTGTGTGTCTCCCTCCACAAGAATGCAGTCCCCATGAGGACAAGACGTCTGATCTGTCCTCACTGATAGTTCCTAAGAACAGTGTCTGGGGCCGGGTGTGATGACTCACGCCTGTAATCCCAACACTTTGGGAGGCTGACGCGAGCAGCTCACCTGAGGAGTTCGAGACCAACCTGGCCAACATGGTGAAACCCTGTCTCTACCAAAAATACAAATATTAGCCAGGTTTGGTGGTGCATGCCTGTAATCCCAGCTACTCGGGAGGCTGAGGTAGGAGAATCACTTGAACCAGAGGTGGAGGTTGCAGTGAACTGAGATCGTGCTACTGCACTCCAGCCTGGGCAGCAGGGTGAATGAGACTCAGTCTCAAATAAACAACAACAACAACAACAAAAAACACACAAAAACAGTGCCTGGAACATAGTAAGTCTCCAATGAAGATTAGTGAATGAGGGCCAGGTGTGGTGGCTCATGCCTATAATCCCAGCACTTTGGGAGGCCAAGGCAAATGGATCACCTGAGGTCAGGAGTTCCCCCAACTCTACTAAAAATACAAAATTAGCCGGGCATAGTGGTGAGTGCCTGTAATCCCAGCTACTGGGGAGGCTGAGGTGGGATCACTTGAACCTGGGAGGCGGAGGTTGCGGTAAGCCGAGACCGTGCCATTGCACTCTAGCCTGGGCAACAAGAGTGAAATTTCGTCTCAAAAAAAAGATTAGTGAATGAATGTCCACATCTTTGACGGTCTTGCCTTTACCTGGAAGTCTCCATCCCTTGGGGCTGCCTCTTTCCCCAGTACTCTTGACCCTGCCCCATGTGATATGACCTATTGCCCAGTGTCTGAACAGAGGGTGAGAGCGTTTCGACCTCCATGTGTCCTCACCAAATGGCCAGCATGTGTGAAATACTAAATTCCAGCTGTTTTTGTTTTTGTAGGGCAAGAGAGTTAAAGAGGAAAGAGTAGGAAGAGGGGAGAGGGTGGGGAGAGAATATAGTCACAGATTTCCCCATCCCATCCACTTTCCAAGCGGCTCAGAGCAGTGGCACAGCCGTGAGTGAGGGCTGTGCACCACACATCCCAAGCTGTGTGCCACGTGGCAGAGCCGTCCTCTTGAGTCATGGGACTACTGCTACACTGCTCTGTAAGGTTTGGTGTGTAGAGTATTTCTGGTTTTTACAGTCTGGCTCTCTGTGTAATGACTTCCTTCCCATGGCCTTGTTCATTGAGGTGTCCCTGCGCGACTAGCTGAGTCACAGCATTCCTCGCAGCTTAAAACATTGACCCGAGGCAGTTTCTCCATGTAGCTGAGAACTTAGAAGGCTGCCAGGGAGTGCCCAGGGAAGACGGTCTGTAGTACTCCTGTCTCTAACCGGCACCCCTCCCCGAAAAACATTTAAAAAACAAGTAAAAATAGAGAAGAAATTCCATCTGTTAAGTCACTAGAAAATGGCCTTAGCCATGCCACAACCTGAAGCGTAATTTGTAAGTGACCGTGAAGTCAATTTCAAATTGAAGCGGAGCACCAGGAATCAACGTCCATCCTCTCAGTGTTATTGCAACACGAAGGGTCAGAAACCCATGTAACGAGATTAGGCCGGTGGGAATATAAGCTTGCTCAGCCCTTCTGTAAAATAAGCTGGTAGTTTTTAGTAAAACTAAGTATATATAGGGCTTAGTAGTGTAGCAGTCTCGCTCCTGGAAATACATTTTGAAGAAAGTTTGCTCAGATCCACAAGAAGATAATCAGGAGGTTATTTGTTACAGTGTCATTAATGGCATACAAGAACTAGAGGCAAAGGAACTAGGGGATGAGTTAGTAAAATGTTGTGGTTGCATACCTTGGAATTCTACTTGAAATAGACATACAACAGCATGGATGGAATTTATAGTGTTAAGTGGGAGAAAACAGTAAAAGAGATTTAAAACACAAGGCGAGGTGCAGTGGCTCATGCCTGTAATACCACATCTTTGGGAGGTCAAGGAGGGAGGGTTGCTTGAGGCCAGGATTTTGAGATCAATCTGGGCAACAAAGCAAGAGCCTGTCTGTACAAAAAAAAATCTTTTAATTAGCTGGGTATGGTGATGTGTGCCTGTAACCCTAGCTACTCTGGTGGCTGAGGCAGGAGGATTGCTTGAGCCCAGGAGTTGGAAGCTGCAGTGAGCTATAATCACAATACTGCACTCCAGTCTGGGCAGAGGAGTGAGACCCTGTCTCCAAAAAAAACAAGAAATTTAAAACACAGTCTTTTTTTTTAGTTTTACTGAGGTATAATTGACGTACGATGAAACACAAAACTTAAGTATACACTTTGAGTTTTGATGTAAGAATGAAATGATCACCACAATCAAGATAATAAATATATCTGTCACCGCCCAAATTATGAAGTTTCCATCATCTTCCAATTATGAAGTAGGTCTATATATATTAAAATATGTTTAACAGATGTTTAGCAGCTACTGTTAAATTTGAAAAAGGTAAACGCTATGTATAATACCATATTTATAATAAAAAATAATGTTTAGATACCCTGAAAAAATCTGGGGGAACATACACCAAACTTAATTATGTTTATTGTTGAGAATCTTTCCAGAGCCACATGGCCTTATTTGCTAATGTGCATTGTACCTCAGGAATTGCTTGTCCCATGTTGTGGCCTCCAGTGCCTGATGAAAGTTTAGCATGCTATAAATGGGTCATTATGACCCCCTAACTTTCAGTGACTTTATTAAAATAACCCTGTAGCTGGGCATGGTGGCTCACACCTATAATCCTAGCACTTTGAGAGGCTGAAGCAGGCAGATCACTTGAGCCATGAGTTCAAGACCAGCCTGGGCAACATAGTGAAACGCTGTCTCTACAAAAGAATATACAAAAATTAGTTGGGCATGGTGGTGCATTCCTGTAGTCCCAGCTACTTAGGAGGATCACTTGAATCCGGGAGGTTGAGGCTGCAGCAGTGAGCCATGATAGCGACAGCACACTCCATCCTGGGTGACAGTGAGACCCTATCTCAAAAAAAAAAAAAAAAAAAAAGGTAACACCGAGGTCATCACAATGGATTTCTAACAGAAGGGTGGCCTGACCATAATAATGTTCTCCATTCCCACAACAGAGAGCTGTCAGTCACTTCCTTGAGCTCCCTCACCTCCAAGGCCAATTTCTCTCCTCATCCCTCCACACAGGAGATTTTCCAGTAGGGGGTTGGTTTTCTATGCCTGGGTACAAAATGGTGATTCCCTGACTAGTTACCATGAAATCTGTCTTTATTTCCTCTCTTCCTATGTCTCTTTTTTTTTTTTTTTGAGACGGAATTTCACTATGTTACCCAGGCTGGAGTGCAATGGCGCGATCTCGGCTCACCGCAACCTCCGCCTCCTGGGTTCAGGCAATTCTCCTGCCTCAGCCTCCTGAGNCACCGCAACCTCCGCCTCCTGGGTTCAGGCAATTCTCCTGCCTCAGCCTCCTGAGTAGCTGGGATTACAGGCACGCACCACCATGCCCAGCTAATTTTTTGTATTTTTTGTAGAGACGGGGTTTCACTATGTTGACCAGGGTGGTCTCGATCTCTTGACCTCGTGATCCACCTGCCTTGGCCTCCCAAAGTGCTGGGATTACAGGCTTGAGCCACCGTGCCCGGCCTCCTGTGTCTTTTTAGTAGAGTAGTAGTGAAGGATTGTCGGGGAGGAACATGTTTGGTTTTGCATGTCTACAGGTTTTATAGAAAGGCAGTCTTAAGATGTGTGCCTGACTTCTTTGGCTTCACACTCGTTATCAGATTTGTCCACGGTATTGTGCACAGCTGTAGTTCATGCATGTTCAGTGCTGTATATGGTACTCCATTGAGTGAATATACCACAGTTTATTCCTCCTGCTACTGATGGGCATTTGGGTTGTTTCCAGCTTGGGGCTATTATAAATAATACTGCTGTGAACATTCTTGTACATGTCTACTGCTGTATCATGTACCACATTTCTCATGGGTATGTATTTTGGGGCAGAATTTCTGGATTATGAACTATGCCTATGCTTAACTTATAAAAATAATGCCAAACTGTTTTCCAAAATGCTTATACAAGTGCACTCCCTTCAGCAATGTATAAGAGCTTCCCTTATACATTCACCAATGGTCTCACCAAAAGTTGGTACTGTCAGATTTGGAATGTTTAGCACCCTGGGTCTGTAGTAGTTGTTCACTGTAGTTAATTTCCTTCATTAATGAGGCTAAGCACTTGCTACATGTTTATTGGCTATTTGTGTGTGTGTGTGCATGTGTGTGCGTGTGTGTGCGTGTGTGTGTGTGTGTGTAGAGCCTGTTTTTGCCCATTTTCCATTTTCATGTTTTATAGTAATTTTTTTGTATATTTTGGATATAAAACTTATGTGCATTGCAACTCTTTGTTTTCTGTGGGTTTCTTCTTTACTCTCTTAGTGATGTCTCTTGTTAAACAGTTCTTAATTTTAAAAAAAAAAAAAAAAAAGTGTAATTTATCGATCTTTCCTGTGGCTTGTGCTTTTTCTGTCCTGTTTAAGAAAACTTTTTCTACCTTGAGGTTATGAAGATATAATTGTATGTTATCTTCTAAAGCTTTATTGTTTTACCCTTCATGTTTATGTCCATATCCAACAAAAATTGGTTTTGTTGTTCACTGAATAAGTGAAGCTGGAGCAATGTATCACATATACAGACCCATTCATTCAAGTTATATTTATTGAGTATCTTCTGTATGTCAGGCCATGTTTATAGTTTTATTTTGTGGATTTAGGTCCATAATCCATCAGAAGTTGTTTTTTGAGTATGGTGTGAGATAAGGTTTCAGTATCACTTTTCCCAGACGGATATTGAATTGCCTCAATGACATTTATTCAAAAGGTCTTTTCCCCCCATATGGTTTGGCAGTGTTGTCTTTATCACTAATCTGTTTTGGGGCTCTTTCTTCTGTTGGTTTTTGTCTACACTTGTGCCAATACTGTCTTAATTATTAGAGCTTTGTTATAAATCTCATTAGCCATTAAAGCAAGTCCTCCTACCTTTACTTCAAGAGTACCCTGGCTGTATTTGTTTGGCCTTCTGGTTTCATATAAATCTTATATTAGAATCACCTTGTCAGATTCCATATAAAAATCAACTGAAATCATTTTGATTGGAGAGAATGATAGCATTACAATATTGAGATCAATTGAGAGACCAATTAGAGAGAAGGATAGATTGAGTCTTCCGATCAGTGAACATGGTATAGCTCTCCATTTTTAATTTATTCATTATATCTATGACAATGTTTACAGTTTCCTTCATAGAGATCTTACATGTCTTCTGTTGGATCCACTTATGGTTACCTGATTTTTTTTTGTTATTTCAAAAAGTATCTTTATAAAAACTATTTTCTGAAATTTTTTGGAATACAGAAATAAGGTTGATTTTGTTATATTGATTTTGGTGTCAAGTAATCTTGTTAAACTAATTCTAACTTTTATCTAGGTTCTATTGCTTTTTACCTACATATACAGTAATATCTACAAATAACAGTTGCATTCCTTCCAATTCTTTATGCTTTTTTTAATTCATTTTTTAAATTTTGCTGTACCAGTCCAGAGCTCCAGTACAAAGTGGAATAGAAAATGGTAATAGTGAACAACCTTGTCTCATTCTCAATCTCAATACTTTTAATACTTCACAGTTGCATATGGTGTTGACCATAGTTTTGGGGTATTTACCTTTACCTTTTTTCATGAATGGATATTGAATTTCATCAAATGCCATATTTGTATCTACTAAGATGATTATATGATTTTTTTTCTTTTAATTAGTTGATATGATGAGTTATTTTTTGGGTAACTTTAATGCTTGCTTTCCTGGAATAAATGCAATGTGGGACTTGGTTTATTTTTAATTTTTGCATATATATTCATGAATAACACAGACCTCTAATTTTTCTGTTTCATGTTGTCCTTGTCAGTTGCTTCACAAATTGCTAACACTTGTTATTATCAATTTTTGTATTTAAATTTCAACAGTTTTGATTTTTAAATGTTAAGCCAATTTTTATTTCTGGGATAAGCCCTACCTGGTTAAAGTTTGTTATTATTTTCTATGTATTGCTGGATTTGATTTGATAATGTTTTCTTCAGTATTTGTTGCATTTATGATCATGAGAGATACTGGTCTGTGATTTTTTTTCTTGTCATGTTCTTGTGAGGTTTTGGTATATCAAGACGATGTTGACCTTGTAAAATGAGCAGGGAAGTGTTTTCTCTTTATTTTCTGAGACAATTTGTATGAAATAGGTATTATTTAAGTATTTGCTACAATATTTCCATTTTACCTTTTTGACCTATATTTCCTTAAGGGATGTCTCTT
>NW_016107333.1:633039-644589 GCF_001604975.1 Cebus imitator
TTTTTTTTAAGATGGAATCTCTCTCTCTTGCCCAGGCTGGAGTGCAGTGGTACAATCTCGGCTCAGTGCAACCTCTGCCTCCCTGGTTCAAGGGATTCTTGTGCCTCCCGAGTAGCTAGGATTACAAGCGTGTACCACCACACCCAGTTAATTTTTGTATTTTTTGTAGAGACAGAGTTTCACCATGTTGGCCAGGGTGATCTCCAACTCCTGACTTCAAGTGATCGGCCCACCTCGGCCTCCCAAAGTGCTGGGATCACAGGCGTGAGCCACTGCGTCTGGCCCCATATTAACCATTTTTAAGTGAACAGCTCACTAGTGTTAACTTCATTCACATGAAATTAACATGAAGTTAATATGTTGTGCATATTCATTGCACAACAGTGCAACCAATCTCCAGAACTATTTTCATCTTGCAAAACCAAAACTCTGTACCAATAAAACAATAACTTCCAATTCTCCCTTCCCCCCAGCCCCTGGCAACCACCACCTTACTTTCTGTCTCTATGAATTTGACTATATTAGGAATTTTACATAAATGGAATCCTACAATATTTGCCTTTTTATAACTGGTTTACTTAACCAGTTAGAAAACTATCCCTGAGTTTCATCTATGTTGTAACATGTCAGAATTTTATTCATTCTAAAGGTTAAATGGTATTCTTTCTTATGTATATACCATATTTTTCCTATTTATCTGTCAGTAGATGCTTGGGTTGTTTCTACCTTTTGGTTATTGTGAATAATGCTACTATAAACACGGGGGTACAAATATCTCATCAAGACTTAGTTTGGACCTGGGAGTGATGTACAGTGAATCATATGCCACATAATGACGTTCTGCATATACAATGGTGCAACATTGTATGTGCAGTCAACGATGAACTGCATATACAATGGTGGTCCCATAAGATTGTAATGGAGCCTAAAAACTGTCACCTAGTAGCCTTATAGCCAACATAACATCAGAGTGCAACACATTAATCACATGTTTGTGGTGCTGCTGATGTATAGAAACCTAGGTTGCCAGTTGTATAAAAGTACAGCATATACAATTATGTACAGTACATGATACAGATAATAAATACAAATAACTTGATACTGATAATAAATGACTGTTACTGGTTCATGTATTTACTATACTTTTCATCATTATTTTAGAGTGTACTTAAATAACTGTAAAATAGTCTCAGGCAGGTCCTCCAGGAGGGATTTCAGAAGAAGGCATTTTTATCATAGGAGTTGACAGCTCTGTGCATATTGTTACTTATGAAGACCTTCTAGTGGGATGAGATATGAAGGTAGAAGACAGTAATATTGATGATCCTGATCCTGTGTAGGCCAAGGGTAATGTTTTCTTTCTAAAAAGTTTAAAAAGTTAAAAAAAATTTAACAGAAGAAAGCTTATAGTTGGCAGGTGGATCATTTGAGGTCTGGAATTTGAGACATGGTGAATGAAGCCCTATCTCTACTAAAAATACAAAAATTAACCAGGCATGGTGGCGCACACCTCAGGTACTTGGGAGGCTGAGGCAGGAGAATCATTTGAACCCAGGAGGAGGATGTTACAGTGAGCTAAGAGTGCTCCACTCCACTCCAGTCTAGGCACTGGAATGAGACCCTGTTTCAAAAAAAAAAAAAAAAAAAAAAAAAAAAAAAAAAAAAAAATATAAAATAAAAATATGAAGAAAGAAAATGTACAACTCTACAGTGGATTTGTGTTTTAAGCTCAGTGTTATTGTCCCAGCTACTTGGGGAGCTGAGATGGGAGGCTTGCTTGAGCCTGGGAGGTTGAGGCTGCAGTGAACCAAGATTGTACCACTGTACTCCAGCCCAGGTGACAGAGTGAGACCCTATCTCAAGAAAAAAAAAACAAAGTGTTACTACAAAACAGTCAAAAAGTTAAAAATATTTAAAAGTTTAGAAGCTAAAAAAATTAGGCTAAGGTTAATTTATTATTGAAGAAAAAAACTTTTTTACATGTTATTTTTTCTTTTCTTTCCTTTTTTTTTTTTTTTTTTTGAGACAGGCTCTTCATCTAAAGACAGGCTAGTGTGCAGTGGTATAATGGTAGCTCACTGCAGCCTCAAACTCCTGGGCTCAAGTGATTCTCCTGCCTTAGCCTCCTGAGTAACTGAGACTATATTATGTGCCATCACACCCAGCTAATTTTTACCATTTTTGTACAGAAGGGGTCTCACTATATTGCCCAGTTTGTCTCAAACTTCTGTCGTCAAGCAGTCCTCCCACCATGGCCCCTCAAAGTGTTGGGGTTACAAGTATGAGGCACTGTGCCTAGCCAAATAAAAACATTTAAAAAATAAATTTAGCATATGTATGGCTGGGCATAGTGGTTCACAACTGTAATTCCAGCACTATGGGAGGCCAAGGCAAACAGATCACTTGAGGACAGGAGTCTGAGACCAGCCTGGCCAACATACCAAGACCCAGTCTCTATTATAAATATAAAATATTAGCTGGGTATGGCGGTACACACCTGTAATCTCAGGTCCTAGGGAGACTGAGGCATGAGAATCACTTGAACCCAGGAGGCAGAGGTTGCAGTGAGCTGAGATGGCACCATTGTACTCTAGCCTTAGCAACAGAGCAAGACTCTGTCTCAAGAAAAAAAAAGTACAGTGTGTATACAGTCTACAGTGGCATGCAGTAATATACTAGGTCTGCACATTCACTCACAACTCCCTCACTGACTCACCCAGAGCAACTTCCAGTCCTGCAAGCTCCATTCATGGTAAGTGCCCTATACAGGTGTACCATTTAAAAATACTTTTATACCCTACTTTTACTGTAGCTTTTCTATGTTTAGTTATGTTTAGATACACAGATATATACCACTGTGTTATGATTGCCTACAGTATTCAGTAGTGTAACATGCTGTACAGGTTTGTAACTTAGGAGCAATGGGTTATACCATATAGCCTAAGTGTATGGTAGGCTTTACCATCTAAGTTGTGTAAGTACACTGCATGATGCTTGCACGACGCAGTCACCTAATGATGCATTTCTCAGAACACATCCCTTTCATTAAGCAGTGTGTGACTGTACTTATACTCACGTTTTATTGACCAAAGAAAGTCATATGGCTATGCACAAATCCAAGCTATTGTAAGGAAGTACAATGCTATCATGTGCCTATAGAGGTGTTATGGAGAGCATCCCAGTTTTTGTCCGCTTTTTTGTTGAGAAAAAAACATCTTTCAGGCTGGGCATGGTGGCTCACCTATGTAATCCCAGCACTTTGGGAGGCCAAGGCGGGTGGATTGCCTGAGGTCAGGAGTTTGAGACCAGCCTGGCCAACATGGCGAAACCCTGTCTCTACTAAAAATACAAAAGTTAGCCAGACTTGGTGGTGTATACCTTTAATCCCTGCTACTTGAGATGTTGAGGCAGGAGAATTGCTTGAACCTGAAATGCGGAGGTTGCAGTGAGCCAAGATTGCACCATTGCACTCTAGCCTGGGTGTCAGAGCAAGACAAGGTCTCAAAACAAACAAAAAAACCAACTTTGTTTTGATTGCCACTTGAAAAAGGCCTCTGTACTATGCAGAAATCAAGAACTCAATAACCGTTTCCTCTGTCACTACCAAATGCTTCCCAGGGGTTTTGCCACTATGTGGAACCAGCAGTTTTGTGGGGGACTTCTTTCAAGGTATCTCCTCAGCTAGCAATAATTTCCCCTTTCCTGGTAATTGACCATTCCTTGATCCATGGAGGTGGATTCCTGGTGAAATTCATGCCTGTAAGCTGGCCATGACTGTTCTGGAGGAAGAGAACAGTCCTCCACAAGTTGGGTCAGTTAGAAGCTTTTCTACATGATTTTGTAATTGGAATGATTAGGGAGTTTTAGTGTCTGGGTAGTTGGAATTGTATCATATACTTAGGGGAGATTAGTAGACACATTTCCCATTGTATTATTAATACCTGGAGGCAGAGAAAACAAGTTTTTTGGAATCATACTGGCTCTACTTGCTCTGCTTCCAGCCCATCCAAAAGCCCAGCTGGTTTCTTTCCCTTGGCCTCTGAGAGATCCACCCCATCCAAAGCCTAAAGATAAAGTCCCCTTTTATTTTCCTTAAATTGGTCTAATGGGTTTCTGGTGCTTGCAGCCAGTAACCTTTTATCTGATAATTCTTTGCCTTTGGACCCTGGCACAAAAAGTTGACAGATGTAGCCCATTCTAGCAAAATAGAGGTCAGGTTGTAACTATATTGCATTAACTAGACTCCTAGCAGTTTCCTTCCTTCTTGAGAAAGCTCATCAGAATGTAAGTACTAGTGACATTATTATAGGGATCACCTGAAATCTGCTTTTTTTTTTTTTTTTTTTTAAAGGAAAGTAATTTGCCTCAGTGGGTAAACCGTTTGTGACATAACTCTCAACACTGGTATTAAATGCATGCTGTTTCTTCTGCCTGGAATCTCTATCTCAACAACTCTTCAGATGCAGCCCCAAAGTCACTTCTTCTGGGAAGCCTTCCCACACACTCCTGTATACTGTTAATTATGCCATTCTCTGTGCTTCCCAAAGCAGTTGGCACATCCATCTTTGTTACGTATTTTCTTCCAGAATTATTATTATTATTTTTTTGAGATGGAGTTTTACAGTTTTACTCTTGTTGCCCAGACTGGAGTGCAATGGCACAATCTCAGCTCACTGCAACCTCTGCCTCCCAGGAATGCAATGGCACTTGACTCACTGCAACCTTTGCCTCCCAGGTTCAAGCAATTCTCCTGCCTCAGCCTCCCAAGTAGCTGGGACTATAGGTGCACACCACCATGCCCAGCTAATTTTTGTATTTTAGTAGAGATGGGGTTTCACTATGTTGGCCAGGATGGTCTTAATCTCCTGACCTCGTGATCCGCCCACCTCGGCTTCCCAAAGTGCTGGGATTACAGGTGTAATCCACTGCACCCGGCCTTCCAGGTTCAAGTGATTATTCTGCCTCAGCCTTCCAACTAGCTGGGATTACAGGTGTGCATCACTATACCTGGCTAATTTTTGTATTTTGAGTACAGATGGGGTTTCACCATGCTGGTCAGGCTTGTCTCGAACTCCTGACCTCAGGTGATCCACCTGCCTCAGCCTCCCAAAGTGCTGGGATTACAATTATGAGCCATTGATTCTTTAACAAGAAAGGAAACTTTAAAAAGGAAGTTTTCTACTTCCCACAGAAGCCTTTGAAATAAAAACATGTTGGAAATTAAAAAAGTAGGCGGGTATGGTGGCATGCACCTGTAGTCCTAGCTGCCCGGGAAGCTGAGGTGGGAGGATCGCTTGAGCCTGGGCGGTTGAAGCTGCAGTGAGCTGTGATGGTACCATTGCACTCTAGCCTGGGAGACGGAGTGAGACCTGCCCCACTCTCCCCCACCCCCTTCATATTTTTTTTTTTTTTTTTTTTTTTGGCTTTTACTCTGAGATGGGAAACCGCTGGGGGCTTTTGAGCTTAGGTTTCAACAGGATCCCTCTGGCTGCTGTGTTGAGAGAAGCTTCTATGAGAGCAGAGTGGAATCAGGGAGAACAGGTAGGAGGCTACTACAATATTCTAGGAAAGAGAAAAAGAGATATTTTAAAGGTAGAGCTGACAGGCTTTTCTAATGGATTGCATGTGGGATATGATAGGGAGAGAGGAGTCCAAGAGGACTCCAGTGGTTTGGCTGGAGTCACCAGATGGATGGAGTTGACATGAACTGAGGTAGGGAAGGTTGTGAAAGGAGCAAGCTAAGGCAGAAGTATGGGTGTTTGACTATGGACTTGTTAACTTGGACACGTCGCTCACACTTGTGTATATGCTCCCTGGTTTTTGGTATCGGAAGGTTCTAAAGTTACTTGAAGTTAAAGTCAGCCTTATTTATTGACACCAAGCACTCTGAAGAAACCTTCAAATGTGCTGTCATTTAACTCTTTTAATATTCCTATTGGTTTAGTCGTATTTCATTGCCCTTTTACAGATGAGAGATTAACATGTTCAAAGTCACTCAGACAATTATTAACCTGCCAGATTAATGCAGATCTGGGATTCCCACCAGGTGTGTCAGACTGTAGAGCTTCTGCTGTTTACTAACCACCGGATTCTAAAGGTTGGAGCCACTTTCTGAGCCTATTTGCTGCACACTTGGTTCTATAACTAAAAAGGTGCCTGGTACACGTGACAAGAATTCAGAAAAGTGTCCATCCCCATCCCATGCGTTACAGGTTACACAATAGCTATGAAGAAAGGACGGTATTAGTGGACCCGAGGAGGCGGACTGATGCTTGAAAGCTCAGGTACTTGAAGATTCAGTGTTAAAGCCGCCATCAAGAGTTAGGGGTTTTTTATTATTATTATTTTAAAGAAACCAGAAAACATTAAAAACTGCAGCGAAGCCTTGGGGGGAATAAAAGACCACTCCCAGGCGACGCTTGTTGGGAAACACTGGAATTGGAGGAGTAGGGGCAGACAGGAGCCAGAACTCCTGCAAGCCTACATACACATCCTTTTGAAAGTGTAACCTGGTGTGACCTTCCTTAAGTGGTCCTCTGGAAAGACCAGGATATGGAGTACAAAAGCCAGGAACCTGTGGGACCGCAGCATCCGCCCCCAGCCCCTCCTTCCCCGTTTTCTTCAGCCTCTGCAGGGTGAAGAGCTGGTAGGATGCCCGCGCATGCGCCCGGGGCAAGGTCCGCTCCCCGCGACGACAGGGGGCTCGCGCCAGCTTGAAAACCACGCCCCGCGGCTGCCAGAGGCGACCTGGGCGGGGGACCCCGGGCCACGCCCCCAGCCGAGCCGAGCAAGGCCGAGCAGAGCCGAGTAGAGCCGAGCAGAGCCGAGCACCTCCGAAAGCCGCCGAGCCGAGCCGAGCAGCCCGGAGTCGGTTGGTGCAGCTGCGTCCCCGCCGCTCAGCAGTCCGCGGCTCCGGCGTCGCCGCCGCCGCCGCCTCTGCGGGGCCTGCGCCGGCCGCCCGCTCGGCCGCCCGGCCGCGGGGAGGGAGGCCCGCAGCGCGGGAAGAGCGGCCCAGTCGCGGGCGCCGCCACCGCCGCCGCTGCCAGGTGAGCGCCCGCCACGGCCAGCCGGCCCCGCGTGCCCCCGCGGCTGTCAGTCCCCGATGTCTATCTGTCTCTCTGCCTGTCAGCCCCTGTGTCTCCGCGAGCTCCTTCCCGCCACGCCTGGCCCGCGGCCGGCCCGCAGTCTCCGTCAGCCCCCTCCTGCTGGCTGCCACTGGTCTTTCTGTCAGCCGCCAGCACCCCCATGCTGGTAGGCTCCGCCCCTTCCCCCCGGAGCCCCGCCTTCCGCCATCTGTCATCACCCCCCAGGCTCCAGGCGCGGGCGTCCAGGGGTCCTGGGGGTCAGGGTAGCCCCGCGTGCCACCTTCGCGAAAGGCGCAAAAAAGGGTGGTGGAGGGGAAGCGGGGGCGTTCGCGTAGGCCCGCCTGACCGTGTGAGAGTGCGTGCCCGAGTGGGCGCCCCCCGTGTGCGCCCGACAGCCGCCTGCGTCCACGCCCGCGGGCCCTTGCACGCTGCTGGGATGTGGCAGCCCATGCCCCCAGTGTAAAGAGTGTCAGCTCGACCAAGGAAGGCGGCAGAGCCGGGACTCCAACCAGTATGCGGGGTACAGTAGCATCCTGAATCTTGGGACCCTTGTTTGCCCATGCGAAAACACCACGCGTCGGCCCCAGGTCCCCGGATTCCCTGAGTGGCCTGTGAGTGGAGTTTGGGGCTTGTTAAGCCTTCCCAGTGTGGGACTGTCATTCAGGGAAGCATGTTGGAAGTGACTGAGGAGTGGATGGGATGTGGGACTTAGGTGGGAAGTGTTCGAGAGCTTGAGTCATTTTGAGTTGCATGGTTTGCATTTCTGAGCAGTGATTGCCCTGGGCTTGTGTCCTGCAAGAAATTTATGACTTGGGGTGGGGGTAGTGACGTGGGAAGGAATACTCCTTTCTGTTTTTATCTATGTGAACACATAGTATATATTTATCTAGATATACTAACTGTTGATTCATGAGGCATCCACACAGTCTCAATTTAAGGATTACAGTAGTTTCCATTTATACACGTTTTTGTGTGTTGTTATCTTGATGTTCTTTATTTGTGGTAACTTAGTATTGCAATATTTCAAAACTAAGAGAAAATGCGTCCTAAAACAATTGGTATTTTGCCGGATAATTCTGAACCACAGAGAAGGAGCCAAAAACGCACTTCATTAGCTGGAACAACTTATTCGAGCTTAATTTGTTTCTAAGAGACATACAGTGGAAAAATCCAGAAGCGCAAAATAGTATCAAAGAGACTTAGAAAATGAATGAAAAGGGCCCTTCTGTTGCTGCTTTGGAAAGACGGTATCAAAGTTGCTGTAGAGGACAGAGCCTCTGTGTAATGATCAACATATTAACCAAGTTGGTTTTGTGACCTTGATACATTGAGCGGGGCTTGATTTGTGCAGTGGTTCATGACAGGCAAACATTGCATGGGAAGTGTGGTAATTTTTGGAAAAAAATGTTCCCCATGTTGTTTTGGTTTTTGGTTTTGAGTTTTTTTGTTTTGTTTTGTTTTGTTTTGTTTTGTTTTTCACATTGAAGATTTCAGACCAGGGAAGTCTCATGGTGGAATGCTTTTTTCTTTTTAAAGATAACATTAAAAAATTACCAAAGTAATTCATGTTTAAGGCAGAAAACTTGAAAAACAAAGAAAAGCATTGCAAAAAAACCCATAATCCCACAAACCATAGTAAACCACAATTTGGTATTAAGTCTTTTAGCCTTGTTCCCACGTAGACTTTTTTTCTTACAAAAATGCTATCATACTATACAACTTTTATTCTGTGCTTTTTTTCCTTTCAATTATAACTAGATTGTGAGAGATATATCTTGGCTTTATGAGTAGGAACTTGTGTTTCTCTTTGCAATCCTTTCAAAAAAGTCAGATCACGTTAGTCCTGTGCTTAGAGCCCTCCAGTAGCTTCTCATCTTAAAGTAAAATCTGAAGGCCTTGCTGTCCCCTCCCAGGCTAACCCTCTTCCCTGACAACTGTCTTCACCTCGAGCCTTGCCAGACAGATCTCTGCTGTTCCTTAAAAACCTCAAGCTCATGCCTTTAATCCCAGCACTTTGGGAGGCCAAGGTGGGTGGATCATGAGGTCAAGAGTTCGAGACCAGCCTGGTCAGCATGGTGAAACCCCTTCTCTACTAGAAATACAAAAAAAAAAAAATTAGCCGGGCATGGTGGCATGTTCCTGTAATCCCAGCTACTCGGGAGGCTGAGGCAGGAAAATTGCTTGAACCTGGGAGGCGGAGGTTGCAGTGAACTGAGATTGCACCACTGCACTCCAGCTTGGGCGACAGAACGAGACTCTATCACAGAAAAAAGTCAAGCATACTCCAGCCTCGGTGCTTTTGCATTAGCTGTTCCCTCTGTCTGGAACTCTGGTCCCTGGATGTTAACATGGTTGACTCCTTTATTTCTTCAGGCCTCTCAAAAGTTAGGTTTTCTGGTTTTACTTGACCACACTATCAAGTACATCCAATTTCCCTGTTGTCCTTATCCTGCCATTCTTATTACCACTTGGTAATACATATTGATTTGTTGGTTTATTGTCTCTCTCCCTCATTAACCCAGAAGCTGAGACTTTTTTTTTCACTGATATATCCCCAGGGCTCAGAACTGCACCTGGCCCATTGCGGGTACTTAATATTTGTTGAATGAATGAAGGAAAGAATGAATGCTCATTATCCATCTATTCATGTGACCTTGCTGGTAGCCTTCTAGGCTTTTTAGGTAGCTACATTACGAGGTAAAATAACAGTTTCTTAAAAGTCAGGATATTCCTTTCTCTTCCACATCTGAGAAGAAGAATTTTACAAAGTGAGGCTATGATCTTAAAAAGAATTACAGTCTTGATTTAACTTGAACAATTGAGGGAAGGAACATTTTTGTCAAATGTTGCTGGCTTGCTTTCTTATGCATTATCCCTGTGTCACATTGGACATTTTTGAGAAGTATAAAGTTTCCCAGTTATGTTTACAGCTGTGATTTCAATTTTTGTAGTTCATAGTGATAGTATAAGCCTCAAGAGCATAGTAGGTTTTTTTGTATGTGTGTCAACAGATACCCAGATATATAATAGCTTTAATGTGTTTTCATTTGGGGAATAGCTGTTCATATTTACTTATTATCCTGGCAATTCTGTCCTTTTCATCTCCCTGCTTATCAGTTTTTGCATGGCCTAGCAGGTATACTTAAAGTTGTTGTTTTTTTTAAATTAACATTTTAAAATAAATCCTTGACCTTTTGAAATTTTACATCTCTCCTGTGACTCTTGAACGTTTGAAAGTACCAGTTTCATCTTTCAAGATGAAGTATCTGTAGTAAAATGTATAATTGCATTTTAATATATGAGGTTGGAAAACATATCTTGGGACAGAATTTTTACAAAGAAGTTGTAATGTGAGTGTAAGGTTTTCAAAGGTTTGAATTTCAGGTAGATTGCTTTTAATTTTTGTGAGTTTTTAGCAAAAAGAGTTGCTTTTTACTTTTAAGAAAAAGGAGCTCCTTGAACACAATCCAAACAGAGACCTTCAAAAACTTGTTTTTCTTATCCTCCAAAGATACAAGAACTTGGTGGTGATGGTGGGAAAGGGGGAATCCTAAATGAAAATTTTACTTTTTAAAGGCCTAAAAGGATGTGTTAAGAATTTATATTTGTTCCACAGGTATTTATTGAGCATGTATTTGAGCCAGTTCTATGTGTTTTTCTGTGGGCTATGTTACCATGTTCAGTTTTAAATTATCACCGTGATTTCTTATTATTTCTTTTCTTTTATGGCTCTGCTACCTGCCTTCTCTCATCACATTCTCTCTCTAAATGATCTCATCAGTTCCCAGGACCCTAGTACCCCCTGGATGCAGATGACTCTTTCTGTTATGTCTCCCTGCCCTTTCTCTGGTTCCAGGCTTGCATTTTCAGCTACCACTTTCCTGTTCCAGTGATCTCAAACTTCACATGTTCAGAACTGATCTCTCAGTATTCCTCTCAAGGTTCAAAATTGGCATTCCTCATTCCTGACCCTTCCTTACTCTCCCCTCCAGGCCTCTGTCTCAGTGTTAGTATTGTCTATTCATTATTCAGGCCAGACACCTGAAAGTTGTCTGTGATTCTTCTCATTTCCTCACCCCACATCCAACCCATCGGTGTGGTTTTTTTGGCCTAGCCTCTAGAATATCTCAAACCCTTCTTTTTCTCCATCTTCTTAATTACCCCGCTTCCAGATGGATGATTCTGCTGCCTCCTAGCTGGTCTCCCAGCTTCCATTGTTGCTTTCTTCTAGAACATTTTCCTCACAGCAGCCAGAATGATCCTACTAAAAAGTAAACCCAAGCATGCCACCCCACTGCTTGGTGACTTCCACTGCACTTGGACTCACATCCACACTTACCCTGACTCATGCCCTTTCCAGGCTCCCCTCCTTTCTTACAGTGGTTGTCAGGTTGAACACCTTCAGTTCCTCAGACATGCCATGTTCTTGTCTTTTGTACAGTCGCTTCCCTCCACTTGTCTCATA
>NW_016107333.1:645449-679848 GCF_001604975.1 Cebus imitator
TTTTTTTTCCGCTGTAAATGGGGAAACATAATAGTTCTTACTGGATCTTTTGAGGAGCAGAATTATACACAAAAAAATTATCAATGTTAGCTATTACTATCATAATGAGAAAAGAAATCCTGAAGAAAAGACCTGAGTAATCTCACCAACAATTTAGAATTTGGGTAAGAGTGAATGACAGACAATAACTAACTTAGTGTTCTTTCACTGACCATGATTTTGCATTTATAAAAATTATCAGAGAATTAACTATTTGGGTTGGGATTTATAATTATTCTATTGATGTATGACAACTTTATGTTTGGATTTAAGCTTGTTAAATGCTTGTGAAGTAAGCATTTAACAAAACTTAAAAAAAAAAACTCTTCCTCATCTTTAGAAGGATTCTTAGGGTAGAGAGATCTTTCAAGAAGCTGGCTATACTATTTCAATTTTTTTTGGCACTAGAAAGATATTCACCAGCATACTGTTTATATCAGTAATGCTTACTACCAGGGAGCTTGTTTCAAATAACCAAGTGAACAGTACACTTAGTTTAGGCATGATGGGCTTGGCAGCT
Organism: Cebus imitator; assembly: GCF_001604975.1. Lineage (NCBI taxonomy): Eukaryota > Metazoa > Chordata > Mammalia > Primates > Cebidae > Cebus > Cebus imitator. The sequence goes on from NW_016107333.1 coordinate 646,009, forward strand.
CACATGATGGAATATCTGGGCACAGTTATATTTTTTGGTGGGATGCCTTATGAGCAAGTGCCAGTCTGGTGGTGTTTATCATCTCTGTGAAATAGAAGTGAGATCTACTAAGAATAAATGGGAAGAGGTTGGAGGAAAACAAGGTTTGACATACCATTGAGGGGTAATGAACTTGAGACAATGTCCATGATCTCTAGGCAGTATGCAGGGCTCTATTGAGACAGGACCATGAATTGACTGGGGCACTGGTAGCATTCAGCTGCCTGGTTTTAGGAGCAAAGAAGGCATATTGTTGCATTGAGCCAGGGTTGGGGTTTGCTGGGGTGAGTGGCAGAAACACAGCTGAGCAGAGGAACTAGGGTATTGGCCAGGGAATGACTGACGTGATAGCTAAGGGTATCTAGGCTAGATGGGGCGGTGAAAAGGACCAGTGGTGTTGAAGTCAAGGAATGGGTATGTGGAGTGATCGAGTAATAGGAAGATGTGGCTACAGAGGGACATGTGAGTAGAGATTTCAGAGTTGGAGGAGTTAATTATTGGGATTGTGTTTTGCCACAGATACGTGACTGAAATGAAGTGAACTCAGTGAAGATGGCTGAATTTAAGGAGGTTGAGTAACTGAGAGGCTGGAGAGTTGTTTGGGCCATCTCTGTGATCAGAGAAGCCATCAGAAGGATGGTAGGATATTTAGGATGGAGAAAAGGAAGGTGGGCCCAAATCTTCAGCAAATGAGGTGGGGTCAGGGATCCCAGTAATGAGATGTTTTGGTTACCCTGCAGGAATCTCAAAGAATCAGGGGATTTTGCCTGAGGGAGATGGAAAAGTAGTGACCTGGAAGGTTTATTTGTTGCAAGGTCTCTGGGGAAGGAATTGACCATGGCCCAGGTTCATTATACTTCTGAAGGAATCCCAATCCAAGAGGGCAACACTAGTGGCATGTCATCTTGTGTTTCTAAACTTGTTCATGAAAATCATGTGAGGATGTGTGTTAAAAAAAATACAGACTCTAGGCTGTATCCCAGACCAAATGAACAACAATCTTTAGGAGGAGGAGACTGAGAATTTGTATTTTTAACACCTTCGCCACTTGGTAATTTTTTATAATTAGGGAAGTTTGGGAAATGCAGCCATAGTGATTAAGAACATGGCATTTGGAAGCCTACTGCCTGGGTCTGAAGGAGGTGGGAGTGGTGGGAGGGAACCTTAGCCCATGACACTTAAAATTGAGTTTGGCTTTCCAGATACATCTGATACCAGAAACAGTGAACAGGAATGCTCTATCAGAGGCAAACACACGGACAACAGCAGGAAGGGACAGCTGGTAATGACAGAAACAGAAACGCTCTACAAAATAATTCAAAGTATAGCTGTTTGGAGACATTTATTATAGAGAAAAACATTCCTGTTTGCTTTGGTGGTCTCTGAATATATCAACTGATTATAATTGTTTTCATGTCCAACAGGAATAGGTTGAATTAGGGTTTAGTTTGTTCGGAAAGGCTGAGAAGGAAGCTATGCAATTTAGAAAGCTTTCTATCACAAACCAGCATGTTTAGTGCTTTAGTTACTCATAAAATTAACTTATGTGCACAGTTCTGTCTCTGAAGATACTGGATTTAAAAACAAAGTTTTACTCAACAACAAGCCAAAGTTAAGAACAGTTGTTATCCCCAAGGGGCTGTCTATTTGATTAGATATTTAATATGATCATACTGGTAGCCCTACTGTCCCATTCTCCCTATTTTCCCTGGGAAAATTCTTTCCTTTCCATGACAAGGAGAGGAATAGCTGCAAAAGAATAGCTGCTCACGAAGGAACTTGGAGTTAGCCGTTCTTGGCCGACCAGTTAGACTTTCCCTATGGCTATTAAGGAGGTTCTGAATTTCAGTTGCAGTGTTTGAATTACTTAACGCTATACCTACCACCTGATTTATCATACCCAAACACTAAAGCTTTGGGAAAAGGTTGTCAGCACTGTTGAAATGGTTGCTATGGACCTTGAGCCTAAAACTTGATTTGCTCTATTATGTGTTCCATTTCTTATTTCCTCTTGGACTGAGAAGACTGGCTTTCAAACTGGTGAATAGTAGCACCTCAGTTGCAGTCCAGTCAGCTACCACATCCTTCCACTCACTGTCTCCTCTCCTCGGTGAACTGCAGGAGCCAGTCAAATCTACATCATAAGGCCTATAAAATGAGGCTGTGGAGGATTAGCAATGCCAATTCAACCAGAACTTTCAGTTTGCAAGTTGAGATTTGTAAAAGTGATTCCATTTTAGAGAAAAAAAAATCCTATTTTTCCATTTTAGAAAAACATTTTCTTCTAAAGCTGAGAAATACTGAACAGACCAATGAATGTTTTGATAACAACATGTTCTTTAATGTCATACTTTTCCTCCCTTCAGAGCTCAGGAACCCTTGCAGGCTCTGCTGTAGTATGGTGCTCTTTATAATGTTTAAATCATTAAGAGTATTCACCTTGTGAAGTGTTTGTATTCCTGCTGTGAAGTAGGTACTTTGGGGTTGAAAAGAGGGTCCATGGCCTCAAGGAACTTTTAAAAAAGTTAGTCAAGGTGCATTTAAATCTCTAACCTCAAGCAGACCATGCTATGTGCTGTGAAGGAGGTATGATCAAAATGTTGTAGGATCACAGATGAAAGAGAGGTTATTTCTAGTGGTCGATGGAGGTGGCAAGAAGAGATTGGAAGATGCTTTAAGAGGATATTTGTATTCAGACTGGATCTTGAATTTTGAGTAAAATTTTGGAACTAGTAAATTACATTTGATATTTTCTGTTTACTAAGGCATCATTTATTTTAGCAAGACTACAATATAGTGCTTAATGAATAGCCCTCGGTTATCTGAAATGACTCAATTACTTTGGGTACCTTGTTTCTGTAATTAATGCATGACACATTAAGGAATATATGGTGGAAAAGGGCATGGAAGCATAGCTGAAAACGATCTTGGGATCATAGTAGATATCTGAAAGAATTGGAAATATAGTGGTATGGCAGTGGATAAAAAGCAGAATGACAATGGGATGTGTATATTTGAATATATGGTTTAAAATGGAGGGAAATGGAACATTAAATAATGTTAATGAGGTCTTCATAGGAAATAAATAGTCTGCTAGGTTAGCAGGACTTTGAGTACTCACCATCTCATTTCTGAGTATATTTTTCTGGGATGGTTGGCAATGTGGTCAGGAGATCCCTGTGAGGTTGGCCACAGTAAACCAAAGGAGGCTAGCTGCTCCTCATTCTCCCGTGCTCTAGGTGGCTAAGCACGGATGCTTTTACAGAAAGGCTGTGAAGCCATGTCCAGGGTGGCTCTTTCTGCTCTAGACCTCTGCACACTTGGTTCCTGTGTTTGGCCTAACTCAAAGCTATGTCTTCTTGTCACAGAGTGGATTCTCTCTCACTAGTGTGTGTACCAGTCCTCACTCCTTTGACAAGCCCATTTCTTGCCATGGTAGGCTAGTTATTGCTGGACCATTGTGCCAGCCTTGCCGGTGGTCATTGTTATGCCTGAAATCTTGCATTCAGTTTTTTCTTTCCCATGTTAAGGCTCTTTTACCTGACCCCTCCATTCAACTCTTAATTTTCCAGGAAGCTGAAAAACATGCTACTTGCTACCTTTTGTGCTAAAATGGCCCTGGCCCAGAATTTTGATACCCTTGGGAATCAACATATATAGTTTAGACAAGATAGCATTTTCTTTTTGTTTATTCCTGATAATGCCAATACCATTTGAAAAGCCAGGATATTTGGCAATGCCATGTGCCCCATTTTACCGAACAGGTAACTAAAGCCACTTAAGAAAATGATTTCAGTAATTCACCAAATAACATACTTACTGTGTGTTTACTGTGTGTGAGATACTATGCTGGACACCAATGGAGAACAAATCAGACATGGTCTTCCACGGCACTCACAGTCTGGTGGACCTATGGCCAGGAAGCCATGAGAGCTTTATGAATGACTGTAGGCCTAGGGGCAGAAAGGCCTGGTGTCTCGTCCCACTTTTGCCTTTTATTAATTACATGACCTTAAGCATTTGACCCTATTTTCTGTCAAGTGAAATAAAAAGGATTTGCCCTGGCTTTTAAGATTCTTGTAAGACTAGATGAGACTACATACAAAAGAACTTTGCAAAGGTCAAGTTACTATATATGCAAATAGAGTTGTGGGTAATCAGCTCTGTCTTCTTTAAGGAGAATGACTAATGGAGCATTTTCACTTCTCTGTGGCTTCAGAGAATGCCATCACATTCCCAAATACAATGCTTGGACTGAAGATTAACATTTCACTAATTCTAATGTATATTAATAAATAAGGAAACTAGCTACTTAGGTGGTGCCGAGGGCTAGTTATCTCTAAAAAGTCATAGATTTAATATATATTAGCTTTATTTCAGAAAACAGTACTTCTGGATGTTTACTATATAACCAGAAATTTATTATTACAACAATGGATGTATAATTCTAATAATACAATGCATACCATGATATTATAGTACAAAAATTAATCAGAACAATAATTATAATAAAAAAGTATTCTTTGTAAATAGTGGAATATATGTTTACTCTTTGCAGGTTTAGGCTGATAAGGAGTTTTGAACTGCACTGTTACTTTTTGGTTTTGACTCTTTTTTTATTGTTGGTTGGTTTTTGAGACAGGGCTTCGCTCTGTTGCCCAGACTGGAGTGCAGTGATGTGATCCTAGCTCACTGCAGCTTCTGCCACCTGGGCTCAAGCAGTCCTTCCACCTCAGCATCCTGAGTAGCTGAGACCACAGGTTGTGTGCCACCATGTCTGGCTAATTTTTGTAGAGGAGGGCTTTTTCCATGTTGTCCAGGCTGGGCTGGGCTGGGCTTGAACTCCTGAGCTCAAGCAATCTGCCCACATTGACCTCTCAAAGTGCTGGGATTATAGGCATGAAACACTGCTCCTGGCCAACTTTCTTTTGTTTTAATGGTCCTTGTTAACTTGCATATCACTGAAGAACTAAGACCTTTTGTTTTAGGTATTTTTTGTAGCAGCCTAGATGAGACCCTTAATCTTTGAACTTCAATTTTATTCATAAAATGTGATCTTTCCTTTGCCATGCCAACTTCACAGGGTTGTTGAGACATTCAAATATAGTATTGAATGGATGTGCTTCTATCTATGTAATGGTCCTTGTTCAGTCATAGTATAGTGACGAGGTAATCCTGGCAAATGAATGCCCCAAAAGGGCTTTGTCTTGATTTGTAACCTAGTCCTTGGTCAAGTCTTGATTCTTCCCCATCATGATTCATCTTGTTGTCCCATTCTCATTTAATAACATCTTGCTTTATGCCCAGTTGGCCATTAGCCAACACTTGTTGAGCTTCTGCTGTTTGTCAAGCCTGTGCAAGATGCTGGGGATATAGAGGTGAGAGGCCAGACCCTGTCTCCTGGGTGCTTGTTCGAGTAGGGGAGTTTAAGACTGCAACAGCAATTCTTGCCTCAATTTCTAGTCTGCTGGTCTGCCCAAAAGATTTAAGACTTGTCAGCCCTGCAGTTGCATGAGCCAGTTCCTTAAAATAAATCTTAGTGTGTGTATATCTGTATGTTCATACATATAGCCATTCACACACGCACACACACACATATATATTGTTGTGTTTTGTATTGGTTATTTTCTCTGTAGAGCCCTTACTGATACAATACTCAATAAATGCTCTCATTGTGGATGCAGTAATAAGAGGAACAAGCATGGTAAACAAGGTGCTTGCTGTGGTTGTAGCCATGTTGAGTTTGAGCTGCCCATGGAATCCAGGTGGAAATACTGGCAGGCACATGTAGCCGGGTTGCAGAGAACTCACATGAGTGGTCTGGACTGTGGAGATATATAAGTGTGGAAGTCACCAGTGTGTAGCTGTCAGTTGAAGCTATGTTTGTGGATGATTTCACACAGAGAAAGTAGAGTATGTAAGGTAAGAGGAAGTATAAAGATGGAACCCCAGGAAATACCAACATTTAATGGGGAGGCGGAGGGGAGGAGACTACTGGAAACCAAGTAGGAGTAGACAGAGAGGGGGAAGATCAAGAGACAATGGGTCATGGAAACTAAGGCAGGGGATAATTTCAAGAAGGTAGAAGTGCAGCAGTGTTCAGTGCCATAAAAAGGTAAAGAGAAATGTTGGAAATTGTACATTGGATTTAGCTCCTAAGAGGTATCACTGGAGGTGAATGTTTCAGCATCCCACCACCATGTTACCGTGGGTGGGGGTGGAGTAGAGAATCCATGGTAATGAAGTCGAGATGTGTGTTTGCTGCTGCTGATGATGCTTAAAGGAGCTCAGCTAGGAAGTGTGAGGATAAGAGGGGGCTATGGGCTTCCCAAGGAAGAGGTGATTTTAGGATGAGAGGGACTCTAGCATGTTCAGAGGCCGAAGAAAGGAAGAGCCAGGTGAGAGGAAAAAAAAATCGATTCAGGAAGAGAAAGAATAACTAATTGAACAGGGTAGGGTCTCTTCTGTGGATGGAGGGACAAGCACAGGAGATGGCCAGTAGCATTGCCAGAGGAGGGGTGCCTCTTTCATTTGACTGTGTGGAAAGAGGAAAGGATATTTGGGGATACAGAGAAGTCTATAGAAGGCAGGGGGCTGGAATTTTTGCCCTTGTAAAAGCTTCTGTTTTTTGGTGTGAAGTGGAGCATTGGCATCCGCTGATAGCCAAGGGTAGATGATGCAGTAGGGTCTTTGAAGAAAGAGAAGGTATAAAATTACTGTGTGGAGCTTGGAAGTAGGAGTCGATTTTTGCTCCTCATTGTGTATTGAATGAAAGTTATACTCCACAGTCTGATGTTTACAAAGACCTCCACAATCTGCCTTTTATCAATTCTGCCAGACTACCTATACTTTTTGTTTCATTCTAGCGCCCTTGTACTTTAGTTGAGTGTCTCTGATGTGGCACTAGAATGTGGCTTTGAGAGATTAGATGCTGTAGGGAAGATGCTGTTAGACTGAGAGTCAGGGGTCCTGTGTCCAGTTTGGCTTCTCCACTTATCAGCGATGTGACCTTGGACATACCTTAATTCTCTAAGTCCATTTTTTCATTTGTAAACTGTTAATAAAAATAGTAAGTATTGATGAAGGTATGTCAAATGAGAAAACATATTTTAAAGTGCTTTGAAGAGGGTAAATGGAGATGGTCATCGGGCCATCCCTAATCCTAGCCCCTGGGTTTCTTCCATACCATTAGAGTCCTCTCCCTTCTCTCCACCTGCCATTTAATTCAGCCTGTGCTGTATAGAGAGACACCAGCTACTATAATAGATAAACCCTGCTGAAACTTCAGTGGCTTAAAACAGTAGACATACCTGTGCTCATTTAAAATCCAGTCAACTGTGGGGATGGAGGGGGCCCAGACTAATGGTGCTCTGCCATCTTCAAATCATGGTTTCCAAGGTTTGGAAACTGCCCTGGGTGTCAGTGGCTAGCCAGCGGTGTTGGATAAGAGAGTGAGAGGGCATGATTGGGAGGTGTTTGTATAGTAGGCCTAGGTTGGGAGCTAGTGACTAAGACCAAAGGAGAGATGGTTGAGAAGAGGCTTCTATCTACTGGATGGGAGGTGAATTTGGGGTGTGTGGGTGCTTATTTACACAAAATGGTTGACGTGGCTTGAGAAGAGTGAGGCAGAACCTGTGCAACCCCAGGAGGGAATGGAGAAGCTCCTGCCTCTATCGGCAGAGCTTGGGAAGGGCCAAGGGGCCTAGGACTTGTTCATGGTAAAGAAGGCAAGTGATGCAAAAGTGAGAGAGAGGCCCCTGGGTCAGGGAAGAGGGAGCTGAGAACTGGGTGTTCACATACATTTGTGGTGAGCTTCTTAAAAGCTAGGGAGGCAGACACTGTTTACCTTTCTAAGATAAGAAAATTGATGTAGTGGTGCCTTGATAAAGGCCACACAACTAATAGGCAGCAGAGAAATAAGCTAGGGCCTGGGTCTTTTGACATGAGAAGCCCCTAGTCGTGAGACCAGGAAATATCCCACTGGGAGGGCTGGAAAACCTGGGCTTTGAAAAAGTTGGTTTGAAGTAAACCCTTGGGCACAGGGTGGAAGAGCACGTGTGGTGGCCTATTCCTTTATAGGTGACTCACCTTTTGCCTGCATCTACTGGATGGGAGGTGGATTTGGGGTGTGTGGGTGTTTATTTGCACAAAATGGTGGAGGGGGCTCTGAGAAGAGTGAGGCATGACCTGTGCAACCCCAGGAGGGAATGAAGAGGCTCCTGCCTTGATGGACAGAGCTTGGGAAGATCCTAGGGCCCTGGGACTGGTTCCTGGTGAAGGAAGAAGGGCAAATATCCTAAGGCAGGGGTGTGCTTAATGAGTTCAAGGACTGAAAGGAGACCAGGTTGGTACAAGACTAACAGGAGTAGAGGTGCATGAGAAGATATTGGCAAGCAAAGCAGGGCCCATATCACTCAAGAACTTACAGGGCATAGCAAGGTCTACTCTAAGGTCGATGAGAAGCCATTGTATATTTTGAGTATGGCGTATGATGGCTTGATATATAGTTTAAAAAGACCACCCAGACTGTTGTGTGGAGAATGGGTAGAGGGAAGGCCAGAGTATAAATTGAGTGTAGTGGGTGAGGGAAAAGGAGGAATTCAAGAGGAAATGAAAGTCTGGAGCTCAGAGAATAGGTTCAGGCTGGAAAATACATTTGATCCTGTATTTCCTGTTAGCTCACTCGCTGTTTTTAGCCAGGCTTCCTGTGAGTAGCCTTGTCCATGGTCTCTGCTTCCTCGCCTCCTGCAGCTCAATCCTCTGTACTCTGGCCTCTTGTCATTGCCACTTCCTTGAAATGTCTCAGGCAAACGGCACCCAAGGCACTTTGTTGTTACCTGAGTCTAGGCCTTTAGCCCTCGTCTGACTTGGCTTGCATTCCTTCACACTGTGAGTCGCTTCTGCCTTGAGAGGCCTTCCTCCTTATCTCTTCTGTCTTTCTGACCCTTCATTCTGTGGCCCCTTTCTGGTTTTCAGGTCCTCAGACCATCCCTGAAATGTTAGCATTCCCCAGGGTTCTGGGTTTCCAGTTGGTCCTTCTGGCTTCCCCTGTACCCCTCTGCATAGAATAAACCCTACCCCACTTCATTAGGCCAACATCTACTTGCCTTTCCACCTTCATCTCAGATTCCCCTCCTCTGCAAGCCGCCTCTGACCCCTCGGGTTGGTTAGGCGCCACTTCTCCTCCTTTTCCATTTCTCCTGGAGCATAAAGTAGATTACCTCTATGATAGCACTTAGCACTCTGTTTACTTATTTGTCTCCCCAGTCTAATAGTGCTTGAGGGATAGAGTTACAATGAAATACTGCCTGATCTAGGACAAAGATTGCTTTCTACAGTTCAGGTGAAAGCCACGCTTTATAATAAAGGTATCTACACCTGATTGTATATCCTTTAATAGGGCATTCATTTCTCGCTGGCTCTGAAGGCTGGAATTCTGGTATTCTATGAACAGAAGAGATTAATTTTACTAGAAATAATCAGTAATTGTCTCAATTTTCTGAAAGAAAAAAATGACCAAGAATCTGAATTTCTTCAAAAGGGCTTCTAAAGACTTGCATTTCTTGCCTAGTAATTTGGATCTCCACTCCCTCACTCCCACCCCAAAGCCCGTTACATGTGTCTTGTATTTTGTGATTCCACAATTCTGGGTTTGACATTACAATTGCCTCCATGGTAATGAGCACTAACATTCTCTTATGCTGAATTGTGATAGCTGTCTAAGGCAGCAAATAGACTGAATGAAAGATGAGCTTCTGCCTTTATATTATATCCTTCCCTCCTGCTACCCAACTCATTGTGGTGAAAGAAAAAGAAAATGCTGGTGGAGACTGCAGTATATGCTTAGGTATACAAATCACACATCTGGAGTTTCAGGAAGGCTTTGCGTGGTTAATGTCACTAAAATCTCATGCTTGTCTTTTTTTTTTTTTTTGAGACGGAGTCTCGCTCTGTCACCCAGGCTAGAGTGCAGTGGTGCAATCTCAGCTTGCTGCAACCTTCCAGGTTCAAGTCATTCTCCTGCCTCGCCTCCCGAGTCACTGGGTGCCTGTCATCATGCCCAGCTAATTTTTGTATTTTTAGTAGAGACAAAAAATAATTTTGTATTTTTAGTTTCGCTGTGTTGGCTGGGCTGGTCTTGAGCTCCTGACCTCAAGTAATCGACCCACCTCAGCCTCCCAAAGTGCTGGGATTACAGGCTTGAGCCACCGCGCCCAGCGTCATGCTTGTCTTTCATATGTCTTTTTCTACTCTTGAATTTTTTTCTTTCTTTCTCTCAGTTCCAAATTCAATTCACTGTATCATTTTTGGCAGGTGGAACAAAGAAAATAAAATGTTGAATCACTTTCTTCCCAGTGGCTGTGATTTTTAGAATGTTTCTGATATTTTTCAATGTTTAATTTTCTGAGCCTAGCAGAGCAAAAAAAGCAATGATGCCTTTGATTAAATGAAGCACTTAGCATAATTACTCAAAATCATGTGACAGATTATACTTGTGCCTTTTTTGATATATTTTAAGAAAAAAAAATCATGGAGTTTTTATTTACCTTTAACTAGAATGCCTCTCAAATGGAATACGACTGCCCAAGTAAATGTAATAGCAGACAAAATTTGAGCCCTTATATTATTCTCTCAAGGATTTGTTGTTAATCAGAGTGAGAAATGCTGGCATATAGGAATTGTACTCTATCCATTCCCAATTATGTTTATTTCTGGTGTCCAAATAAGACATTAAGATTGCAGACTTTCAGGTAGGAAGTGACCACAGGGTTTTCTAGTATGCCCACTGGTGAGATGCCAACTCCCCTTCTTATGTAGGGGACACTCCTCAGCATAAGAACAGTCTTCCTCACAGGAAGCCACAATATTGTCCTGGGACTCTTGACCCACTGGACTTCCTTAGTGAATTTTCCCCACCATATAAAACATATACAGCCCTTCAAGTACTTAAAGAAGGTTTCTTCCCTTTGGTCTTCCAATTCCTTCTCTTCAGATTCTGGAACCCTGGTTTCTTCAGATGTAAACTCCCTCCTTATTCTGCATATTGTGATCCTAATGAATCATCCTGAGGTTTTGTTAGCTTTTCTAGTGGTTCAGTCCCTTCCTGAACTTCCTCTGGTAGACACCCACTCCCCTCTGAATGCAGGTTCTAAAACATCTATTTAATGAAGTATTTCTGTCTCAGTGGTCTTACTAGCATAGTTTTACCGTTACGTTTTGTTGCATTTGTTAATATTGTAATATACTTTGTCTAAAAGTAAACAAAGGTGTTTAAGCCCTAGGGTGCAGGTAGAATGCCAGAGGCCTTATAATTTGATTTCCAGCTAGAGGAGACTTAAATTCAGTTGGGTCTGATTATAAAGGCAAGCATGTATTGAGCCCTCACTGTGCTATGTAAGGACTGCTACATGTATCATTAACCCTGTGCTAATAATAACAGTGTCATTAATAGTAGATAGTGTTATTGACCTCATTTTAATGATGGAGAAATGGAGATTTGGAAGGCTGGGGCATGCTTCATGCTTCACATGTCACCTGGAACAACAAGCTCCTAATGTGCCACTATGCTGCTGCTTTAATGCCTTTCTGCTGGGTAATGCTCTCTGTATAGCTCCCTTTCTCTTGTACTTCATATTTACTTCTCTGGTCTTCTTAAAATATAAATTAAAAAAAAGATTCAGGGGATTCTTTTTAACTCACCAAGGCATCTGGAAGAGCCCTCTGCATGTGGTGGGTGCTGATAACTAAGGTTGTCCTTGGCTCTATATCTTTAGACTCAATAGAAAGAGATGAAACCTCTGTGAGTTCTTTAGTCTTTGGATGTCTACGGCCACTCTAGACCTCGTAAGTTCATCTTAAACCAGTAAAAGTCTGACTCATTATGGTGGGCTAGGACTCAGTTGAGGAACATTTCCTTTAACTCCCCTTTGGGTAACTGGCCAGCACAGAACAAATGGGAGAAAATATGACTGTTGTCATTAAAGTTGGACTGGCAGTGAGTTGTCTGTATTCAGTCCTGGCTCTGCCTTACAAACTTACCCTGGGTAACTAGGCCCCCATTTCCTCACTTGCTCTGGGAATTGGAAGGAAGAGAAAGGTGTGGGGGAGATTACTTCACGTTCTTTCCTCTGTCAGAGGCAAACACAGTCCTTTGGTTTTGGAGAGTCCATTCTTGTGCTCTATTTTTTAAATCCACACTTAAACCATGGCACAATTGGAAGGATGGGATGTTTGTGAGGCCGCTGTGCTTCCCCTTCCCTCAGTTCCTGAGAGATTGGTAATTTGGACACCTTTATTAGTTTGAGATAAAATTGGGACTCACTGACTGAGGCTGGACTGAAGATTTAAGACATGAGGAGGCCTAGAACTTCTTGCTCAATTCACAGGGCTCCAAGGGTTTAGAAACTGATGTTATTCCTCTGGGGTCTGAGGAGAATGGCTCAGGTGTGGGACTACTTCAGGTCTATTGGGGGCACATAGGCTAGCCTTGGGAGTTCTGAATTGTCAATACGTGGGAATATTTTAGAATTAACAGATCCTGCCTGCACATGCATCTCAATCTGAAATAAACCCCAGAACTGCCATTCTCCCTGTGTTGATTCAAGATGTAAATGATTCTCGAATTCTATAGGTAGGACTTTATCTGTCAGAGTCCCAACAGGAAAGTTGGCATTTTCAACTTAGGATAATTCTAAGCGAATTTACTTCAAGAGGTATGGGCGGGATGCAGAGAAAACCATAAGGAATAGTGCAGGAGCCAAGGGTTATAGTAATGGTGGCTGTTACTACTCCTAGCTCCAAAGAGACAAATGGATGAAAGTAGTTTTGAGCCAGAAAAGATTGTCATTGTCAAGTGGCAAGAGGCTACCTTGAGAGGAGCAGTGACTTGGTTGAGGGATGCATCTGGTGCAAGTAGAATGAATTCCCCAACCTTATTCCCTCCCTCGCCTCTCGTTTCCTCCCCTGATCTCTTTCTGGGACTTAGCATTGGCTAAACCCAATCAGAGGTCAAGGTCATAGGGATCTGTTGATGTATTTCATAATGATTAGCCTGTCAAGGCAGAGAGCAGGGTAGAGAAAGTTGGAGTGGGTATCTGGGAAATAGTAGACTTAAGTACCCCTGTAATTTTAGAATGGGCAGAGCTTATATGCATGTGTGTAGCAGAAGGTGGGAAAAAAGGATGAGATGAGCATTTCTTGAGCATCACCATGTGCTAGGGACTTTCTTGTGACATCACCTTTTGAGGCAAGCAGTATTAGTTCTATGTTAAAGATGTGGAAAACTTGAGCCCAGATCCCTTGGCCCTAAGTCAACTCAGTTCTGGTGATCCCTGTGGTGACAGATAGTATTTGGATATTTTTCTTATCTTACGTTCTCTGTGGCCTGTTCCAGAAAGCCGCATTTCATAGCTTTGCTGGGAGAACAGTGAGGACTGTAACAGAGCTGCTGTGTTTTTTTTCTTCTTCACATTTATGAACTTGAGGAGAAGGGAAAAGAAGAGGAAAAAAACTCAACTTGGCATGAGTGATGTTAAGCGAGATCAAATAAGGTGAAAAGCAAAATAGACTCCAGAAATTTAGTTTTGCTTTTACCCAAAGTTCATGAGCAGTTGCTGTGCAAAGTCCTTTTTGCTTTCCGCAAATGTTAAGCACTTTTAATAATATGAATCTCATTATCTTTACTTTTGGTTGGTTATGAACTTAAATAGCTTTATAAAGGACAACCAACTGAATGTGAAGATCAAACTGTGTGTGTCACCTTTTGCTATTTCATTTCTTGCGACTATACAAATTCTTACAGTAAGTTACAGTTATTTTGGTTCCTTATGAATTTATTGTAAAAGCATTTATTGTACAGCCAACAGTGAAATAGAAATTTTAAATTTTTTTAAAAGGGAATTCGAACACTCTAGAAAGTAAACTCTTAGATTTTCTTTTTTCCTGTTTTTTGATCACATCCATGCATAATTTTATATGGCTAGAATTATACAAGTTTGTATTGTTCTCATGTCATCATAAATATTTTTCCATGTTGCTACATAGCCTGAATAATTATATATGATAATTTCTCAATTTTCCTTAAATATTGGATATTATCTTTTATTTTTTAAGCTTTGCTGCATTCTATGAAAAGGATTGGTGGTTTTGTTGAACACTGAAGTGTTTTATATATTACTTTTCTTTATAAATATTATTTATTTGCATCTCAGGTAACTAGTTTCCCCACTCCTCCCTCTTTTGTTTTTCTGGAAGAAGAAATGGAATTTTTATTTATTTAGGATAATTTTGGTAGTGGAATGAGCAACTCTGAAGCTCCATCAAGGAACAGGAAATAGAGTAGTTTGAGGGTTAGCTGAGAGAAGAGTACATTTGAAATAAGTCATCAATACGGAGTTGTTACTTAAAATATTAACGTGGGCTGGGCACAGTGGCTCATGCTTATGTATAATCCCAGCTCTTTGGGAGGCTGAGGTGGATAGATCTCTTGAGGTCAGGAGTTCGAGACCAGTCTGGCCAACATGGTGAAACCCTGTCTCTACTAAAAAATACAAAAATTAGCCTGGCATGGTGGTGCATGCCTATAGTCCCAGCTACTTGGGAGGCTGGGGTGGGAGGATCACCTGAACCCAGGAGGCAGAGATTGCCGTGAGCAGAAATTGTGTCACTGGACTCCAGCCTTGACAACAGAACAAGACTCCGTCTCAATAAAATAAATAATGTGGATTTTTATTCAATCTTAGGTTGAATATTACTATTACTAAGGCCAAGCATGTTGACTCACTCCTGTAATCCCAACACTTTGGAAGGCTGAGGCAGGTGGATCCCTTGAGGTTAAGAGTTTGAGACCAGCCTGGCCAACATGGCGAAACTCCATCTGTACTAAAAATACAAAAATTAGCTGGGTGTGATGGTGGGTGCCTGTAATCCCAGCTACTTGGGAGGCTGAGGCAGGAGAATAACTTGAACCTGGAGGCAGAGGTTGCAGTTAGCCAAGATTGCACCACTGCACTCCAGCCTGGGAGACAGAGTGAGACTGCGTCTCAAAACAAAAACAAAACCAACAATAACAAAAAACTATTACTAAAAGATAAATTAAACATCATTTACTCATAAGTTTAAGGCATACCATCATTTACATACAAAATTTAGCCGCTAATCCTAAATGGTGGTTAAGTTTTAAAAATTTTGTTCTTAGGAAAATTGAAAGTAGCATAATTCTAAACAAATCATATATTAGATTAATGTCATTGGCCCCAGGCATCCTCTAACCCTGGAATATGAGCATTGGCCTGTTAGTCCCCTTAGCTACTACACCCTGGGAGGTGGTCATCCTTCCCTAATGCATTTTTCCAAGCCCTGGGGAGCCTGGGCACTTTGGTCTATTCATTTCTTTATAAAGCTGCAGCCTTCTGACCAGAAGGGGCTTCCTTATATGGTGCCCATGTCCTCCCACTTGCCTTATTTGTCTTGAATTCTGCTTTCTGGAACAACAGGCAGGTTTCTTCCGTTAGTCAAGAAACATCAGAAAATTAGAGATCAGTTTTGGTTTTCACTCTGTATCCTTAGCTCATGGCATAGTGCCTGGCACATAGCAGATGCTCAAAAACACATTTGTAGAATGAAATGTCTTGAGACAATCTTTCAAATGTGTGAATATGACCATGATGTCCCCACATTGTCACCTCTTCTTCAGGTTTAAGGTCCTTCAGTTCAGCCATTCCTTTTGATAGACTTTCCAGATCCCTTTCCCTCCCTGTCTCTCACCACAGTTCTCTGTCAGTTACTATTAGCATGTGTGACCAGACTTATAGCCAGTTCTCTAGAAGTGGTCTGATTTGTAGCATACATTAAAGTATGCCTTGCTTTTTTTTTTTCCTTAGCAGATCTCTGGTTGTTTATATTCTTTTATATGATCTGCTGTCAGGCTTGGACTCTTCCAAGAGGTGCTTGTGCAATTGTTTCTTTCTAGATTAGTTTTACTTGGGATTTGATGAGGATTCTTCAGTATTCTTATGTGACTCGTCAGTAAAAATGAGGAACAGGAGGAGCCAAAGAAAGAGTATTGTGGAAACCTCCCTCCAAACTGACAATAATTCTCTAAACTCATGCTTTTCAAACTGTGACATGCATACAAATTACATGGGAATTTGGTTAAAAGGCATATTCTGATTCAGTAGGTCTGGATGAGGCAAACAAAGCTGGTGCCTTTCTAACAAGTTTCCTCTGAGGTTGTGCTGATGTTGTGGGTCTCCCTGATCATCTTTTGAGTAGCAAGGCACAGTTTTAGGGGAAAGTTGTTCATGAAAGCAAATCCTTTGGTATTTGGGTAGCTGTGCTGTACCCATCAGAGCCCCCAGCAGATGCTATCTGATATTGGTATTTGACACCATAATCCAATGTTCATCTCCCACCTCACTAGGTAAATGAAGAAAAATAACAGCAGGCAGTCTTACCAGCTTCCAAACAGTTGCACACTTCTCTGTGTGTGTTCAATTGGACCTTTTATTCTAGCTGGACAAGCTGTTACCCAACATACTTAGTATCTTTTCAAGTTTCTTGTCATCTGGACACCTGATAAAGTGCTTGGGTATACTGTTTGAGTTATTAATCTGAGATACTTTCACATACCAGAAAGTTACAGAAAAGAGAGTCAACAGTTTTTTAAGTATTGGCTAGAAAGTACAGTGTTACTGATAAAATTCTTTTATAAGAAATGTTATGGAGCATCCAATTTTTTTTAACTCTATTGGAATTTGGGTAAAATGGATGCATTGTTGAAATTACATTCCTAAACTGAAAGGTACTCATACAAATGGCAGCTGTTGAATCATAAATGAGCAAGTGAGTTCTGTAGAAACACAATAGAGAGTTCATGATCACCTTATCGTCCTTTTCTCCAAGCTTTTAATCTTTTAGTTTAAGGGAGAGGTGCTTTTCTCTTACCCTTTGTGCGTGGCAAATAACACTGTGACCAACACTTTTTTGGTCATTTCAAAACAAAATTACTATTAAGCATTGGTTAGAAAGTATAGGAGTTTAGACAACAAAGCATTTGCACTTGTTTATTTTGTAGAACTCATTGTGACCTAGTCAATGGGACAGTTCTGTACACTGTTGCTTAATATGTTCAGATAATACTTATTCCCAAATATTAGAGACAGTGTCTTTCTAACGTGTCACAAAAGTTGAATCCTGTAACTAGACATTAAATTCAGAAATCCCAATCAGAGGATATAAAGACAACAGCAAAAACCTCAAAGCTTTGACACTGATAATAATTCAGCTGCTCTGTTTTCAGTAAAAAATAAGCAATAATGTCCAAATTCAGTCCAGATTGAAAATGAAATGACTTGGATGTTTTAATAGTAATTGAATTATAGAACCTTTTTTATTTTTATTTTTTATTAAGATGAAGCCTTGCAGTGTTCCCCAGGCTGGTCTTGAACTCCTGGGCTGAAGCGGTTCTCCAGCCTCAGCCTCCTGAGTAACTGGGTTCATAGGTGCATGCCACCTCACCAGGCTTGAATGTTAGATCTTAAAAAAAAATGAGAGTGCCATTAACATACCCCTAAATAACAGTAGTTCTTTAATATCATCTAATAGTCTATATTTGAATTTTCCTGATTGCTCAAAAGTGCATTTTTTTAGATTCATGTTTTAATTTTATTGATGGCCCATACAAAAAAATTTGTAGGCTTTGAATATATACATATATAAACATATACACACACATGTGTCATACATAGATACATATACACACATACATATATACATATGTATGTACATGTATGTGTGTACGTATACACACACATATATTCCAAACCTGCTCTCTCTCTATATATATAGAGGACTATATATATATATATAGTCTATCGATCCTTTATGTAACCACCACTTTTTTTCTTTCTTTCTTTTTTGAGATAGTGTCTCGTTTTGTTGCCCAGGCTGGAGTGCAGTGGCACGATCATGGCTCACTGCAACCTCAGCCTCTTGGGTTCAAGTGATTCTCCTGCCTCAGCCTCCCAAGGAGTTGGGATTGTAGGCGCCCACCACCATGCATAGCTAATTTTTGTGTTTTTAGTAGAGACGGGGTTTCACCATGTTGGTCAGGCTGGTCTTGAACTCCTGACCACAGGTGATCCACCCCCCACCCCCCCAGCCTCCCAAAGTGCTGAAATTACAGGCATGAGCCAGTGCACCTGGCTGTAACCACAGCTTTTATATGGTACTTGTGCACTGCTCTTGCTGAGTTATTAACAAAGAAAAATGTAGCCATTTCTGTCATAATTATTGCATCTTCGTTAGAAGAGATTTTAAAAATTGATCCAGCCACCCTTTCCAATCCAGTACTAACGTGGTGTAGTGCACCACCTTTTTAGAGATGCTGCCATAATCCTACTTCTGCAAAATTTGTGTCATTCTGAATTTGCCTTTCTCTGGCAGCATTTCTCATCTACTACATATTTTTAAGATTTGTTGTGACTTCTGCTCATGGATCATCTCTTTCTATCTGGATTACTGACCTTGAATTTTTTCAACTCCTCTTTCAGTTGTGGAAGGAAAACTGCATAGGGGAAAAAGTTGGAGTTCAAATCTCAGCTCCATCAGTTGCTAGCTGTATGACCTGAGGCAATGTATTTAACTTCCCCAGTTACTTTGTAATTGAGCAACATATTTACTTCCTTTTCAGTGGCCCTCATCAAACAATATCACAACTTGTTTAAAATATCCTAAAGCTCCTAAAATATGCAAACTTGTAGGCAGGGAGGAAGCAGATTATAGGGTCACTGCTTATTGTCCCAAACTACAACAGAGAGAGTTGCCTACAGAGCCAGGATGGGATGCCCCCAGATGAAGAAAGTGGGAGAGGAGGCAGGGAGATGAGTCCCTGTAGCCACTTTTCCACAAGCTCATTTAGACCTTGAAGCTGCCCTGGAGTTTTTATGATTGAAGAAACTGGCTCTGCCAGTGTAGCCAAATGGTTAAGGGCAGTAGCCTGGATTGAAATACCTGCCTTCCTACTGCATACTAGTACCTGTATGACCTAAGGCAGGTCCCTTCACTTCTCTGCATCTGTTTTCTCATCAGTCACAGAGGTATCACAGATTCTGCTTCATACAGTGTTTGTGAGGATTAAGTGAAATAAGTTACGAGGTGCAGTAGCATGTGCCTGTTGTCCCAGCTACTCAGGAGGCTGAGGTAGGAGGATCACATTAGCCTAGGAGTTCAGGCTATAGTGTACCATGCCAATTGGGTGTCCACAGAGTTTGGCATCAATATGGTGACCTCCCAGGAGCAGGGAACCCGTAGATTGCCTAAGGAGGAGTGAATCTGTCCAGGTCAGAAATGAAGCAGTTCAAAACTCCCATGCAGATCAGTAGTGGGATCGTGCCTATGAATAGCCACTGTACTCCAGCGTGGGCGACATAGTGAGACCCTGTCTCTAAAAAAAAATAATATCTATTCTGTTGTATTGACTAAAATAATAAATAAATAAATAAATAGATAAAATAAGAAATGTGAGAGGTGCCAAGTATAGTACCTGGCACATAATCAGCATTCAGTAACACAAACTCTTGCTCTTCTTTAGACTTTACAGTCCTTTACTTCTCTTTAGACTTACAGTCTTTTTCAAGGAAGGAAGACTGTGGAGTTTTAGTGACTTTTAATAAAATTCACTGTTGTGACTACAAACTAAGCAGATTTTCTAACAACCATAATGGAACTTTGTTGAACATGAATGCTTTCCTTTCAAATTGGTTATCGTGAAAGCCTCTTATTTTAATGTTGCCCCAATGTTTGGAGTTATTATTAGTTGTTAGTCTCTAGTTTTCTTTTTGTTGAAACTACAGCTAGAATAGAAGTGAATACTTACATAATTCAAATTACTTATATCCATGTATTCAGCAATCTTTTATTGACCACATACTATTTGTCAGGCTTCTGCTAAGCATTTGGAATATGGCCAAGAACCAAGTCAGACAGGATCATTTCTCTGTGGCGCTTGTAATTTAGGGGCAAAGAGCTTTCATTAGCACCTTGGGTTATATTTTTTTTTAAAAGTGACAGTCTTAAATAACATTGTTAAAGCTGCTGAAAGGAAAAGGACACATTTTCAAATGTTTGGTAGACATAGCCAAACCTTTTATTGATACAATAAGACCACATCCTTGGCATGTTATCCAAAAGGAAGACGGATCCCTTCTTTATAAATAAAATGAGATGTACTGAGGGAGACACTACTCTGTAATGAGTGCGATAATGTAACTAGCACTTTAAATTCAAATTTGGAGTAAAACAAGGAGTGCAGTTAATTTTCTGTCTGACTGTGACTTTGGAGCTACTCATTCATGAACTTGAAATGGGAGGCATAGTTACATTAGGCAACACACCTGAAAAATTTATCATTTACCAGTGACCTCGTAATTATTGAAAGTGGTTATACAATCAAGAATATTTGTGCTGAGTGCTGTGGCTCATGCCTGTAATCCCAGCCATTTGGGAGGCTGAGGCAGGAGGATTGCTTGAGCCCAGGAATTGACACCAGTGTGGGCAACAGAGAGAGACCCTGTCTCTACCAAAAAAAAAAAAAAAAAAAAAAATTAGCTGGACATAGTGTGAACACCTGTAGTTCCAGCTATTTGAGAGGCCATAATGGGAGCATCACTTGGTCCCAGGAGGTTGAGGCTGCTGTGGAAGCCATGATTGCACCATTGTATTCCAGCTGAGTGATAGGGTGAGACCCTGTTTCAAAAAAAGAAAACAAAAGAATATTTGTTAGATTCCATTAATTGGCATATCTAAAATTGTGCTGATTCTTTTTAAATGTTTCTAAATGTCTGTCCAATGTAACATCTAAGTATTAAATAACTGCAAAATACACACAAATAAATGAAATTATAGAGTCCTGAAATTCAAAGGCACTTTAAAGATAATTTAGGATACCCACTCTTATAGTATGAAAATGCCTGCAGCCTATTTTCCAACACCTCTAGTGATGGAGAATGATTATAGACCAGGCCTCATAGGCATATAATATAAAGGTAGGAATTTGTTCATTATAAGGCAAGAGTGGTAATTACATATGGCAAACTTTTGGGCCCTACCCGTCATTGCAGTTTTTTTCACATTACCATTCTGGCTAGCTAATATTTGTTTTCTGCAGGCTGGGTTCTGCCTATGCACCACCAGTGTGTTGCCTTTCAAGTAAATTTTGGTATTGCCCAGGGAATCCTCTCAAGATCTTTTCATTTTCTAAATTTGTAATAAACACTATAGTATATAATTTTTAACCATGTATTTATTTAGCTGATATTTATTAAGTGACAATTGTGTGCCTGTCACTTTTCTAGGCAAAAGGGATGATAGTATTCAGCAAAAAGCCACTACTGTCATAGAGATTTCAAATTCATAAATGAGTGGCTCTACAGTCAAAGGCTGGGCACGGTGGCTCACACCTGTAATCCCACCACTTTGGTAGGCCAAGGTGGGTGGATTGCTTAAGGCCAGGAGTTCGAGATTAGCCTGGGCAATGTGGCAAAACCCCATCTGTACAAAAAATACAAAAATTAGCCAGGTGTGGTGGCATGTGCCTATAGTCCGGGAAGGCTAAAGTGGGCAGGATCACTTGAGCCCAGGAGATGGAGGTTGCAGTGATCTGAGATTGTGCCACTGCATTCCAGCCTGGGCAATAGGGTGAGACCCTGTCTCAAAAATAAATAAAGGAGGCCCTTGCTTTACTCCAAATGATTTTAGAGGGCTGGTTATATCATCACAGTGGATATAGAGTGGTGTATCTCTTAATACATCCAATGATATTTTATATTTTACACATGAAAGCCTATTAATTATTCCTACATAATAAATGGCTCGAAGTAGTTAGCATCTTAAAACAACAAATACTTATTAGGTCAGGAATCTCACCCTATCACTCAGCTTGGGAATCTGACCAGGGCTTAACGGGTGCCTCTGGCTCACAGTCTCTCATGAGATTACTGTCAAGCTGTAGGTTGGAGTTGCAGTCTCTTCTAAAGGATTGATTCAGGACAGGGATGGATCCACTACCAAGTTTACTCATACGGTTATTGCTAGGTCTCAGTCTCTCACCGTTAAGTACCGATCTATAGGGATGCCTCATGACTTGGTATTGGCTTCCCCTTGGGGCATGATCCAAGAGAAAGTAAGAGAGAGAACCTAGGATGGAAGTCATGGTCTTTATATGACTTAATCGTGGAAGTGACATTTCATCATATCTGCTGTATTTGTTAGAAGTGAGTCAGTAAGTCTGGTCCACACTCAAAAGCATGAATACCAGGAGGCAGAGATCATTAGGGGCCATCTTAGAGCCTGCCTAACACAGAAGGTAAGACATATTATAAACAAATATAATGTGTCAAGTAGTAATGCTGTAAAGAAAAATAGAGCAGAATAAGGGAATAGAGAATGATAGAATGGGAGTCTGACTGCTACTTTGGATGGTATAGTCAGGGGAGGCCTCTCTAAACAGTAATATTTAAGCAGAGTTCTGAGGAAGATAAAGGGGGCAAGTGTGGATTCCTAGGATAAATGATTGATTCCTGTTATTCATTCAAAGCAGAATGAATAGTAAGTGAAAGGCCTCAACTCAGGAGCATGTTTCCATTCTTATACTGCTATAAAGATACTACCTGAGAATGAGTAACTTATAAACAAAAGTGGTTTATTAATTCAGTTTTGCATGGCCGAGGAGGCCTCAGGAAACTTAGTTATCGTGGAAGGGGAAGCAGGCACCATCTACACAAAGCTACAGGAGAGAGAGCTCAGGGGAAACTGCCACTTTTAAATAATCAGGTCTTCTGAGAACTCCCTCTCACTATCATGAGAACAGCATAGAGGAACCACCCGCATATTCAGTCACCGCTCACCAGGTTCCTCCTTTTGACATGTGGGGATTACAATTCGAGATGAGATTTGGGTGGTGACACAGAGCAAAACTATGTCACCACATGTGGAGTAATCAAGGGGAGAAGAGAAGAGATGAGGTTATAGAGTAATGGGATTGAAGAAGATAGATCATGCAGGGCTTTTAGCCCTATTCTGACAGGGAAGCCATTGGAGGGTTTTGAGTAGAGATAGGAAAAGAATAAAGAGAAGGAAAGAGTAGCAACATTCCAAGCGTTCTCATATAAGAATTACAATGAATCTTAAATATAATCACTATGACTTATAGAAGAGTCTTCAACAGCAGCAATCAGGGCTGAAAGACAATGGAACAAAGTGCTTTGAGGAAAAAAAAACTGTCAGCTGAGAATATCATTCAAGAGTGTGATATTAAGTTAAACTATAACTAGATCTCAAGCTAACTGTCATTCAAGAGTGTGAGTGAAAAGGCTTTTTTCGAAGACTGAAGTTTATCATCCACTGACCATTGCTAAAGAACCCCTCAGGAAGTACAAAAAATGAATGCAGAAGGAAGGAGTAGGAGTCAGGCAATGATGATATAATCCATAAACTTGACAATAGCCATCTTTCTGAAAGTTTTTTTAATGTTTTCAATAAGTGGCTAATTTTGGGTAATGGGAATGAGTAAGCTTGTTTTCTATTTGTCTTTATAATTTTTTATATTTGTAATTGAAAAGAGATTTTATAAGTATACAAGACAGTGCATTCTCAACAGTGACTACTCTGATGCTATTATAATTTCTGTCATACTTGTCAATATAAGAACTCTTTGGTGATAGTTTAGAATGATAATAGTATTTATTGATCATTTACTCTGTGCTAGACATACTATGTTAAACATTTTATATGTATCATCTCATTTAATCCTCAGTAGTTCTGTGTGAAAGGCACTGTTGCTATTTCTCTTTTACAAATGAAGAAACTGGTGCTATGAAAGTTGAGTAACTTTGTGATGATAACACTAGTTATTAAGTAGCACAGCCAAGATAACATCAGCTAGTGAACAGCGTGACTGAAACAAGAACTTGGGAAGGTTTGATCTAGAACTCATGCTTCTAGCTGATAGAGCTTAGTTTCTTCTACCCAGTTTTGATTATTTTGATAAATGGTAGCAGTTTATTGATACAGTAAATTAAATTGGGCTTCTCTTGAAAATAATTTGACAATGATGCCTTACTGTGTTTACTATTATAGAATTTTATAAATGAAAGAGAACTTAATGAACTAATTCAGCTCCGTCATTTTATAAATGGAGAAACAAACACTCAAACAGGTTAACTGACTTGTCCAAGGCTACACAGGTGATAACAACAACATCTTGAAGACAGGCTTCCTAACACCAACATTAGTGTTATTTCCTCTGGAATGTGGGTATTTAGCCTTAAAAATAGGTCTGTGTTCTATTGAAATGGCTTCAGAAAGTAAATGTTTTGTCCAGTGATGCTTATCCTGTAAGCTGGCATTCATATACCAATATTTATTGATGTAAATGCCTTCCATAGAGAAGAGTGGCAGATAGAATCCTTCACCTCAAGTAATTTACAGTCTAGCGAATATATAGAGGAATAAAAAGAGGTTACAATTCAACATGTTAGGTTCCATGAGAGGGGTAAAACAGAATGGCAAGCAGAAGGATAATCAACCCAGTATTTGGAGTGGGGAGAAGCAAGGGTAGTTAGGGAAAGCTTATTAAAGAAAAGTGTTTAAGCTGAAACCTAAAGGACCAGTAATAGTGTACCAAGTCAAGCGATGGGAGAGAAAGTACATGGAGGAAGAAAAGTGTACCAAATAGGGGAAAAACCATGAGGCAAGTGAATGCTTGAATCTAGGACACTAAGGTAATCAGGCATAGCTAGTGAGAGCATGCAGTATAGGGGGTGGGATGGAGCTCAGGAGAGAGTGGTGGTTAGCATGGTGGAGGATGGGGCTGGAGAGGTGGGTGATAAAGGCTTAGATACAGATCATAACATCCCTAGATTTGATGATGAGGGTTTTATGAAGGGCACCCAAAAACTTTTCAGGATGAGAGCAATCAGATTTTTAGTGAGAAAGATTAAACCTGGAACAATGAGGAAAATGGATTGCAGAGAGCTTCGAGGCTGAGGTCTTGATAAGAAGGACTAGTCCTTTGAGAAAATATATAACTGTAGGGAACAACAGACAGATTGAAGATTTAGGAGGTGGAGAATTGGCAATTTTTGGATACTGGTGGAAGGTGAGGGGTTGGGCGCTTGGGTATACAATGAGATGGGCAACATAGGGGATGGGTCAGGTCTAAGGGACATGATGATTCTGGTTTGGGACATGTTGAACTTGGAAGGTAGTGGGCCATCCAAGAGCAGATATCTAGTGGGCAGCTTGCTCTGTGGTGAGAGAAAGCTGGCTTTGGGGTTAGTTGACATGTAAGATGGGACTTGAAGCAATTGGAGAAGAGATCAGCAAGGAAAGTGAGTGGCCCGAGGAGAGGAGAGAGTCTAGGATAGCATGCTGCTTGGCACCCTGTAAGTACCCAAATGTTTATAAATTCATTTATTTGATCAACAGCTGTATTCTTTCTTAAGTAATTAGGTAATAGGCATTCCTTATTCAGTAATTAAAACATTATGAAGCAAGTGCAATTTTCTCAAAACTAATTTCTGTTACAAAGGTTTGAGAAGAAGAAATTTTTATTTAATAGACTTTTTTCTTTTTAAAATTACATAAGTAATACACAGTGCATATATTAATACTTGTACCATCTGAAAGATACAGAAGTATAGAGAGTAAAAAGGTTTTCTCTTTTACTTCTCTCTTCATCTTCTCTCCACTCAAGACCTTTTAAAAGTAATTATCCACATACTGTTTCTAAGAGGAGCTGGATTTGGAACAGTCTAAGTTGAAAACTGGAGATGTGATTCTTATGTTTGTCTTTGACTCACAATGACCATAGAGAAAAGTTATATTAACGGTCAGTGACTGCCACCCCAGGAGATGACCTTGCTTTTGCTCTTAGTGATGCCTGATTTTGTTTTTATAGGAAGTTATTCAACTGCATAGTTAGTGGAGAGCTGAAGCCCTGCTCTATGGTCTTTGGGAAGCTCTACCACAGCTGGACAGATGTGGAGGAGAGGGCTCTCATTTCCAGGATATAGAAATGTGACTGCGCACACACATGCACCCTGATGTGATGTCTAAAGAGTTACCTCATAAAGGTGTGAGCGTGGTGGCTCACACCTTTAATCCTAGTACTTTGGGAGGCCAAGGTGGGTAGATCACCTGAGCTCAGGAGTTCAAGACCAGCCTGGGCAACATGGCAAAAACCCCATCTCTACTAAAAATACAAAAATTAGCTGGACATGGTGGGGCATTCCTGTAATCCCAGCTACTTGGGAGGCTGAGGCTTAAGAATGGCTTGAATCCAGGAGACGGATGTTGCAGTGAGCCAAGATTGCGTCACTGTACTTTAGCCTGTGCAACAGAGCAAGACTCTGTCTCCAACAAAAATAAAAAATAGAGAGTTTTGAAAGCCTTTGGTTATGCAGGGAATTTTTAGTGTTATTACATGTATTAGTTGCTAGCCGATCAAAATAATTATCTTTAGGAAATGTTAATAATAAATAGTTATGAGATGTTGTATATTTTATTAGATTTCTTATTTGCCCAGTTTTACTTCATGCAATGGACCTGGGTTTTAGACTTGATATTTGGCCATCATTTAAAGGTGGACTTCATTAGAGGCACTGAAAGATGAATTGTGTCTAATGGCCCTCTGAGACATTACTTCTACAGTGTTAAATATGCATAAAAATATGTGCTTGAAGATTGTTACTTGGTAGAGAAGATGAGAAGTTATGTGATTGCCTTTGGCATTTGCAGCACATGCACAGGATCTAGAATTTAAATGAAATTAGTCTAGAACTCAAGCACTGAAAGGGTACTTAATATTTTTTTGACAGCTTGCTGATGTGTTTATTTTCTGATTTTCTTCGTCTTAGGGTAAATGACACCTTCATGGACTTAGTTGTTAAAGTCAGGAAGCTGGAAGTCATCCTTAACAACTCTGTCCCTCATGGCTAATCCACCAGAAGGCCTACTGATTCTACCTGTAACACACAGGGAACCCATCTTCACTGCCAGCACCCTAATGTGGGCCACTGTCACCATAGCTCAGGACTTCTGCAGTAGTCTTCTGCCTTCCCTCTCAGATGCTACCCAATCCCATCCATTCTACATTTCAGCCAAAGTGATCTTTTTGGAAACATAAGGCAATTATGTTACTCCTCTGCTTAAAACTTTTAAATGACTTGCCATTGCACTTAGGATAAAATGTTTAAACACCCATCTCTGTTTGCAATGTGGTATGTGACATAGCTGTGGACTAATTAATTGCATGTTGAGCTCACCTCCATTCAGCACCATCCTTCCAGTTCCTGGAGGAAGTCATCCTTTTATTTGAACCTAATTTTCTCTGTAAGCATCAAAATTTAAGGCATCTATGGCTCTTCCACAAATAAGAAAAGATTTTATGTCTGCTACTCTTTCCTACTCCCAGCTATTTTTCAAAGTTTCTGATTAAGTTTCTGCATTATATCTTTTTTGTTTCAGTAATTCTTATTAGCAATTGCACTTCACCTAACATTTATTTTATCAATAATTGTGGAGTGGAGCTTTAACTAAACCTATTTCTTTGTTCGGCACTGCTTCCTGTATCCCAAATCATCTTGTATTTCTTGGATTCAAATTTAATTTGCTACAGTACACCTTTGAGCCTTTTCCTCCTTACCCCCAAAGTACACAGTGGTGAACTTCATGGAGCAGTTGCATATCCCCAAATAACTTTATTTTGCCTTCATTCTTAAGTAACAGTTTTAGGGAGATATGAGAGTCTATTCTTAAAATTATTTTTCCAACTTTGTAGAAAATGCTTCATTTGTGTTTTAGCATCTGAAATTACAGACGAGAAGTCTGGTGCAAATCCAGTTTTCCTTTTGTTACAATTAGCATGCTTCCTAACTGTAGCATGTTCCTAGATTTCAATTTTATTTTGTACTTTTAAAATTTCACCAAGTTATATTTAGGTAGTTTTTTTCAGTATTTTTATATACCATATAAACTTGGCAGACCCTTTCAACCTAATGCTCAGATCTCCCTTTAACTCAGGGCTGTTTGGTTCTGTTATTTCTTTGGTAATTTCCTTTCCTCTATCCCCTCCTTTAAAAAAAAAGTTAGATACATATTGAATCATCTAGACTTATCCTCCTTTCCCCTCTCATATTTCCTGTTTCTCGGTTTGGGAGAATTCATCAGTTTGATCTTCTGAATCACTACTTGTGTCATTGGTTATGCTTCTTTTGTTATTCAGACCTCTGTTGAAGGATTAAAAATTTTTTTTGGCTGGGCACAGTGGCTCACCCCTTTAATCCCAGCACTTCAGGAAGCTTAGATGGGTGGATCACTTAAGGTCAGGTGTTTGAGACCAGCCTGGCCAACATGGTGAAACCCCATCTCTACTTAAAAAACAACAACAACTGTAGTCTTGTTCTTTTATTCCTCACTAATAACTTTTTAGTATTGTGCCTCTCCCTTAGTATCTCCATAGGTCTTTGAAATGGTATCTTCATGGATCTTTCAGAGAATGCTACAATTATTTTATGCTTCCTTTGTTATTTTTATTTATTATTACCGAAGGGCACTTTAAGTTATCTGGATAGCATTTAAATACAAATGCCTGGACCCCTATTCCCTCTATAAATACTGATTCAGTTGGATTGTGGTGGGGCCCAGGCAACTGGTATTTCTTAAAAAAAGCTTAGCAGGTGATTCTGATGTGCATCCAGGATTGAGAACTCTGGTTGTGTGATCAGAGTGGTAACTGTAGTGGGTTCTCTCAGCACAACTGGGAATTATTATTCTTCCAGAAGTAAATTGAGAGTACAGGAGCCCTGATCCTGCTAAGTACCAGGGATACACCTCCAGGGATTCAGTCAGCTGCCTTCTGGACGGGTGTGTGCATTGCCATTTGTGGTGCTGTTTCTTCGTTCTGTAGTCCCAGCACCTATGTGGGTGGTTCCCCTACAGCTGATCCTCCACCTTACTATTCAGAGCTGTTCTCACAGCTTAGCCTTTCTGAGAACAGTGGAGAATGCAGCTGTTTCATAGGCCTCTAATTATCCTCCTGACAGCTCTGGGCTCACTTCTACTTCTACATCCAGCTTCCCCTGTCTCTGAATTTGAGTTTGTTTCCCCCCAGGGTTCTATGGTTATATTCACATTTTTAGAGTTTTCTTCTTTTGCTTGGTTCAAATTGAAATTTCCTTTATGTCTTAGTACTGCTGTCATTCAGTCAGTCATGATGGCATTTTCCCCTCCTTTGGTCCAGAAGTCCTCATGCTATTCTGATGGTTATCTTTCCTGTTTATCCTGTGCTGCTGTGAACTTATTACTTTTGTATTTTTAATCATGTATATTATTTTAATAAGTAGTCTTTTATATTAGTCATTTTAAGAGAAGTACCTCTAAGTTCATCATTATTTATGATGAACAAGAAGTCCTCAAATAGTTTTTGGTTACTTTTGAAAAGTATCAGACATTCAAGGAATTTAGCTGACTATTTACAGAAGAGGAATGCTAGGTGGTTTAACCAGATGAAAGACTACTCATTCAATTAGTTTAAAAAAATGCATTTAAAATTGTAAGATGTTATTTTTCGTGTATCAAATTAGTGAAGTATATTTTTGTGTGTATTATGGAACGGGTGTTGTGGTGGGGAATATATAAGGAGTAAGGATTGTGTATGAGAAACAGAATTTAATGCTGACAAGGGTGAAGTATAGACATTCTTACATACTTCTTGTGGAATGCAAAGTGGTACAATACTCAGTGCAGTTTGGCAATATGGGCCTTTAAAACTTTCATACTCTTTGACCCAGGATTCAAATTCTGGTAGTCTATCCTAAGGAAGTAATCATGGGTGAAGACAATAATTTATTTACAAAGATGTTATAGAATAAATAAAACCAAACGCATTCAAATGCCCGACACTGGATAATTGCTAAATGATGGTACATCTATGCAGCTAACAAAATTAAACAAAATGAAATTAATAAAAACTAATATTTAAAAAGATTTTAATGTCGTAGGGAAAATGCTTATGTAATGATGCTAGGTGAAAAAACATACAGTCTAAAACAGATTTATCCAGAATATCAATTCTATAAAAAAAGTACAAAGTAAAAATTAGCAGCAATGATTGTTTCTATGATTTGAATTATGTGAATTTTTTTCCTCTATAGTCTTATTATACTCTTCTGTATTTTCCATATATCTACAATAAGTATATTATAATAAGGAAAAAATTGGTATTATTTTTAAAATTGCCAAGCTGTCCCACAAAGAAATATGAATGGTCAGTAATCACATGAAAATGTTTAACCTCAGTAGTAATAAAAGATGCAAAGAGTGCTTAATAACATGAGAGATGTTTATCAGACCTACTATATTTAAGTGAAAAAAATACCAGTATGTGCAATATGATTCCAGTATGGTTAAAATTGTGTATGTGCACATGTGTGTGCATCAGAATGTTGACAGTGCTTATCTTTTGGTAGTGGATATTTTTGGGTTATATGAGCTTTTCCCGCCACTATAATCTTTTTGAGTTTTTTTTTTTTTTTTTTTTTTTGAGACAGGGTCTCGCTCTGTTGCCCAGGCTGGAGTTACGTTGGCATAATCTCTCATCCCTGCGACCTCTACCTCCCTAGTTCAAGTATTCTCCTGTCTCAGTTTCCCAAGTAGCTGGGACTAAAAGCATTTCCCCAACACCCAGCTAATTTTTGTATTTTTAGTAGAGACGGAGTTTCACCATATTGACCAGGCTAGTCTTGAATTCCTGGCCTCAAGTCATCTGCCCACCTCGGCCTCCCAAAATGTAATCCCAGGCCTGAGCCACTGTTCCCAGCCTCCCCTCACTATAACCTCTACTTCTTTGTATTTTCCAGTTTGCTTATATTGAAAATATATTGCTCTTATAATTAGAGGAGTTTTTTTTCCCCACACTTAAAAAAAATCAAATTAATCTTTCCATCCCCTACACTATACTTTCTGCTTTTAAAACATGCTTAAAATATTTAACATGGAGGGTAGGATAAGAGAAATTTGAGAGAATTCTCTGTGTAATTGAGTATTAAGAATTAGTTGAACTCATTAATATAAATTTACACACTAAAGAGATTTATTTATGTTTGTTTAAAGAGGTATATTTGAGTACATCAAATACTTTAAAAATACACCTTTTTCTCAAAATATTAGCCATGTAAATGCAACATGATGGAAAACTGGCTTTGTGCCATTAAATAAAATGTACCATTTTTAAAAAAGTATATAGTTCAGTAAGTTTGTTGCTTTTTTAAGAGATAGGGTCTTGCTATGTTGTCCAGGCTGACCTTAAATTCCTGGGCTCCAGCAGTCCTCTTGCCTCAGCCTCAAGCAACTGATACTATAAGTATACCCCACCTTATCTGGTTAGTTTATATTAGTTTTTTGTCAAATATTTATACTCCTGTAAACACTATCCCCAATCAGTATGTAGAACATTTTTGCCACCCTAGAAAAGTTCCCTCCTCTTGCTCTCTCTTGTCAGTCTTCACCATTTTAAGATAATTTCTGTTGTGATTTCTACCACCATAAATTAATTTAGTCTTCTCTAGAATTCCACAGAAACAGAATCATTTATTTTATATCTAACTTCTTTTGCTCACCATACTTTTGAGATTCATCCATGACGTGTGTATCAGAAACTTACTCTTTTTTCTTGCTGAGTAGTATTCTATTGTATGAATATCACAGTTTTTAAATTCTATTCTTATGCTGACAGATATGTAGGAAGTGTCCAGGTTTTGGCTATTTAAAAACTGGGGATAGTTTGTAGCTATGTCATAAACTCTAGTGTGCTTTCTTCTTCCTTTTTCCTGTCTAGCAGGGCTTGTGAAGCAAGCATTTGCCCTGCAGTTAAGGGCTTGTTTCCAGGTGCTTATAACTAAGACCACCACGAAGAGAACAGAAAACAAAACTAAAGTGGGCCCGCCAAGTCCCAGGCGGATGCCTGAAGAGTTCAGCTTTTGGGCACAGAAGGGCAGGCCTGCAAATTAACTAAAAACTCCCTTCACGGAAAGAAAAAAAGAGCTAAGCATTGAGAGAGTTCAGGGCACCCAATTAGAGACCAAGAGAGCCACTACCACATTGGATCAAATCACAGCAGTTGTTTTGAGACAGAGAGGTTACTCAAAACGCTGAGCCCTAACTATACTGAGACTGAGGCAGGGCACTTCCTCCCCCCAGCCAGCCTTACAGCAAATGTCCCTGAAGTGCCTTATCTGGGTTCCCTTCTGCGGAGGTTTCAGGCTGAGGAGTACTAGGATATACTCTTTTTTTTTTTTTTTTTTGAGACGGAGTTTCGCTCTTGTTCCGCAGGCTGGAGTGCAATGGCGCGATCTCGGCTCACCGCAACCTCCGCCTCCTGGGTCCAGGCAGTTCTCCTGCCTCAGCCTCCTGAGTAGCTGGGATTACAGGCATGCGCCACCATGCCCAGCTAATTTTTGTATTTTTAGTAGAGACGGGGTTTCACCATGTTGACCAGGATGGTCTCGATCTCTTGACCTCGTGATCCACCCGCCTCGGCCTCCCAAAGTGCTGGGATTACAGGCGTGAGCCACCGCGCCCGGCCTAGGATATACTCTTAAAGCACTTCCCTGACTGCTTTTCCAACATGAGCTACATTAAAAAAAAGAAAAGAAACAGACTCTTAAGGGTGGGGTTGGGGGACATATTTGATAACTGAAAAACAAAAAAATCCCACAGACTCAAGTGGTTATCATACATTCAGGTATGGAACATACTACCCAAGAGCAGGAATTCTGAGTTCTGGGTTTGAGAGACCCAGGATACCTCTTTCTGTGACAGACAGGGCACAGTACCTCCTCCCTCATCTCATTCCTTGTAGAGTTCATTTTTCTCTATGCCACCACCAACCAAAGAGAATGTGGCCTTTATCCTGTTTCCTCAGGCACTGGCTCTTTATCCAACCCATCCTCTGAATCTTTGTTTGGTGTTTTTTAAATTTATGTTTATTTTTTATATTTCTTTTGACCTCTGAATCTTCACACAGAGTTCAGGTTAACTGAGTGCAACTAAAGCTGAGGAAATGCAAAGGGAGAAGTACAATCACTCAGTTAGCTTGTCGAAGACACTCTTAGAAGATGGGAAATTGTGTGGGCCTTGAAGATAGGACCCTTGTTAGGCAGTGGTAAGTCCAAAGAATAGGAAATCCTCTCCACCTGCCATATTAGAAGGGCTTTCCAGTTCCAAAAGAATTTGTGGCAAAACTCATGCCATGAGAGTGAGTCTCCCATGGGTGTTATGCTGACCAGCCTTGCTCACTGTGCTGATTGCTTGGCATCAGACTCAGCCAGCAAGGGTTTACCCTATGTCCATCCTAACCCAGTTCTCTTTGTCACTGAACTGTTGTCCATCTGTTTCGTTACTGCATCAGCTTTTTACCTGGTTACTTTCTGGCGCCCATTTCTTGCCTAGGCCTATTTTTTTTCCCTCACCCTCTTCAACTTAAACTTTCTGCTAAAAATGAAAAATAAACGTTGATTTGGAACTTCAAACTTTACATTAGCTAACATGCTCTGCCAAAGCACTGATCCTGAGCACCTGCCAGATGATGTTTTTATTGCTTTTAGTTTCATTGTAGATGACAAAATACATGGAATTGGATTTCTTTTTCCCAGGATTTGGTGGTAGTTTATGTCAACAGCAGATGGCATTTTCTGATTGAAAGTATTTATGAACAGTTTGATTATTTTTTTCTTTCTTTTTTTT
>NW_016107333.1:679858-684973 GCF_001604975.1 Cebus imitator
TTTTTTTGAGATGGAGTTTCACTCTTGTTGCCCAGGCTGGAGTGCAATAGCACGATTTCAGCTCACTGCAACGTTCGCCTCCTGGGTTCAAGCAATTCTTCTCCCTCAGCCTCCTGTGTAGCTGGAATTACAGGTGCCAGGCTAGTTTTTGTATTTTTAGTAGAGACGGGGTTTCGCCATGTTGACCAGGCTGGTCTCGAACTTCTGACTTCAGGCGATCCACCCGCCTTGGCCTCCCAAAGTACTGGGATTACAGGTATGAGCCACTGTGCCTGGCCCAGTTTTATTCTTCAGATCCTTTCTGATGTTGCTGGATCACCTTGGACTATGAGTTTCATGTAGCTTATAAACATTGAGAGGAGGTGCAAACTGAAGCTTTGAAAAGTTGACACCAAACATCACAACTGAGGCAATCATTGCCCCTTGCTTAGACTCATAATCTACTGGTTTCAAATGACTTTTATTTTAGGGGACTATATACTTTCCTTGAAATTGCTAGAAAACTCCACAGAGATTTTTCCTGGGTTATTGTGTTATCTTCGGTTCTAATTTTGATGGGTGAGCCAAAAGCAGATCGTATCCAGCCCAGGTTACCTTTATAATGTCAAGCGATTGTTCTCTCACAGACTTTAGCCAAAAATTTTTAGAGAAAAGACTTTTAAAAACCTTCCTCCCTACCCGACACCCTGTCCAATTATAGTTGATACTTTAAGCTCTGACTCTCAAGCTTCTGTGAGCAAAATCTTTGGCAGAGTAGCTAATGTTACATAATCAATTTGGGGGGATTTGAGCTACATGAAAAAGAGTTCCTGATACCATTCTGTGAAGTCTGCTAAACAGCTTAACTCTTATCAGTGAACAAATAAATAAGCTTCATGCATCTCTATTCCTCTACTGGGAACTGAAGATAATGGAACTTAATTGTAAATCAGGAAAATGAAAATCCTTAAGTTCTGACCTTTTTCATAGCCCAAAGCAAACAAAACAGTAAGATGCTACATAATTTACGCTCATTCTCTAGTGTATGAATTTTGGATTACCAATGGCAAGTGTAAATTTCATATTTGTGACGTACTCCAGGATATTAGTAAATTACCATAGAGATACAGACAACTAAAGAAGTTAGTGTATCACCTTATCAAAGACGTTTTAAGATAACCTTGAAATTACTCGTAGAATGGAAAGACATCCATGGATTAGAAGACTTAGTATTATAAAGATGGCAGTACTACTCAAAGTAATCTAAAGATTCAGTGCAATCTTGACCAAAATTCTGGTAGGTATTTTTGCAGAAATAGGAAAGCTGATCCTAAAATTCATATAGAATTGCAAGGGACCCTGAATAGTCAAAACAGTCTTGAAAAAGAAAAACAAAGTTTGTGTATTCATGCTTCCCAATTTCAAAAGATACTACAAAGCTATAATAATCAAAATAGGTACAGGCATAAGAATAGACATGTAGATTAGTGGAATAAAACTGAGTCCAGAAGTGAACCCATACATCTGTGATCTTGAGAATAGTGCCAAGATGATTCATTGGGGAAAGGATAATCTCTTTAGCAAATGGTGCAGGTAAAACTGGATATCTACATTCAAAAGAATGAGGTTGGACCCCACACATAATAAAGTTAACTCAAAATGGATCAAAGACCTAATTCTAAGAGGTAAATCTATAAATTCTTAGAAGAAAACATAAGGGTAAATCTTCATGACCTTGGATTTGGTAATGGATTCTTAGAAATGACACCAAAAGCACAAGCAAGAAAAGAAAAATAAATTGAACTGCATCAAATTTTAAAATTTTGCATCAAAGGACACTGTCAAGTAAGTGGAAAGACAACCTGCAGAATGGGAGAAGATATTTGCAAATCTGCTAACAAAGAAAACTCTTAACAAGTGAACAACAGAACAGATAACCCAATTAAAATATGAGCAAGGGACTTGAGTAGACTTTTCTAAAGATATGCAAATGGCCAATAAACATATGAAAATATTTCCAGGGTCATTGGTCATTAAGAAAATGCAAATCAAAGCCACAATGATATACCATTTCACACCCACTAAGATGGCTGTACTTTAAAAACAAAACGAAACCAGAAAATTACAAGGATTGATAAGGATGTGGAGAAATTAGAATCTTGTACTTTGCTGGTGGGAATGTAAAATGGTGAAGTCACTGTGGAAAACAGTTTAGTAGTTTAAAAGTTCCATATAGAATTAACATATGACCCAGCAATTCCACTCCTAGTTATATGTCCAGTAATTGAAAACAGGTATTCAAACAAATACTTGTACACGAGTGTTCTTGGCAACACTATTCACAATTGCCAAAAAATACAAACAACCCAAATGTCTATCAGTGAATGAGTAGATAAGCAAGATGTACATCTATACAGTAGAATACTTTTCAGCCATAAAAGGAATGAAGTACTGACGCATGCTATAATGTAGATGAACTTTGAAATATGCAAAGTGAAAGAAAGCCAACCCAAACGGTTACATATTGCTTGATTGCATTTATATGAAATATCCACAAGAGGTAAATTTATAGAGACATAAAGCATATTAGTAGTTATCAGGAGTTGGAGGAGGAGGAAGATCAGGAGTGACTGCTTAATGAGTTCAGGGTTCATTTTGAGGTGATGAAAATATTTTGGAACTATGTAAATGTAATGGTGGCACAACATTGTGAATGTGCTAAATGCCACTGAATTGTACATTTAAAAATGGCTAATAGTAAGTTATGTGAATTTTATTTCCATTTTTAAAATTACATCAGATAGTTTCTGTGATCTCACAGATAACTGTGGCTTTGCTGTCATGGTTACCTTGTGACTGTTGGAACCCATGTGCTTTGTAGCATTAGTACATTGGGAAGTTCTTTCCAACTGTGGACAGGAAAATGTGAAGACTGATGATCCCAAGTGGGTTTCTCCCTAAACTAACAGTTAAGGAATATAGTTTCACTGTTGGATTTTTATTTGTTGAAACTGGTAAAGCCTCTCTCTACCTTGAATGGGTCTGGGGTTGTTTTACAATTTATCAGACCAGATTGGTTTGATATTGTTTTCTTCATTTAATTTGAAAAAGCATGTTTAAAGTAACTTTATTTGGAGATGGAATAATATTTTGGTTTTATGAAAGTGTAAAGGAACTGTAAAAGAATCTAAGACATACTTATGAAATTGCAGTCAGGTTTTTCTGTTGGTTTTGTATGCTGCACTGCTACAGATTTTTGTGATACTTTCTAAAATCATTTCAAATGCTTTTTTTTTTTTTTTTACTGTCAGTGGCATTGGTGTCATGAATAAGAAAATTGTATTCAGATCAGTCAAGCAGAGTCTGTGCAAAAACAAAAAACATGATTTTTTTATTTTTATCTCATCTGTTTTGTTTTTTGAAGGAGGAGCTGTAGGCTATATTCTGGCAAATGATCTGAGAAGAGCTTCTTACTCAGAAAGCTAGAAGTGTTTTACCAATTATTATGAAGCTTTTCTTTATGAATGAGGCTGTTGCTTCTGGCCCACAGTCAGTGCTGTTTTATGGAGACTTGTTTTTCCAGCAAACATTGTCTTCCACACTCCTACCTGGTTCCTCTTATGATCCAAAATATGCTGTCCAGACTAAAAATGTGTAGATGTGAAGCAAACAAAGCTAACTGGTCTATCAGGGATTGAATCCATAGCTTTTGGCATCATCTGAATCAACCAGTCAACTGGACTACTGCCTTGCTTAAGTAAGGTTGTTGCAATTTTAAAGTTAGAAGGGATCTGGCAAGCACAAAAATATTTGGAATAAATGTAATAAGCTAAACTAGTAGATAAATATAAGTATTCAGCTTAAAATAATTATTGCTTCTGACTTTCACAAAATTAGGTTTCCTCTGTGTGAGGTTGATAGGATTACTTATTTATTTAGAGATAGGGTCTTGTTCTGTTGCCCAGGCTGAAGTGCAATGGCATGATTACAGCTCACTATAACCTTGAACTCCTGGGCTCAAGTGATCCTCCTGCCTCAACCTCTCAAGTAGCTTGGACTATGGGTGCATGCCATCGTGCTGGCTTTTTTTTTTTTTTTTTTTTTTTTAACTTTTGTAGAGACTATGGTGCCCGGGTTGGTCTTGAACTCCTGGTCTCAAGCAGTCCTCTTTCTCAGTCTCCCAAAGGATAACTTTTAAAAAATAAGCAAAGATGAGCTTTAAGTTAGGGAGAATTAGAAGTTGTTTTTCAGTAAATTATTAATAAGGAAAGATTTTCAAGAGCTAATTTAAGTAGACATTAAGCTGCTTTAACTAGGCATACCAGGACAGAAGTAGAAAAAGTGAAATGGATGGATGAGACTGTAGGTTACTGCACAATTACATTTGCCCAGGGACCCCTAACTATGAACAGCAGCATAGTGCATAATGCTTTTCTTTGGGCAATTTACCTAACAAGTTTCCTCATCTGGGTTATTAGAATATAGAATCAACCTCATAAGGTCATTATAAGGATTGGATTAATGTACTTAAAGCTCTTGGAACAATGTCTGATGCAATGTAAAGCTAGATATATTTGTGTTAAAGTCATAAGATGCTAGTGTTAAGATAACTAGAAGCCACTTTGATGAGGGAGTTTTCTTTTTTTTAAGCGGCAAACAAGGGGCAAACCTGTTTACATTCATGGATGCTCATAGTTATGATGTGCTAGTCAAGATACACTAGTCTAGTGTACCAGTGCCTGGACATCTGTTGGAAGTTCTGAGACCTTCTGGTATACTCACATTGGAACCATTTTACTGCTAATGGGCATCTCAACCAAAGAGAATTGTTCAAGAAAGAAATAAGAACTCAAAACAGTGGTTTTTCAACTGTTTCCCAAGTAATTTTAAGATCCAATAAAGCATCTCTGGTTGTCTGTTAAAAAACATAGTTACTGGCCGGGCGCGGTGGCTCAAGCCTGTAATCCCAGCACTTTGGGAGGCCGAGGCGGGTGGATCACGAGGTCAAGAGATCGAGACCAACCTGGTCAACATGGTGAAACCCCGTCTCTACTAAAACTACAAAAAATTAGCTGGGCATGGTGGCGCGTGCCTGTAATCCCAGCTACTCAGGAGGCTGAGGCAGGAGAATTGCCT
>NW_016107333.1:685008-690335 GCF_001604975.1 Cebus imitator
AAAAAAAAAAAAAAAACATAGTTACTGTCTCATTCATTCACTGCAAGTGTCCATGATGAAATAGGGGTAATGGTCAGAGACAGAGATGAAAACAGTTCCTTGGCCTGGAACTTACAGTCTGGGCCACTTTTGTACCTCTAGAATCCATACCAGGAAAACCTGAATGGAAGAATGTCAGAAACTAGGACATCCTTGAAGTTATAAAGCCACACAGCTGTTAATATTATTTCTGCCAAGCTATCTCAAACTTAGCTGAGAGAGAGAAATGGAAACTCTTTGGCTGAAAGAGCATGAAAATTACAGATTTTGTTCTGATCTGTTATCAGAGACCATTGAGTTTGCTTTATTTCTATGTTCTAGTTTCTACTA
The DNA here is from genome assembly GCF_001604975.1 of Cebus imitator. Taxonomy (NCBI): domain Eukaryota; kingdom Metazoa; phylum Chordata; class Mammalia; order Primates; family Cebidae; genus Cebus; species Cebus imitator. The sequence continues at coordinate 685,378 of NW_016107333.1, forward strand.
GGAATTTTAATAGTTTCAAATTTCTGGTTTGTATTTCAATAACCTCTTTTTACCCTTCTTGTCTCACTGGTTTTTCTGTGTATGTGTAGTTCTGGTGAAAATGAATTAGGAAAGGAGACTGATGAGATTGGATAACTCAGCATCCTAAAATGTTTTCTCATGAAGTGATGATGTGCTGCTTCTTTCATAGGACTGAAATGCAACTCCAAAAGCAACATGCGACCCTTTAAAGATGCTTGTGGGACTGCATAAAGTGAAGAGGGAAACTGGAGAAAACAATGAAGTAAGGAAAAAGTATGTTTTCCGGGTAAACAGCATGCTTCTGAGCTTTCACAAGTTTCTTGCTATAGTAGTTACCACACCTTTGTAATGCATAAGTGTTTATAGTCATATTTAGTCTTTGCATTGCTATTAAACATTATTTATTTTCTCTTCCCTTGTTTTGTATTGCTGAACTCTTTGATCAAATGATTCTTTTTTGGATTAATCTAAAAATCTGCATTGAGTCTACAACTTAGATGATTCTTCAATCATTTAATAGGAATGTGTTATATAGGTTGACCATTGAGATCATAAGAGTATCCTGTGTTGTGTCTCTGTGATGTGTAGGGTGAGTCAAAGTGTCAGCTTTTAGTCTGAGTGCAGAACTTACACTTGATTGACTTGAAAAAACTAGAAAACTAGTTTGTATACAATCAATTATTCAAGCTGTATTCTCAGATTACAATATATGTGGCACTACAACACATCTCTGGGATCTGTGGAATAGGAAATCTTTGAAAAAAATAACTAGTGTATTTAATGATAGGCATATATTCACAGCATACTGTTACATTAAAAAGTAGTTACAAAACATATTACAATTTAAATCGTGAAAACTCTTTTTAATGCGAAATACGGAAGACAAAGCAGACTAGCAAACAATCATCATAAATATAGACATAGCCTACAGTTGATAAAATAGATATGCTTTAGTAAGCTTTTTAAATAAACCACATCTTTTACATTATTTTCCATTATTTAAAAAACTTTCTTGGCTGGGCACAGTGGCTCGTGCCTGTAATCCCAGCACTTTGGGAGGCCGAGCCTGGTGGATCACAAGGTCAAGAGATGGAGATCATCCTGGCCAACATGGTAAAACCCCATCTCTTGTAAAAATACAAAAAAAAAAAAAAAAATTAGCCAGGCGTGGTGGCCGGCTCCTGTAGTCCCAGCTACTCAGGAGGCTGAGGCAGGAGAATTGCTTGAACCCAGGAGGCCGGAGGTTGCATTGAACCGAGATCGTGCCATTGCACTCCAGCCGGGGCAACAAAGTGAGGCTCTGTCTTAAAAAAAAAAAAAAAAAAAGAAACTTTCATCAGTAAGCCGAATAGAAATTTTTAGAAAGAGAGAAAGAAATAGAGGCAAAGTCATTGATGATATGTGATGCTAGAAGTTCTGTACAACTTCCTTATACAACTCTATGGCAACATCTCTCTCCTTCTCCACAAGCCTGGCAACCACTAGCCCATGGGAATTTTCTCACAAGTGTAACTTCTGGAATTTTATGTCTTGTGGTGGGCGTTTTCCCTATGCTTCAGTAATGGATTGCTGCAGGCCTAATATTGGCTGTATGGTATATTCCACCTTGATCATTATTTAACTTTGAGTCTTAAAGATGAGTAAAACTGTTTAGTGGCTTTATATATCAATCCTCTAAACTAAAAATGTCATAAGACACATTTTTCATGTACACATCTTCTAGTGCTCACTCTTATACTGGTCTCTTGGCTTTATCACATTGGTCTCTTGGCTGTGCTTCAGTCAGCCCACAAACATTACTGTTTTGGAGCCATTGTTCTTGTTCCCTCTGCCTGGAATCATCTTCTCCCAGATAGTCATATGGCTACTGGCTACTCCCCTCCTTCTTCAGGTTTCTGCTCCAAAGTTGCCCTATCAAAGATGCCTTCTATGGTATCCTCAATTGAAAATGATACCTTACCATACCCTGGAATCACTCTATCCTTCTCTGTTTTTTTCTATAGCATTTATCACCATCCAGCCACTGTAGATACATTTGAGTGGCAGTGTCTCTGCCATCCCTTCATACCCAGTACCTTCCCTGCCTGAACTCCTCATTGAGGGCAAGACCTTTATCCCCAGGATCTAAACCAGTGCTGGACAATAGATGCTCAGTAAGTATTTGTTGGGTGAATGAATGAAGCTTGCTTATGTTAGGAGGATTAAGGAGATTTGGAGATCATGTGATTGGATTGAAAATGATTAACAGGGAAAATGTTGTAGAGGAAGTATCTTAGACTGTATATTAAAAGCCTGATAAATAGCAGGGCTTAAAAATCATTGTCAAAGATAGTTCTTTGATCTAGAAGGTAATTTAGAGCCACTTTAGGAATATAAATAGCAGATCAGATATTTACACTAAAAAACCAGACATAAAATATTAAACAGAAATGTCTCAGTTGAACCACCTTTTTGTTAACCTCCCAATCTTTTACCATCAATTGTTACGATAAATTTAAAGTGAATCCACACCTTAGGTGATTTCTTCGATCATTTAATAGGAAATGATCTTACCTTCACAGACTCTGCGACAACTTGTTTTGGGGAAGGTGTGGGCATCAACATTTTAAAAGCTGCCCGGTGAATTTCTTGGGCACTCGAGCTTGAGGACCAGGTATACTATCAGTTTTTCTATGTTAATGATGACTGTGATTACTTTAAATTTATCATAACAATTTAACCTCCCAATCTTTTACCATCCATATGACCCAATTGGCAGTTATACTGTAATGGATGACATACGGATGGTAAAAGATTGGGAGGTTAACAAAAAGAGAGTGGTTCAGCTGAGTGGTGACCTGAAAGAAGAATACCATGGTCCGGGTAGAGGGAACAGGTGGACCCTAGCAATGCCTGTTGTGTTAGAGAACTGGTAGGATGGGGACATTGCATATGACTAGAGGTAGTAGTGGGGGAAGGTTAATGGGAAAGTCAAAGCCAAACTGGAGTCACCGAGAGTTTTTATATGTCAGTCTCTGTAGCTACTACCTGGTGACACCGAGCCAGCTTGTCTAACTCTAACTTACCTCATTTCTGCCAGTCTGCTTCTACCTATGAAGTATGATGTTTATTCTGCACATCATGTTTTTTCTCTTCCCCCTTTAAGGTCTTTTAAAATTAATCTTTCACTTTTAATGGCACATACCATCTGATTCAACAATTAATATAGCATTTCTAGAAATTTATCTTACATATGACCTCATACAGGTATGCAGGTAGTCCTAGAGTACCTCAGCCTCTATGAAATCCTCATGCATGCCTTGTACCTCATTAACACTCGGACAGAGAATAAATATCTATTGCTGCCATCGCTCTGTTGTGGCCATGTCTTGTCCCCCTCCACTGGTTCTTGTATTAACCCCCTACCTCTTTGCCTAAACTGCAGTGGACTAGAGACATTTGCACGGGAGCTAACTGTGTCTCCTCTCAGGTTTCTTCTTTTGAACAATTTGTTCCTTATGGCAGTCTTTTGCCTCCCATTTGTGAATATTATGAATGGTTATAGTAATACATTTTTACTTTGCATTTTTAAAAATATTTAGATAGTTAAATATATAGTAGTGGGTGTCTCTACTTGGCTGCACATTAAAATCACCTTAGAAGCTTTATAAAATACTAATCCCTGGTCTCACCCGCAGAGACTCTGAGACAGTTTGTTTTGGGGGAGGTGTGGGCATCAACATTTAAAAAGCTGCCCAATGAATTTTATGTGCACTCAAGCTTGAGGACCAGGAATACTATCAGTTTTTCTATATTAATGATGATCGTGGTCACTTTAAATTTATCATAACAATTTAAATGGTTCCTTTGTGTTTTATAAGTTTATAATGGTGTTATGTTAAAAAAGTATATATAGCATCTGCCTTTGTTGTATTTGTGTCTCATTCATTTTTATGTTGCATTTTGTTGGAACTTCGGATACTGTATTAACAGTGATGATAAACTGCTTATTTTGTGCTTATTTTTAATGACTGCGTAGCTTGTTTTTTCCCTTGAAGTATAATTGACATTTGGGTCAATAAGTAGGTACTCAATCAGAGTAAGAAAATATGTCTTTATTATTAGTTTTAGAATTTTAAAATTAAAAATAGGTGTTACATTTTAACAAATGAATTTTTAAAATTTCAATTGACATAAGTAAAAATTTAAATCTATTCCTAGATTCTATTTACTATTTTTTTAAATTTTTGAGCATAAATTCAGAGCAAGCTTTGTTTATAGTTTTCTCTCTTTCCGTTTCATTTAGCCAGTTTTAGGGTCAGATTAGTAGAATAATTAGATAACTTATATATTGACCTGTTTTTGGCATGATTTCTCTAACATGAATTGTTTTCTTCTGGAGACTATGAAAGAATTCACTAACTACTTTTTAGGGGTGTAGTTATTTTTCTTTTCTTTCTTTTTTTTTTTCCCAAGAACTCAGATTACAGCAATAAGAATGAGCTTGGAAAGTTATTTGATTTTTTTAAAGATGTTGGTCTAGTAGGTATTTTATTTTTGCCAGTGTTAGAATTTTACATTTTTAATTAAAAATATCTATTTAGTTTTGTCCAAATTTATTAACACACATATTCTCTTACAATTTTATTGCTTCTTTTTATGTCTTGTTTTTCCCATTTTATGTTTCCTTTTTTTTTTTTGTACTTACCAGTAGTATCAATTTTAGTCTGTTCACAACAACTTTTAGTTGAAATATAAAACTTTAAAAAGTACAGAAGGATGTAGTGAAAAATCAGTTTCCCATTCATTCTTATTCCTTGGGCAGATAGTTCCCCTCTTTAGGCAGCAGCTCCTGTCAGTTTCTTAACAATCCTTCAAAAGTTTTTTGGTTTTCACTTTCAAAATATCTAACATTTCTTTTTTTCTCTCTTTTTTAATAGAAATAGGTCTCAAGCTTA
>NW_016107333.1:690576-700651 GCF_001604975.1 Cebus imitator
TTAATTCCTCTAGATTCTCCTGTTTGTTTCTCAAGATTATTAGTTGTGTATTTAGCTCTTATTTTTATTTTTCAGTAACACAGAAAGCAGTACTGCCCTCTATTTTTTCATGGTATATAATTTCTTATGTAATGACTTTGTTACATTTTCCAGCTTCATTATCCTTATTTCAGAGCCTATCTCTTGCAAACAGAATGTTGTTGGTTTTTTTCTCTGTTTAACCTGTCTTTGAAGGTTCTTTATGTGAGAATTTATATTCTTTAATTTATGATTGCTATTGTATTTGTTATGTTTTCTGTATGTTTTCTTAGTTTTTACATTTGTTATTTCTTCTCTGTTATGTCTTCTGTTTTACATAACATTCTTTGCTTTCTTTTAGCTTTTAAACAAATTTTAAAGGTGAACAATCTTTCAAATTCTCTTAGTGCTAAAAATAACATTTGTTTCTGTATTTATTTACTATCATTAAAGCAAAAGCAAGAACTTGTCTTTTCTTCCATATAAGGAAATTTAACTTCTCCCTTTTTTGGCATCTTCTCTTCCTATTCTTTATCTACCCTGCCTCCCCAATTATTTTTTTCTTTCACCTCTTACATTTATTCTATGAAGTGTCTTAATTCTTCCGAGCTTCAGCATGGTACTCATAAGTATGTTGCTATTTTTGATTCAGTTAGTTAACAACCACTGAGGCCTCAGTCTGAGTCAACAGATCCTGAGCTGGGTACAGGAGATACAAAGGTAAAGGCAGTTCTGTCCCTGCCTTCAAGGTTGTTAAGGTGGCATGATGTGCAAATCAGCCAATAATGGCAAAAGATGTGATGTGTCAGGTGTATTGGAGACAGAGAAAGAGAGGAAGTGATGTTTGGTGAGTCAGTGAAGGCACCCTGGGAACTAAATGTTACTGTACATACAGCAGGGCTTTGTGAGAAGAGGACAAATTGAGAGGACAGAAGTCTGAAGGTGCACATACATCACCCTATTCTTGGGAGAATGGCTGGAGATGAGCCTGGACAAGGGATGTTGGGGCCAGATTGTGAAGCACCTTGAATGATGGGCATCAAGTTTCGGTTTGTTTACTGTGGTCTATACCACAGAGGGTTTAAAGCAAGGAAGTACCATGTTCTAGTTCATTTTTTAGAAAGATAATTCTGGCTGTCATGTGAAGCACAGCCTGCATGGAGGGAAGTAATTTAAGCAGCTGTGGCAGTTGTCCAGATAAGAGGTGAGAGCAACTTGAGCAAGGGGGTAGCATTGATGATGGAGAAGAGGAGATAAGAGGCATTTTGAGGCAGAATCTAAAATTACTAGTGCCTGCCATTGGGGAGATTGGGAGTTGGAGCATGCCTCAGAGGAGTTTTTTTTTTGTTAGTTTTAGGGAAGGTGATGATAGATGGTGGAACTACTGAACAACTAGGGAGTGGCATAACGGGGGTGGAGTGGGTACAGAGAGTAATTTGGAGAGAAGCAGGAGAGAGTTTATTTTAGGACTTGTTGGATGTCTAGGAAAACATCTATGAGCAGTTGGAAATATGGATCAGAAACTCAGGTGAGATGTTGAGGCTAGAGATAAAGGTGTGAGACTGACTTGTACCAAGGAGGATATAGAAGCCATAAGAAGAGATATAGTATCCCTCAAATAGAACATGTACGGAAAATAAAAGGTCTTAGAATGGGCTGTTGGCAAAGGTCAGTCTTTCAGGAAATTGAAACATGTTGAGCACTGTAATAGTCTCCAGCATGGGGTGGCTAGAGCTTTTTCAGATGACTGGCTTTATCTTCACATCAGCCTTATGCATGGAATTATTAGTCTGCCTTGTAGATATGGAGACTAAGGTGTTGTTACTAAGTTAGGAAGTAGGATTGCAAACCAGGCCCAAATGCCAAGTCCATGCTAGAGAAAGAAGTAGAGGAGATAACAGAAAATTGGTGTGGAAGAGCTATTATCTTACAGGGGTAGTGGCCAACAATGGCCACTCACTCAGAGATCCAGTAAGATAAAGAGAAGCTAAGCCACTTATTTTCTTAATGAGAAAACAGATAGCAATGCCAGCATGCTCAGTTCCTGCAGAATCTAAGTCAGCTCCCGCTGGAGTCAAGAGGCCAAGAAATGCGGGTTGACTGCCACTCTAGGAAACAGTTTGGTAGATGAATGATGAGGCCACCTGGTCTGAGGGGGTTATCATTCTTGTTTGTTTACAATGACAGCTTGAGGTATTCTGATTTGCTTAGTCTTTTTTTCTCCCTTGGGGTTTTGTATCTTAGATTGTCTTGTTTCTAGACTTCTGCTATTTAAAAAAATCAAAAGTAACTTTACTAGATCTTCATGTAGTCTACTTGTTAACTTGTTTACTTGGAGGTTTTTTTTTTTTTTTTTTTTTTTTTTTTTTTTTTTTTTTTTTTTTTTTTTTTTCTTTTCCTTCTCACATTGTTTTCAGATGTTTCCAGGCCATGTCCCAGGGATCCTTTTTGCTAATTATAGTGTGAGACCCTGGTAGTTCCTTCTTGTTTCTTCTCTCAGGTCTTTACATGCTGGAAGTAGTTTTCTTCTGTCATTTGAATCTTTTGTTCAATTCAGCTTCCTCCAGAACTGTAATTCATAGATTGTATATTTCCTCTAGATGACAATTTGCCTGTGCATTCTTAGGCAACAGTAGAGTGTAGTGCTAAGAGCATGGGCTCTGGAACTAGGCTGCCTGGGTTCAACTCCTGGCTCTACTGGCTACTAGCTGAGTGACCTTGGGCAAGTTATTAGCTTCTTTGTGCCTCAGTTTTCTCATCTGTAAACTGGAGGCAAAATTAGAATCTACTACCAAGGGTTGTGGTGAACGTTAAATGAACTGCCACATGTAGTGCTTAGAATGAAAGGTGTCCAGTGTCTGTTCCACCATTGCTAGTTGCTTGTGTTGTCATTGTTGTTATGTTTTAGGGGAAAATGTTACAAGAGATAACCTCTTCCTCATTTGGACCATACAAATAGTGATAAATTTCAGGCTGTTGGAGCCTTACTTGATGAACTAGAAGTAGGCAAATCTTGGAAATTGGATAGTATTCCCTCAAGTTTTTTTTTTTTGAGACAGAGTCTGGCTCTGTTGCCAGGCTCCAGGCTGGAGTGCAGTGACACGATATTGGCTTACTGCAACCTCCGCTTCCTGGGTTCAAGCAATTCTCCTGCCTCAGCCTCCCGAGTAGCTGGGACTACAGGCATGTGCCACCACGCCCAGCTAATTTTTGTATTTTTAAGTAGAGACGGGGTTTCACCATGTTGGCCAGGATGGTCTCAATCTCTTGACCTCGTGATCCACCTGCCTCGGCCTGCCAAAGTGCTGGGATTACAGATGTGAGCCACAGCGCCTGGCCTTCCCTCAAGGTTTTAAGGAGTTCAACAAAGAACAATTTTAACCTTGGTCCAGAAGTGGCATCTGGACTTCACGTGTCCACTGTGTGACCTCATCTACCCATGGCAGTGTTCAGTTGATGTCTCTTAAAAAGAGGACGTAAAAGTTTTATTTCTATCTTACAAAATAGCTCTTCCAAAATTTTTTATTTTTGCTCTTATAGTTGTCCAGTCATCTCATCTGTAGATAACACATTTAACTTCCTGTGCAATATATATGCCTATCTTATTTCATCTGTAAATAACACATTTAACTTCCTGTTCAATAGGTATGCCTAGCTTATTTCATCTGTAAATAACACATTTAACTTCCTATGCAATATATATACCTATCTTATTTCATCTGTAGGTAACACATTTAACTTCCTATGCAATGTCTATACCTATCTTATTTCATCTGTAGCTAACACATTTAACTTCCTATGCAATATATATGCCTGTCTTATTTCGTCTGTAGGTAACACATTTAACTTCCTATTCCTATGCAATATGTATACCTATCTTACTTTAGCTGTCTTGCTGTATTGGTCAGAACTTCAAAAACATTTAAGATAGTAAAAGTGGCCTGTCTTTTATTGACCTTTTTTTTTTGTTTGTTTGTTTACATTTGGCTTAGAAAGCTGTTTCATGCCATTTTGCCTTATCTGTATGCCTTTTGTTCTTAGCATTTTTATTAGAAGTGAATATTATCAAATTACATTCTTGTATCCATTGAGTTTCATTAGGTTTTTCTCATTTACCTTTTTGATTTTGTGTCATATGTATCTTGAACTGTCATTCCATTCTGGGCAAGATTCTTATCAGTTTGGTTGTTTTAACATTAAATTATTTGTCAGTCATTAAACATTTTAAGATCTATATTCAGAGTTGTTGCCTATGAAAAGGTTTTTTAAAAAAATCATATTGGGTTTTTAAAGTTGTACTCTTTGTAAAAAGTTCAAATAATATAGTAGTTATAGACTAAATAAATAAAAAAAATTCACCTGATAGTCCTGTTCTCACAGTCATTGATGTTGGGTTTATTGTGAAACTTTCCAGATTTTTCCTATGCATTTACATACATATAGGTTTTGTGCCCTCTCATTTTTCTCTCTTTCTCTTTTCCTTACCCCCTCTCTGCATCCCTCTTTCCCTCATCTTAGCAAAAATGGAATAATACAAAGTCCTGAAATGTTTTCATTCAATAGTATGTCATGGAAGTCTTTCTATGTCCATGCACATGTAACTACTTCATTTTTTGTAGAGTATTCCATGGTGTGGAGTGATCATAATTTATTTAGCCATTCCCCTGTTTGTGCATGTTTAAATTATTCCCAATTTTTTGCTAATACTACATGAAATGTCTTTGGTACATGTTTGTATGTGCAAGTATTTTATAGTCTGGATTACTAGAAACAAAATTGTGGATAAAAATGATAAATAGAATAGGAGTTCTTAACCTAGTCTGTGAGTCTCTATAGTTGTATGCAAAATGTCATGTGTACTATATATTGTACATTTTCCAAGAATGAGAGCCTATAGATCAGATTTACAAATAAGTCATTGCCCCCCCCACCCCGCCACAAAAAACAAAAAAGAATTACCTGCATACAAAACTAGGCAACTTGCCTAAAGTCCATGGCGGAACTGGGATTTAAGCTCATGGTGTCTGACTCCAGTGGTGTTAAAAGAGGGAAAAAGGTTCAGATGGAATATACATCAAATCATCTATAGTGGTAATCTCTGAAGGTGGGATTATGAGAGGTCCACAGTTACATTTTTTTAAACAATGAAAATGTGTGTGTGTGATTTCTTTTAATAAGCAGAAGTAAAATTCACTGAATAAACAAAAAAGTAATCAGAGTACTTGTGTGGCAGAAATAGGGTAAATTACATCAATTAATCTTTTGGAATTTTTAAGGAGAGTGAGCAGGTTTGTGAATGGGGGAGCCAGTAGTCCTTCAAGAAATTCCTTTAAACAATTTGCATCATCTCAAACTACCTCAACATGTTAATTAACTATAAAGAAAGAGGTCATAAATTGATAGTGGAAAAACCCAGCAGAAACTACTGTAACCAAGAGGTCAAGGCCTGTACCACCAGCAGTAAGACATATCAGCATCATTAACCCCATGATATGTATTAAGAACACAACATCATTTCTGTGGTATTTTTGCCAAGAATGCATAACCTCAGGGTAATCACGAGAAGACATCAGGCAAACCTGAATCAAGGGATAGTCAACAAAATAACTGTTAAATACTCTTAAAAGTTGTCAAGAACATGAATGACAAGGAAAGAACAAGGAACGTCACAGGCTGCAGGAGACTAAGGAGAAATAACAACTAAATACATTGGGGATTCTGAATAGGACTCTGGAACAGAAAAAGGACACAAACACAAAAAAAAAAAAAAAAGCCAGTACAACATGAATAAGGTCTTTGGTTTAGTTAATAGTATCGTACTAATGTTAAACTTCTTGTTCTGGTAAATATATAATAATTATACAAGATGGTAACATTGGGGAAGCTGGGGCAGGGATATATGGAAACTCTGTGCAATTTTTGCAACTTTTCTGTAACTCTAAAATTAGCTCAAAATAATTTTTTTAAAATAAATCTTGGCTGGGTGCAGTGGCTCACACCTGTAATCCCAGCACTTTGGGAGGCTGAGGCTGGTGAGTCACCTGAAGTCAGGAGTTTGAGACCTATTGGTCTGGTTTGAGACCAGATCACCTGAAGTCAGGAGTTTGGGACTGCTTGGCCAACATGGTGAAACTCCATCTCTACTAAAAATACAAAAATTAGCTGGGTGTGGTGATGGGTGCCTGTAAACCCAGCTACTCAGGAGGCTGAGACAGGAGAATCACTTGAATCTGGGAGGTGGAGGTTGCAGTGAGCCAAGATCACACCACAGCACTCAAGCCTGGCTGATAAGAGCAAAACTCCATTTCAAAAAAAGAAAAAAATCTTCACAAGATTTCTTACAAGAGTTTTCTATTTTCTTTCTATCTCATTTTTCTTTAAAGAGCCATTTTGGAGTTAGAGAATCAGTTTGGACCTGGGTAGAAACTGGCTTAAAAATATCAAAGAAAGTTAGGGTTGAATCCCCTTCTATGAGTGGGTAAAATATGAATAGTTATTGTCCACAGTGCTGCTTGTATGTTCATTTTCCAGTATGTTTAATTTACTAGATAAAGGGTACAGCAGTGAAAAGCTACGGTGGGAGATTTTCCTGAACATTTTATGAGGCTGTGATAGCAGAAAATTAGTCAATGCCAGATACTGCACTTATGGGAAAAAAAAAATCCAAACCAGGCTTATACAGAGTCACAGGTCCCAAGATATCACTTAGTAGCCTGAAGTTCTCGAAGATATTGCCTCTTTGTTTGCTGTTGAGCCCAAGATGGCCTGCAAATTGGTGCACATCCATGTGAAGGTGACTACGCAGTCTTCTGGAGGCATTTATAGGTGAAGGTCCTTCCTTTGTCATTAGGAAGTAGCCAACCTGAAGCACTGTACACAGAAAAATCTTAAAAGCTAGAGGTTTATGCATGCTCTCACTTAAAAGTGGGAGCTAAACAAAGGCTACAGATGGACATATAGAGTAGAATAATAGGCATTGGAGGCTCCAAAATGTGGGAGGGGGCTGAGGGATGAAATACAACCTATTGGGTACAATGTACACTATTTAGATGTTGTGGACACTAAAAACCCAGACTTCACCATTACACAATATATGCATGTAAAACAATTGTACCCCTAAATCTATTTAAAAAATGGAAAAAGCTGAGTTTATAACATGTTTAGATGAAGAATGGTGCAAAGGGACTGCAGACTGGAAGTCTGCATGGAGTCTTGGAGGAGTTGAGGGGTGGGACACTCTCAGAGTACACCTGGCTCTTCCATAAGGGGAAATGCCATATTGGCCTGGGGCAGACATTCTTGATTGCTGCAAAGCTGGGCATGCTAGATACACAGGTTGAAAACCCACAGAGGGGCTCTAAATTTGTTCCTTATGCAGCAACCTGATTAGGGATTCTGTTTCCTAGATGTGTTGCTATTAAGAAAGGACAGCTCTGGGTAAATTACAGCAATAGTGAGGCTCCTAGAAAGCTATATCCCTTCTAAAAATGAGGGGGAAAATTCTAGTTTGTCTTCATTGAATTTGGTTGGTATTAAGTCAATTCTACTCCCACCTAATTAAGAACTGAATAGTCTCTTAAGTAAAAAAAAAAAAAAAAAAAAAATTCTGAATTTACAAAGCTGGAGACTAGTCTGATTGTCAGTGGGTATTTCTCAGCAACAGTTGTATGCCAGGCACTGTATTACACCCTAAAAACATAGCAGTGAGCAAGACAGTCATGGTCCCTGCCCTCATGGAACTCACCAGGAGGTTGTTCCTCTGAGCCTAAACCAGCCAGCCCACCTACTTCACTCAAAGTTGCCTCTGCTAAGAAGGCTTGGTTTACACCAAAATAAGTTCACTTTTTATTTTTTCCTTGAAGTTAAATGTAAAAATTAGTTATCACTACTTTAATTTCCAGCAGTGTTGAAAAGATGTTTTCATTTATACTTTATGTTTAATTTACATAATTTTGAAGTAGCATTTGGTACCTTTAATCACAACACCTGCCCCTGTCCTAGCCACTTCTTTCAGGCTATAATGTTGAAGACACTTTGGTAAGGCTTAGTGAGTTTGCTCAGTGCCTACAGAAATCAGAAATGTGTTTACTAAGGCATAGCAATCTCTGAGAGGCCAAGTGTGGCCAGCTGGCAGTGGCCAGAGGGAGCCAACTCTTCTCTGCTGCCTGGACACTTCTCCCTTCCTGAATTTAATCTCTTGGGTCAGATTTCAAGTTGGAACCTCAAAGTAGTGAAACAACTGGAGTGGCGCTAACTCACTTGATTCTACAACACTGTTAGTAGCATCTTCCCTGGCCCCTCCTCTAGAGGCTCTGGGATGTTTTATTTAGTAGGGATATGTCCTTGTGCCTTGAGTTGGTAAAATGGTTATGGTTATGAATTCTTTGTTTTTTTTTATATAAACAGTGCAGTGCATAATGATGAGTAGTATTTATTATTTCTTAGAAAAGTCAAGGAAAAGTTATTGGTTGATATAATTAATATAAGACTTAGCTCATCGAACCCAGTGGAGTATATGAATAGATGATCATTTTTTCAGAGTTCTTCTGAAGAACAAGAACAAAGTCTCCATCTGCAGAGCTTTTTACCATCTGAGCTCAATCCCTTTCCAGGCATGAATCTTCCAAACCAACCTGACCTACCTTTTATATTAAATTCCAGTAGGCTACCTATACCATATCCTTTAACAAGCTTTTTCTTCCACTTTTCTGACTTCAAGTCCCAGTTCATCAATGCCATCCTCCCCTTGAAGTCTTCTTTGATCTTCCTCAGTCACTATTATCAGTATTCCTTGGGTATCCCATGCCCATTTTAGTGCCTCTCCTGTAGCACACATCCATTATAGACTGCTTCGTGATGCCTCTGTTGACATTGCTTTCTTGTCTGCTGCATTATCAGCTCCTTGAGGGGTCAGGGACTTAGGCATTCATCATTGCATCCTCTGAGTATCCAGCATAGTGAATTCACTAACATCAATTGAGTGTTTACACTCTTTCGGCTACTGTCTAAGCCATATATATATATATATATATATATATATATATATATATATATAGCAATATAATATAAGCAGTATAATTGCATTTGTCATAGCTCTATGAGAGTGACATTTATTATTCCTGTTTTACAGACAAGCAAACTGAGATATAGAGAGCTTAAGGATTTTGCCCAAATCTACAAAGGTAATAAGTGGTAGAGTTGGCATTTGAAGCCAAGCAGTCGGGAGTAAGGGCTTCTAATCATTACTTGATACTGGAATAATCTGCTGTGATGCCCATGTTCCTTATTATATGCTATAATGGCATAATAATAGCTAGCACTTCTCAAATACCAGCTGTGTGGCAGGCACTGAGCTAAGTGTTATATGTTTATTATCTCACTTAATCCTCACAAAAATCCCATGAGGCACTTGTAATTATTATTCCATAGATGAGGAAACTGAGATGCAGAGGAGTTGTGGTTAAGCAGTTTGTACTAGGCAACACTAGAGTGTGTGCCTAGTATGTGTTTACAGGTGAATAAGCAAATAGATGAATAACAATAGGGATAGGGTTTGAGAAGAAAATTAACAAGTATTTTTATTTTATTTTTTTGCAGTGTCTTCCTCATGGCATTAAAGCCTCTTTTCTTCCCCTCCCCTCCCCTCCTCTCCCCGTTCCCGTTCCCGTTCCTGTCCCCATCCCATGAGTTGCCTCATGTCCCTTGCCAGTCAGTGTCCACCCCTACTCCCCAGAGGAGTATCTACTATTTTTATGTTATATATTCATATGCCATCCTGTTCTCCCAGAATTTAAGGTGACTCACTCTGGTCCATAAAATACAAGAAGAAAGCATAAATGAGAAGTAGATGGAAAAAAGAAACCAAGTTAGGAATATTAAATGGAACCAGGAGAGCACCTGGAACTTTTATAAGTAATATATTACTCAGTCCTCACAAAAGGTATGCATAATTATTTCCATTTTATAGATGGAGAGGCTACAAAGCTCTGTAGCTAATAAGTAATAGGGACACTTTTATTCCAAAGTCCATAATTTTTTTTTTTTTTTTTTTTTTTTT
>NW_016107333.1:700876-719260 GCF_001604975.1 Cebus imitator
GCCTCGGCCTCCCAAAGTGCTGGGATTACAGGCTTGAGCCACCGCGCCCGGCCCATAATTTTTTTTTTACTGTAGCCCCCAAAGCAAGACAACAGATCAAATAAAAGCTTATTTTAACTGTGAATATGGTCTGAAATAATATATGCTAAAGTTTTGTAAAACTGTGTTTCCTCTTCTTGTTGTTACTTTGACCAAGAGAGATGGCAAGGATGGGGCCACTAAAATAGTCCTGCAGTCCTTGCAAAGGGCCTTAAAGTCAAGGTTGGCTTTGAGTTATCCTGTGTGGCCCTAGAGATGGGATTCCATGTCCTCAGTTATAGGAAAAGGCAACTTTCCAGGACCAGTGGTAAGAGTGCAAAGTCTTGAAATGTCCTGTCGACTGTTAAATAGAACTGTAGCAACATCAACAAGGAGGCATCTTGTATGTGAGAGAAAAAGCTCAGAGCTTTCAGTTTTGACTTTAATGGGGTTCATTTGTTAGTTGTGTTAAGGAAGAGAAAAAATATAGTGAAAGAATTCTAAATCTCTAATAGGGGACCTTAGAAATCTGCTACCTTCTAAATTCTGTGTTGTCTCTTCTTTATAATAATAGATTGTATACATAAATAATGGGTTAGGAAGAACTGAAATACTTTAGGATTTCTTACTTAAAATGACAGAAAAGGGGTTGGGCATGTTATATGGTAGAAAGGCTATCACAAGACTCCTGGATAAATTTAGAGAGAAACTGAAAAATAGAAGATGGGCATGTTAGAGTTATACTTACTTGGCAGTATAAAATGGAAAACTTTCCTCTTCTGGACTGTGGCCACCAGCATGGCGGGATGATATCTGGGTTTGGCTCTGTTAGACCAAAGGAGGCTAAGACATGCTCACATGGTCTTGGGTGATGAATTAAGAAAACACAGGAACTAGCTCAGTGGCGAGGCCCGAGAAGACCTATAGCAATGACTCTGGAAACCACTGGAAGTGAGGCAGGCATCCAGTGGTCCTGCTCTGCTGTCTGCACTGTATTCTCTCCACACACTGCTTCCTAGCTCTCTGCTCCTTAACTTCCAATTTCCCACTCTCAGCCCCTACTCCTTGGATCCCATACCCAAAGCTTGAAAAGAGGACGTTTTCTGGTCTTTTGGGCCTTCTGGTCTTCTGGAGGGTAAGGCAGGAGTAGAGAGCCAACTCATCATTAGAAAGATCCACATTAATGGGGTGGCTACCAATGATTAAAGATTATTTTCTCCTCCTTAGGCAGCAATACAGTTATCTTGAATAGACTGCTTTACTTGAAAAAAACAACAACATTGTTTTTTTAAATTATAAAAGCCATTCTTTCTTATTGCAGATAATCTGAAAAACATAAGAAAGAATAATGAAGATAATTGAGATTCCCTTAGTGATATATTGATAGCATTCCTTTTAGGTATTTATTTAGAAATTGCTTACATACAGTGTAAAGCCATGTTTATATATATATGCATAAATATCCTAAAAGTGAAATTATATATATTATATATATATCTCCTAAAAGTGAAATTATATATATAATTATATATATATAATTAAATAATTAAATTATATATTAAAATATATAAATTATATACATATATATAATTTCACTTTTAGGATATTTATGCATTTATTATGTCTTATATAAACTATTTTTCTGTATCAAAAATTATAAGCATAATATAAAATAGGTTGATATCCTATCTATTTTATAGATAGTACTCTATTTTTAAGCTTACCTCTTTTGTTGAACTTGAAGTGAGTTTTTGTGAACAGCATATAGTTGGGTTGTATTTTTATTCTACTCTGCCAATCTTTGCCTTTTAATTGGTATATTTAGAACATTTACCTTTAAAGTAATTATTGACATATTAGAGCTTTAATCTGCCATTGTATTATTTCTTTTCTTGCCTTTGTCTGGGTTACTTGAACATTTTGAGGGGTTTTTATCTTTTTAATGTTTTTTTTTAAGTGTATGTCTTTGTATAACTTTCTTAATTGCTCTGAGTATTAAAGTATACCTGTGTGACTTACTACAGTCTACTGTTATCACCATTTTACCACTTTGAGTGAAATGTGAAACCTGATTTCCATCTAGGTCCCTTTACATTCCCCCTTTTAATTTTTAAATTTTTTAAGATACAGGGTCTCGCTATGTTTCCCAAGGTATAGGTGAACTTCTGGACTCGAGCAATATTCCTGCTTTAGCCTCCCAAATAGCTGGGACTACAGGAGGATATTCGTTTTATAGATTTATATTTTATATGTATATATATGTGTGTATGTATGTATCCCCATATTTCTGCCTTTCTGTTGCTTTCTTTTTTTTTTTATTATTCTTTAGAATTCTTCTTTTAAATCATTTCCTTTCTGTTTGAAGAACTTCCTTTAACCATAAAAATTTTTTGCCACTTCCTTCTGGCCTCCCTGGTTTTTAAAAATTTTATTTATTATTTTATTTTTTATTTTTAGTAGAGATGGGGTTTCACCATGTTGGCCAAGCTGGTCTCAAAGTCCTGACCTCAAATGATCCACCCACCTCAGCCTTCTAAATTCATGGGATTACAGGCGTGAGCGAACGTGCCCAGCCAGGCCTCCATGGTTTTAGATAAGAAACTTGTTGTTGCTTGAATTATGTTCCCCTATAGGTAGTATGTTGTTTTTCTCTGCTTTCAAGAGTTATTCTTTGTCTATAATTTGCAGAAATATAATTAAGATGTGTCTTGTTGTGGATTTCTTTGAGTTTATCCTATTTGGGATTTGTTCACCTTCTGAATCTGTAGGTTTAGGTCCTTCATTAAATTTGGGGAATTTTTAGTTATTATCTTTTTGAATACTCTTTCAGCTCCTCTCTTTTTCTTCTCTCCTTCTGGGACTCTGATACTATGAATATTGGATGTTTTGCTGTTGTTTCACAAGTGCTGGAGGTTCTGTTTATTTGTTTTCAGTCTATCTTCATGGTTTTGCCATGTTGCCCAGGCTGGTCTTGAACTCCTGGCCTAAAACGATTGACCTGCCTCATGTGAGCTACCTGGCCAACAGGTGATTTTTAAATCACTTTGGATATTTTGTCTATTAGAAGACTCTGGGTCCTATTTAAATCTTCCATTTTAGCAAACAGTCTATTTAGATTTAGCATGGGAGTTGGGACCCACTTATGTGGTTCTAACGATGATTACTTTTCAGAGCCTTTGCAGTACTCTTTCGGTCCACTTGGCTTATCTAGTGCTGCCACAGCTCCCACTGGTCCCTGTTGGTGCTGTCTGAGGCGGGTAAGGAATTTCCCCAGGCCATGCTGCCTGGTCTATCTAGGTAAAGGAGGGAGCTTCCATCCTGCTGGGATGAAGCATGCTTCCTGGGGGCCCTGTAGCAGGGAGGGAAAGTGTTTCCCCAGACTGCTTTATTGTTAGTGGGTTCCTAAGCTATCCCCCTTGTTGCTTCCAGCTGGCCTGGTAGTGTCAGCAGAACTCCCATTCAATCCTCTGCTGCCCTCTGTTGCTAAGTTGGGGGTTGGGAAACAGCCTGAGCCACCTTCTGTTGAATGGGGGTGTGGTCATAAGATGTGCTGCTATGTTGTATCTTGGGTTCCTAACTAATTTACTTTCCTTTTTCTTTCAGACTTCTTCTTTGGTGGCCTCTTGTGTTATTTCCAGGATTTATAGTTGTACTTACAAGGAGGCAGGGGGAGCAATGGGTTTACACCATCTTCTCTGAACTGTGACAGGGTTCTATTTAACTATTCATCTTTTGGATGCTTAGATTGTTTTAAATGGTGAGCATATTTGACTTTGTAATGGAGAACTGGGGGAGGAGGCCTCCCAGTGGCCTTACTATCTGAAAGGCTTTCTTACTCCACAGACTCATGGGCCGGGGCCTGGGCCTGGGCCTGGGCCTGGTTGGCTGCCCAGTACAGGCTATTACTCATCTGCCTTCCGCTTGCTTGGCTGGTGATGTCAGTTCTTGGTGTCTGCTTTAAAGGCAGGCTTTTCTTGTTCTTATGCTCACTGAATAATGCAGTAGTTTGTTATACTTTTAGCACAATTAAAACAGATAAACTGTCACCTTTGTAGGGTCTTTTCTTAGTCTGTCTTTTTGGTCAATATTATTTCTTTTGGCAAGAGAATTTTGCAATTTATTTTAAATTCAGTCATGCAAATTGTATTTAATTGTGACTTAGTTATGAGATATTTAATTTTTTATGTGAACATTTCTGTTTCAGGGCTGCAAAACAATGACAGAGTTTTTCATATATTAGTGTGAAGAAACTTTTTAACATTTTCCATTTGCGAATGAGGAATTTGAGGTCATCTCAGTTCTTCCACAGTAAATGTGCCTTTAAAAAAAATCAGAGTGAGAAATCCTTTATAGTGCAAGCCATGGGTCATTTTGTATAGTTTACAAGAATAGTTTTGCACAAATAATTTCAGGTTAAAATTGCATACTATTTATTCCCACCCATTTCCTTTATTGGCTGTGACACACAGGAATTACGCCCATTGCTTGACTAACCTTTCTGACCTTTTGTTACTTGGCTATAAATTGACTTGGGTCTTTTGCAAAAACACTGTCAGGGGGGAAAAATCTTTTTGTTAGAACCCAGCCAATTCCTGCTTCAGTGCAGAACAGTTTGTTCTCCCGAAGAAATGAGCCAGTTCAGTGAACAGAAAAACATTGCCATAAACTGGCATCGTCAGAAACTGCAAAAGCGATTGCCCACATTCATTCCATAGAGGAAGGCGCTTTATAACAGAATGAGGTTTTGGGGAGAGAAATACAATTATGAGCTACATTTAGGCAAATGTAATTGACTTGTTAGAATGAGCTATAACCACATTAAAAAAAATTCTTTTCCTGAGCTCTGGCAGCCACCAACATTTTAACATTTTAAACGGGAATATTGTGGAATTCTCCCGCTGCCTGCTCTCAGTCCTCTTGACTGTGTTGTAACATGCATCCCCTGCATTTCATCTGATCTTCTCATGAGGTTGGAAGCTGCTTCTATTCAACAGTGTAGACATTTCCCAAGTGACTGCTCTGTACAAAGCTGAGTGTTGTTATACTTTTAGCAGAGAAGACATTAATAGTGATCAGTGAATTACAGAAAAAAAAGTGAGAAATCATTGTATGACAGAGGCACAGATGCAAAGTAGTAGAAAAACATACAAGACACAGTTCTTGACAGTCTGTATCACAGAAATGGAGGGATTTGAGTGAGGTTTGAAGTCTTTGAAGAGTTTGCCAAATGGATGGGAGGAGAAGAGTATTCCTGTCAAAGGGAGGAGCATATGTAAAGCTGAAGAGTCACGACCTAGCATGGGGTTTCAGGTACTGTAAGTAGATTTATGCTTGGGTGTAAAGTATAAGGAGGGAAACGAGTAGCAGACAGTGAAACTGGAGAGGTATGGGGACCTGATACCATGGATCCCAAATGCCACCTAAAACAGGAATTTATACTGTAGGCCATGGGAGCTCTGTAAGAGCTTGAAGCAGGGGAATGGCCTAGGCAGAGTTGAGGTGGGAAGATGTGGGTTTTCAAGGAACTGTTCAGAAAGGGTGGGTTGGACCAAACTAAGGCAGGACCATGACACCAAGCTGAAGTGGGCAGACTGTGTTCTGCAGGGAATCACTGAAGACAACGATCTGTGTTCTGGAAAGGCAGATATGGTTGTGATTCAGGGGAACATACAGGGAGGGCAGGGTGCAGGCAGTGTAGATTACTGAAGTTACTGCAGAGGTTTACAAGCCACGGAAGAAGGATAATGTTCTGAAACCTTACTCAGGGCTCAACTTGGTGACTGGGGAAGTGGACGGGAAGAGGAAGGAGACAAAAAGCCTGAGCCTGCTACTTAATTCTCAGCATACCTGTTAAAGATACTTCCACACGGACTGTCTTGTTTAATTTTTATAGTGGGCCCTATCTTGTCTATATTCTGATGATTTCCATTGTGCAAAAGAGAACTGAGGTTTGGCAGGTTCAATACTTTGCTCAAGACCCAAATGACCTGTACTAGGAAGTAGTTGAGTCAGGATTAGAACCCAGGTTCATCCAACTCTGAACATAGTGCCACCCTTGACTAGTACTCACCTCCTGGGTTCAAGCAGTTCTCCTGCTTCAGCCTTCCAAGTAGCTGGGATTACAGGTGTGTGCCACAACGTGGCTAATTTTTGTATTTTCGGTAGAGATCGGTTTTCCCCATGTTGGCCAGGCTAGTCTCAAACTCCTGATGTCAAGTGATGCACCTGCCTCAGCCTCCCAAAGTGCTGGGATTATAGACATGAGCCACCGCACCCCGCCTAGATATTAGTATTAATGCTAATACAATTAATATTTCAAAAGCTTGGATTTTTTTCTTCTTGTTAGCCTATGAAAACATTAGCTGTATCATTTTATTTCTTAAAATCTCACCATTTTAGAAGAATTGATTTAGGGGAAAGCCCAACTGTATTGACTAAAAAGTATGAGTAAGTGAGTATGCTTAAAGAAATGTAATTTTAAAATTTTCAAGGTGTGTCTGTATGTGTGTGTAACAATTCACATTAGAATAACAGACTATGGCTTTCAGAAATTAGAGAACATTTTAGGACTGACATGAACTTAATGTAAGTTTTAGTAAATGTGTGCTTTAACAGGTCTCAGAAAACATACCTTTTAGCATTGTATCTGAAGAAGCTTACTGAGCAAAAATCATCTTCAGTGAAGTCCCAGGACAAATGAATGATTCTTTTTACACAGCATTCATTCTTCAGTCACGAGGTCATGGAGTCCAGGGTTAGGGCCTAGGAAAGGAGATACAAAACAACTGAAAACAAACCTGGCCTATTCTGTATCAAAAATATATTCCTGGTTAATGGATCAGCCCCAATTTAGTTACCAAGTAGAAATACTGTCCCATTTGATATTGGAGCTTTGAGGTTCCAGCATTGAAGGCTGTAATTGTTGAATGTTGCAAGCTGTCTCTTTAGCATCACGTTTTCACCCTTTCCTTGCTTGCTTCTTCTCAAAGTGGAACCAGAAATAATGAGTGTTTTCAAGGTAGAAAACTGCAGGAAATGTGGGTAAAGTATCTCAATCTTAAGATTACTGTATTATTATCTTTGTGGCATCACTAGTAGAAATTGCTAGGTTCTCAAGAAAAAATTAAAATCTAATGTAACTGAGCTGTGGAGCTGTAGCATACTTCCCTGCCCAAACAGTTGGAATTATATATAGCACAGGAAAAGAAAGACAGCCCTGCTTTCCTCTAGCGGCTGCTGAGCATAGGAGCAGAGCAGGAGAGGTAGTTATATAACTGGGTGTGCTCATTAGTTCTGCTGTAAATTCACACAGCTGAGCCTCTGCGGGTCCTTTGTTTACCTCAGCATTAACTCTTGCTTGCTTCCTTGTATCAGTGGGGCCTGGGCCTGGCACATAAGGAATTGCTGGAATCACAGAACCCAAAACACAGCCCCTGACAGTCTAATCTTGCAGAGCAAATAGGCAAGTAAGCAGGCAGCTACAGCTTGCATGGGGCAAGAGGCTCTGGGTGCTGAAGCGTGAGGAGGCACAGCATGGAGGAGTCTGCCAAACAAGGCTGGAGCCTCTGGCCACCCTGGGAGGCTCTTCAGTCTGTGAAGATGCCCCTTGAACTTCACTTTCCTTCTCTCTAAAAATAAGCTTGTTATAACCACTTCATACATAGGTATTACATGATGTGGTGAAAATTGAAGGTGGTGACTCATGCAATATGCCTTGCCCAGAATTGACACTCAGTGGGCATTTTGTAAACATTTACTTCTTGGCCCCTTCCCTTTCGTCAACCCCCAGGCCCAGCCCCAGCCCCAGCTCTGCCTTGTTTTCTTTTTACTGGGAAACATGGTCCCTTTTGTGAACACTGTCAATATGTCTCTTTTGAAGCTCAGAATTCTCTCATCTCTACTCCCTTCTCTTTTTTTCTTTCCTGCCTCCCAGGACTAAGTATCCCAACTCCTTTTGCTTTTCCTGGGCCAAAACCCCTCCAGGGGTGAGAGATGAGGGAATAGGAGATGGCCTGAGAAAGTACGGATGGCATTGCAGTCACAGACACAACACAGATCAGTATTTCTCCCAATCCAGTTCCCCTCAAATCCTCCCAAACAGGTGTGAGAATTCCAGGCTCATTATGACTATTCTATTAGCATCCCCCCTTGTTGTCTTCTCTTTCTTTGATTTACTGAAAGGAGAAAGGGAAACAGGAGAAAGAGAAAAGGCAGCTTCCTGTTCCAGGCTGCCTGGGTCTAGAATCCATCCTCTCTATCTGTAGATGTCCTACTCCCAGTCAGGGTCCTGCTGGACATCCTTCAAAGGGCCCCCATCATGGTATCTCATTTGCCTTCAATTGTCTTTTTTAAAATATGTATTTTTAAAAAATAAATATAGGGCTTTACTGTATTGCCCAGGCTAGTCTTGAACTCCTGGGCTCAAGTGATCCTACTGCCCCAGCCTCCCAAAGTGGTAGGATTACAGGTGTCAGCTACTGTGCTTGGTCTTCCATTTGCTTTAAGGTAGTCAGAGTCCATACCTGAGGGAGTTGCTGAGAGGACTTGAGTCACACATCTGTCTCTCCTATCTGGTTCATGGCTTCCTGTTCTTACTTTGCTCTTCCATAGCCTCCACATTTAGCCAGTTCCCAGTTTCTGTCACATCTTCACCAAAGGCACTGGTTCTCAACTAGGGATGACTGTGCCCCCCAGGGAACATTTGGCAGTGTCTGAAGAGTTTTTGGTTGTCATGACCTGGGGACAGTGTATTCTACTGGCATCCAGTGGGTAAAGGTCAGGGATGTTGCTAAATACCCTGCACTGCACAGGAGAGCCCCCCAGCACATAGAATTATCTGGTCATAAATGTCAGTAATAAGATTGAGAAGCCCTGATGTAAGGGATGATTCATGAATCCCTTTGTGTTTGCCTGCTTCCATCTCTGTATTTAAGAGCTTTTGTTAACCTCAGAAGCATCTCCTTCCCAGTGGATGGCTTCATGTCCCTTAAGTTTTCTTTCATCCTCACTCCTGTCAGAGTTGATCCACACCACAGGGTTTCTAAACTGCTCGTGTCCATTCATTGCATCACTTACTACATTTGCCTTCTAACAGCCCCCTTCAACATGATATGTTCTTTCTCCTTTGAGAGTAGAGTAAGAGCTTGATTGTTTATGAGGATGACCATTGAAATCCCGTATATTATTATCATATAATAATATTATAAGGCCCCAAACCTCAGCACTAGGGGAGTCAGTAGCACATAGTGGAGTCAGCCCAGAACATAGTGTCAGGAGATTCAGTCTAGTATCCAACTATAATTGTCCAGCTCTGTAACAAAAGTATAACTTCCCTGAGCTTTAGCTTCCACATAGGTAAGGCAGAAATAATATCCATTTCCTCAGATTGTTTGAATCAGTGAGATGTCAGCATAGAACCTGGTACATAGTGGTCATTCACATATGGATTGAATCTGGAAAATGAAGCCAAGGTTCCAGATGTGACCCTGTTAATAGTAAGCCCATGGGAAAAACTGAACTGTTTCTTATTACCTTGATAGTAGCAATCTTAATTCTAGGCAGCCACCTCACCATTACATTTCATGAGAATGAAGAGAAGCCCTACTGATGCTGGGCTGGTAGCGCATCCTATTCATTGCGGAATTACTAGAAAGTGTTGGTGCTTTCTCCAAATCTTATGGAAGCAGAGGAAAATCCCATATACTTCTGACTCCCCATTATTTTATAGAGGAAATATTTCTCCCTCTCTTGGAGCACTGGGAACCTAGAATCATATACTGAAGGTTGGGAGGTCTGCCCTGACCTGAGGTACCCAGAAGTCTGCTGCTTTGTAAAGGGACTGCTGAGGCATGAGGGGGACACTACATCCACTTACACCCACGACTTTCTGGTACATGGAGACAAGCACAGAGGAAGTGGTGTTACATTTTGTTCAGACATTATAAGACATTTAGCTGGCCGGGCGCGGTGGCTCAAGCCTGTAATCCCAGCACTTTGGGAGGCCGAGGCGGGTGGATCACGAGGTCAAGAGATCGAGACCATCCTGGTCAAAATGGTGAAACCCCGTCTCTACTAAAAATACAAAAAATCAGCTGGGCATGGTGGCGTGTGCCTGTAATCACAGCTACTCAGGAGGCTGAGGCAGGAGAATTGCCTGAACCCAGGAGTCGGAGGTTGCGGTGAGCCGAGATCGCGCCATTGCACTCCAGCCTGGGTAACAAGAGCGAAACTCCATCTCAAAAAAAAAAAAAAAAAAAGACATTTAGCTTTTTCCACCAAGCTAAGAGGTTAGTGACAACTGATTCTGACAATTGCCATATACTCTTAGGGATAGGGTTATAAAAATCATGTAATTATTGAACAGTGGAAGTACTATCTAGTATTTGGCCAGAGGATTTCAAACTTATTTCATCCATATATGGCCTTAACTCTAGAACAGAATAGAAGTCTGTGCACATGAAGGAAAGAGCTGATTCCATCCTTGGAGATAACTTTGAAAGCTCTTAAGACCTGTAGAAATGTCATTGGTTTTCCATTCTGTCAGTGGCTAAGGACACAGTACAGTAATAGGTTATGGGTCAGATGCCAGCAGATAGATTATGTATGATCAGTTAGGCATTAGTGTTGACAGGGATCACAAAGCTAACAGGTGCGTATGTTGCTCCTCCTCATCCTATTTGCATTCTTGGATTTCTACTGAGCCACTTTACTCCACATCTTAGGACTTAGGTCTTCACTGTAAACATGCTTTTTCTACTCCTTACCCTTAATGGATATTTGTGACATCTTTCTTGTCAGCAAGATGTGTTGTGGTTAAGAATATAGGCTTTGGAATTGGGAATACCTGGCTTTGAATCCTACCTGTTAACTGTTGCTTGTGTGACTGAGTCAAGTGACTTAGCCATTCAAGTCTTGGTTTCCCAGTTTGTAAAATCAAATTGATACTTAGCTCATAGGGTTATTGTGAGGATCAAAAGTAAATGGGAAAATAAATGGAAAGCACAGTGCTTGACATCCTGTAATTTTATCCAGTTGGTGGTGGTAGTAGTTGTTAACACTTCTTGAGGGTAGAGACACTGTAATATTGAACTCTTCCTCCTTCTACCCTATTTCTTAGAGCTGAGCATCTAGTAGCACTCAAATATTTTAAAATTTGAAATAACGACAGGTACACATGTATATATATACACACACACACTCAGAGGATAATATGATATGACAATAATTTGAAAAACTCATGATTTTAAAGTGTTTTAGCTTATTTTTATAAATATGATACATAAGAGGTGGTCTAATTCATGAATTGGAAGAATAAATATTGTTACAATGTTTATACTACCCAAAGGAATCTATAGATTCAGTGCAATCCCTATCAAAGTCTGAATGACATTCTTCATAGCAGTAGAGAAAACAATTCAAAAATTTATATTGGAACCACAAAAGACCCAGAATAACCAAAGCTATCCAGAGCAAAAACAACAAAACTGGAAGAAGCACATTACCTAACTTCAAATTATACACAGAGTTATAGTAACCAAAACAGCATGGTATTAGCATAAAGACAGACACATGGACCCATGAAACAGAAGTAGGCGAAGATTTCTTGAGTAATACCTGGACAAGCACAGGCAACCAAAGCAAAAATTGACAAATGGGATCACATCAAGTTAAAAAGCTTCTGCACTGCAAGGGGAACAATCAGCAAAGTGAAGAGACAACCCACAGCTTGTTGGAAAATATTTGCAAACTACCTTTCTGACAAAGGATTAATAATCAGAATATATAAAGAGCTCAAACAACTCAATAGGAAAAAAATCTAATCCTATTAAAAATGGGCAAAGGATTTGAATAGACATTTCTCAAAAGAAGACGTACAGATGGCAAACGGGCATAGGAAAATGTGCTCAGCATCATTTATCATCAGAGAAATGCAAATCAAAACTACAATATTACCTCACCCCAGTTAAAATGACGTTTATCCAAAAGGCAGGCAATAAATAACAAATGTTGGTGAGGATGTGGAGGAAAGGGACCCGTTGTACACTGTTGGTGGGAATGTAATTTCCCACTATGGAGAACAGTTTGGAGGTTCCTCTAAAAAATAAAAATACAGCTATCATACAATCCAGCAATCCCACTGCTCGGTATAGACCCCCCAAAAAGGAAATCAGTATATCAAAGAGATACCTACACTCTCATGTTTATTGCAGCACTATTCACAATAGTGAAGATTGGGAAGCAAATCTATGTGTGTATCAACAGATGAATGGATAAAGAAAAATGTAGCACATATACACAATGAAGTACTATTCAACCATAAAGAAGACTGAGATCCTGTCATTTGCAACAACATGGATTGAACTGGAGGTCATTATGTTAAGTGAAATAAGCCAGGAGCAGAAAGACAAACTTTGCATGTTCTCAGTTATTTGTTGGAGCTAAAAATGAAAACAATTGAACTCACGGAGACAGAAAGTAGAAGGATGGTTACCAGAGACTGGGAAAGATAATAGGGTGGGGAATGGGGGGAAATAGGGATGATTCGTGGATACAAAAAAAATAGAAAGAATGAATAAGACTTAGTATTTGCTAGCACAACAGGATGACTATAGTAAAAAAATAACTTTTTAAAAATATATTTTATTGCATTTTAGGTTTTGGGGTACATGTGAAGAACATGCAGGATTGTTGCATAGGTACATACATGGCAATGTGGTTTGCTGCCTTCCTCCCCGTCACCTATATCTGGCATTTCTCCCCATGTTATCCCTCCCCAACTCCCCACCACTGCTGTCCCTCCCCTAGTTCCCCCCTCAGCAGACCTCAATGTGTGATGTTCCCCTCCCTGTGTCCATGTGTCTCATTGTTCAACGCCCACCTATGAGTAAGAACATGCGGTGTTTGATTTTCTGTTCTTGTGTCAGTTTGCTGAGAATGATGGTTTCCAGGTTCATCCACATCCCTACAAAGGACACGAACTCATCATTTTTTATGGCTGCATAGTATTCCATGGTGGATATGTGCCACATTTTCCCTGTCCAGTCTATCATCAGTGGGCATTTGGGTTGGTTCCAAGTCTTTGCTATTGTAAACAGTGTTTCAATGAACATTCGTGTGCATGTGTCCTTATAATAGAATGATTTGTAATCCTTTGGATATATACCCAGTAATGAGATTGCTGGGTCAAATGGAATTTCTATTTCTAGGTCCTTCAGGAATCGCCACACTGTCTTTCACAATGGTTGAACTAATTTATACTCCCACCAACAGTGCAAAAGTGTTCCTATTTCTCCACATCCTCTCCAGCATCTGTTGTCTCCAGATTTTTTAATGATCGCCATTCTAACGGGCGTGAGATGGTATCTCAATGTGGTTTTGATTTGCATTTCTCTAATGATGAGTGATGATGAGCATTTTTTCGTGTGTTTGTTGGCCTCATATATGTCTTCTTTTGAAAAGTGTCTGTTCATGTCCTTCGCCCACTTTTGAATGGGTTTGTTTGTTTTTCTCTTGTAAATCTGTTTTAGTTCTTTGTAGATTCTGGATATTAGCCCTTTGTCAGATGGGTAGATTGCAAAAATTTTTTCCCATTCTGTTAGTTGCCAGTTCACTCTAATGATTACGTCTTTTGCTGTGCAGAAGCTCGAGTTTAATTAGGTCCCATTTGTCTATTTTGGCTTTTGTTGCCAATGCTTTTGGTGTTTTAGTCATAAAGTCCTTTCCTATGCCTGTGTCCTGAATGGCTTTTCTCCTAGGGTTTTTATGGTGTTTGGTCTTATGTTTAAGTCTTTAATCCATCTGGAGTTAATCTTAGTGTAAGGTGTCAGGAAGGGGTCCAGTTTCTGCTTTCTGCACATGGCTAGCCAGTTTTCCCAACACCATTTATTAAACAGGGAATCCTTTCCCCATTGCTTGCTTTTGTCATGTTTGTCAAAGATCAGATGGTTGTAGATGTGTGGTGTTGCCTCTGAGGCCTCTGTTCTGTTCCATTGGTCTATATCTCTGTTTTGGTACCAGTATCATGCTGTTTTGATTACTGTAGCCTTGTAGTATAGCTTGAAGTCAAGTAGTGAGATGCCTCCAGCTTTGTTCTTTTTGATTAGAATTGACTTGGCTATGCGGACTCTCTTTTGGTTCCACATGAGGTTTAAGGTGGTTTTTTCGAGTTTCTGAAGAAGGTCATTGGTAGCTTGATGGGGATAGCATTGAATCTATAAACTACTTTGGGCAGTATGGCCATTTTCATGATATTGATTCTTCCTAACCATGAGCATGGAATGTTTCTTCATCTGTTTGTGTCCTCTCTTATTTCATTGAACAGTGGTTTGTAAAAAATAATTTAATTGTACATTTACAAGTAACAGTATAACTCAAAGGATAAATACTTGAGGTGATGAATCCCTCATTTATCCTGATGTGATTATTATGCATTGCATACCTGTATCAAAATATCTCATGTAACCCGTAAATATATATACCTACTGTGTACTCACAAAAATAAACATTTAAAAAGGAATTCTAAGGTATGTGAGTTGCTTTTCTTTGCAGTAAATTCGATGAGTTGAAGGGAAAGAATCCGAACCATATCATCTTAGCCCTCTGCCAAAATAACTTGACTTCATTATGATTTACTGTCACATCCTTTGCCTTCTGGAGGATCCATGTAGGAATAGCCTATTGAACAGCCTGGCCAACGTGGCAAAACCCCGTCTCTACTAAAAAATACAAAAATTAGTTGGGCATGGTGGCACACACATGTAGTCCCAGCTACTTGGAAGGCTGAGGTAGAAGAATTACTTGAACCTGGGAGGCAGAGATTGCAGTGAGCCGAGATTGTGCCACTGCTCTCCCAGCCTGGGCAGCAGAGTGAGACTCTGTCCAAAAAAAAGGAGTGGCCTTTGAGTTTGTGTCACTGCATCTTTCTAAACTAAGCCTGCTTTCCTCAGCTTTACCCATTTTCTGTTAAACACAGTTCTAAGACATTCTTCTCCTTGAGTTTTCTTCCAAACGAGTTTATCTCTATGTAAGAATAAACATTTGTCTTTGCTAAATGGTAAAAATAGTGTCACTTAAAATACATTTCCGTATTTGCCCTTGATACTGGGAATCACAGAGTCAAATTCAGGGCCAGGTGAAGGGTGGAGGACATTCTAATTGTCCCCCTTCTCACAGTGTCTCTTCTCCCTCCCTCCCCAATCCCTTCCATAGGAAACAGGGAATATTTGTTTTGGTCTTCTGGTAGGAAAGGGATTGGTCCCACCCCCAGCTCCAGGGATAGATCTTAATTGTTTAAGCCCAGTCAGGTAAACCCCACACCTGTTGCATAGTGATTAACCCAGTGGCAGTTGTACCAAGAGGGTTTATTCATGGCGAGGCATGTGACCTGTGCAGGCCACCAGCATGCTTGCTGAGGACTTTGGAAAAAAGACTCTTCAGTCTTTGATAGGCCTCCCCAAGCCAGCCCTTTCTCTGTGTCCTTCTGGATGTTTGGGACATGAAGCCTGGGATTGCTGAAGCTGTCTTGCTGTGATGAGGGAAGCTACCCCTAGGATGTGGTTATAAAAGTAGAAAGAAAGAAAACAGGCCCTTGTTTTCATCATAGAGCAACTGAGTCAAAGTCAACCTAAAGCCACTGAACTTTCCATTTGCATGTGCCTGCAAGCCACCTTTATTATGCAAGCCCTTTCCAATTTGGTTTCTTACTTGCATCTTAGAATCCAAATGGTGCTTGATGGATAGACTTCCTTCTATTTTGTGGATATTAGTGATTCTAACCCATGAACCAAGACCCTGCCTTGGAGGTCAGGGGATAGCATTTGGAAGGGCTCTATTTTGGCAAGGAATGGATTGCTTATATGAGCATATTTCTGCAAATTAAGTAAATGTCTTGCCTATATATGTATTAATATTTTCCAAATTTATCTTGCTGTTTTGATGAATTAAATATAAATTTAGATAAAAATACTGAATTTGTAGGTTTTTATCCTGTATTTTTCACAATGAGCAGATATTAGAAACACCATGTAAATTTGTCTGAAAAGATTATTTTCGCAGACATTTTTGATATGAGTAAGAAGTTCTTGCTTAGATAGATGTTTACACCCTCTCTCCCTCCTTCTTTTGCTTCCTCCTTCTCCTCCTGCCTACCCTCCCTGCTCCCTTCCTTGTTTTTTGTCCCTTTTTCTAAATGTGTTATCAACCTGTTTTCCTTCCGTTGAGTCTTGTTACCCAAACTCTGTTAGAAATACTTGAGATATAAATTCTAATTAATTTTATTTAGATGGCTATGTTAAAGTTCATTTAACTTTTCAGGTCCTACATCTATGAGTTTTACATAAATGTAAACAAATATTGGTTACTGAGTGCTTTAATAGCAGGGGACCCAAACTGAAGTTCATTCCCCATGCAACAAATTGGGTGTTGGATGGGAATGCTTGTAATGATTGACCCCTGTTTTTGATAGTAAGCAAGAAACTGCAAGTGAACTCCTGTAATTGGTGTATTTAATGAGTGCTCACTGTGTGCACATCACCATTGGTATAGCTGAGCAGTGCAGCACTGAACCCTTACATCAAAAATCTTAAAGTTCTTTGGAGAGAAGAGACATGTACACCAGTTACTGTGTAAGCCAGGGCTCTGTTTTATAAGGGGATACATAAGTAGACATGCTGGAACCTCTTTCTTAGAATTATCCTATCAGAAGTATAAAATATGCTGCTTGTTAATAAAACATATTTTTTATTCTGCCTATTCTTGGCCACTTTTTTTTTTAGCTATACACAGCAGGGTTTTTTTTGTTTTTGTTTTGCCACAGACCAACATTTTGGCACTACCCCCCACTCCGAGCCATGTGTGCACATGCATACACACACACCAAGTTTGCTACAGGTACAGCATTACAATAATTCAAAATTATAAATATCTCTTATGGAAAAGAGGCTGCCTGCTGGTTGAGCATAGGGATAAGTGAACTAGCTAAACTGTGTTCATTTATTTCCTACTAAACAAAGTATAGCTGAATGCAAGTGAGAGACTTATCGTAAGGACAACCTTGAACTATCTCCCAGTTTGTTCAAAACAAAACCAAAGAAACTTACCAACTCTGGTGTTTCATGTCAGCAGTGACAAAGGTTCACTGAGCTCCCCAGTAGGTACCTGGCCCTGAATGCTGCTTCTAGAATGCCAGCAGGAAGGCCAGGTGGAGCATCCAGCTGGCTGTGGAGCCCTTATTCTAAGACTATGCTGCCACTTTCTTGTGACACTGGAGTCAAAAGCAAAAAGGGGCTTGCTGCCAGTAACCAAAGGGCTGTATTCAAGCAGTGACCTATTTTTACACTGTAATCGGGTTGGGTTTCTCTTTTTCCCTCGCAAGGCAGTAATCTCAAATTCTTCTGAGTGCTTGAGAAGCCAATTCCCTGTTACCTCTTTGACTTGGTTGTTTTTCACTTTAACTTAGGTTGCTCTTGAGCACAGGAATATCTTCCCCTTTTTCCTGTTTGGAGGGTGGGAGTTGGTTATGTATATAAAATGGAGAGATAGGAAAACATTAACCAAGTGAGGATAGATGGCTTCTGAGGAGGAACAAAACCAGGTGAACTAGATAGAGAAAGGTATTTGAGATCATAGGTACAGGATTCTGCCCTTTCAAACCCTAATCATGCATATGAACTAATTAGTTAGCTTAGTCATCAAATTTCGCTTGTGCTTCATATGTGCTGGGTGTCAGAGATATAGTAATAAAAAGGTAGAGCTCTTGCCTTAGCCCACAGTCTTGTGAGGGAGGAATCTTGTACCCACAATTACAATGCAGTGTCGCCAGTGCAACAAGTGAGTTGGGCCCAAGTGAGGCTGTTAGATGTTGCTGGGGAGGGGGCCCTAAGAAGGATATCAGAGGAATTCCTGCTGAGCTTCTTAGCCAGAACCTTTGCTACTCCAGCCTGCCTTGCTTCCATCAGACTAGTGCCTAGTCTGGGTTGGATTTTTTGTTTGCTTGTTTGTTACCATTTAGGCCTGTGGTATGTGTAATGTGCAAGTGTCAGGTTCTTCAGATGGGATTTTCATGTCTCTTCAAGGAGACCTTTGGGACAGGAGGACAGTGTACCATGTGGCTCCGTTCTCCCAAAAGTGACATGTCTTGGGACCTTTATTTGTAGTATGATACATCTTTGTCTCTCCTCTGCCTGGACAACTTCTTTTCATCCTTTAAGACTTGTTTTTGGGCCGGGCGCGGTGGCTCAAGCCTGTAATCCCAGCACTTTGGGAGGCTGAGACGGGTGGATCACGAGGTCAAGAGATCGAGACCATCCTGGTCAACATGGTGAAACCCCGTCTCTACTAAAACTACAAAAAATTAGCTGGGCATGGTGG
>NW_016107333.1:719396-751701 GCF_001604975.1 Cebus imitator
AAAAAAAAAAAAAAAAAAAAAAAAAAAGACTTGTTTTTAGCATAAGTCCTGCTCTCACAGTATATAAGTTCTGCTCTGTTGTCCTGATAGTTTTTGTCTGGTGTCTCCATTGCCTTTTTCCTCTCTTCTTCGCATGTAGAGCCTTGAGCTTCAACTCATCTATTCACACCTGTATCTATCTATGTTCCCCCACTGCACTGTGAATCTCAGACACAGGGCCTATGTTTTATTCACCTAGGACATACCAGTTGCTTAGCAATGGTGAGTCACATGAAGGAAGTATGTATGTCATGTGAATGAAGTTCCCATCTGGCACCAAGATGGCTAAAGATATTGAGAGGGCTGCAAGAGATTCTTGATTGGGTCTCACAGTTTTTGAGCTTGTTGAATGTCTTTTGTACTTAAAAGGATATGAAGAAGGTTGTTGCAGCATATAGCCTAGGAGGATGTAAAAAGGGGCCTGCTGGCATTTGGGAGACACAGATTAGTAAAGAGGGGTGTATACACCACAACATAGCAGGGAGATTGTCTAAGGGAACACCCCCATTTAGGTGTTTCTTAACTTTTATATGCCATATACCCCTGAACACAGGGCAAAATTCACATAATCTTGCAGATGTTATCATGCCTCAGGATGGCATGTTCATGTGCCAGCTAGTTGTATCAGAGTCTGAATTCTGCATTTTAAAGGCGATTGGGAAGTATTCTTGTTTACTATAGGCAGAATTTGAGGTTGCTTGTATAACAGCCTTCCTGGTACTTCTTGGTAACATGGAGAAATGCATAGCAGGTGTTTGATAAATATGGATGTAGTGATAAACGAACCCTAAGACCAGCCTTGTGTAAGTCTCTGCTGACTCTGTCATGGTTTGGACCTTATACTTTGAAAAATACTGATATATATCAAGAAGTTTCCATGATTAAAAGACAGCTATGTACACCAGAGGGTGCTGTGTTTCAATTTTCATATCTCTTTCTTTTCCACTCCTGTGGTTGTATGCTACATGATTCATTTGAGTACTAGTCAGTTGAGAATTTGCCCTCAATAAAAGACTGTTGAAGACCTGAACACACCCTACCCATTTGCTGCTTTCCCAGAGTAACAGATGAGTTCAGAAATGGCTACACCACACACTCCCAGGTCTGCTTTGCTGTATACTAGTTCTTAACCACTGAGTTCTTTGTTTAAAACTAGACAATTTTTTTATGCTGCAGCTTAAGTCTATTTTCAATATTCTTTCTTTGGTGAAAATAGAGACCATCTGGTCATCATCCTCTGTGTAATAACAATGATTGAAGATGGTTATTAAGCCACCATTCAGCCTTTTCTCTTGCCTAGGCAAAATTGTCTTAGTTTCTGTAGCCATTACCCATAAATCTCATTTTCCAACCCTTTAATCATCTTGGTGGCTTCCTTTGAAAACTACTTCAAAGGCTGTTTCACTGCCTCTATTTTGGTGGGGTCTGGGCTGTCAGCATTTAATGGATAAGGAATGTGGTTGTTTTAACCATCTAGTTTCCATAGCTAGTTCCCACATCTTCAGGCCAATCACTGTCATTAATCATTAGGAGCTGCTTTACCATCTTTTCATTGTGACGCACTTTATAAATATTATTGATTAATGTGTTGTTTTGACTTAAAATGCAAATTTTAGTTTGTGAGTAATTCTAGCTATTGCCTGATAGACTTTTACAATCTGGTTTATGGCATTTGAGGTTCTTTTCTAAGCTATTTGATTATAAGTGAATATGTTGCAGAAATTTTGCTGTGTTTTATTCATTCATTAATTAACATGTCTGAATGCCTATTGTGTGTCAGGCTCTGTACTAGTGATTGAGGACCCAAAGATGAACAAAACATGGGACCTAATTCAAGGAGTTCACAATCTGGAGAGAAAGCCACATATAAAAAAAATTATAAGGTAGAACGTGCTATAAAAGATGATTTAGATACAGTGGAAGTTTAAAAAGGCTTCGCTGAAGATGCCATATTTGAATTAGATCTGAGCATGAATTAGTCTTCAGGTAAGGAGGGGGTTAAAGAACTCTAATAAAGGGACTCTAGTACGTGTGAAGGCAAGGAGGCTGGTGTGTTTAGGTTGCAGCAAACCCAAGTACAGCCAGGGTTGGACTTGAGTGACTGGAGAGATAGGCAGATACGATACTGAGAAAAACTGCCCATGCCAAGCTAAGAAATGTTCAACAGAAACATAAAGTGAGCTACATATGTCATTTAAAATGTTCTAGGAGCCACATTTTTAAAAAGCAAAATTAACAAGTCAAAAAATAAGTTGTCAAAGCAATAAAAAGCCATGGAGGGGAGGGAGATTACATGCATTACGAAGTGAAAGAAGATTACGAAGTGAAAGAAGCCAATCCAGAAAGGCAACACACCTGTATGATTCCAACTGTATGACATTCTGGAAAAAGCAAAACTATAGAGACAGTAAAATGATCAGTGGTTGCCAGGGGTTAAGGAGGAGGGAGCGGTGAACAGGCAGAGCACAGAAGATTTTTAGAGCAGAACTATTTTATATGGTATTATGACTAACTATAGATACATGTCATTATAAATTTGTCCAAACCCATAGAATGTACACCAAGAGTGAACCCTAATGTAAACTGTGGACTTTGGGTGATAATGATGTGTCAGTGTAGATTCATCACTTGTAACAAATGTACCGTTCTGGTGGGGGATGTTGATAATCGAGTAGGCTATGCATGTGTGGGGCAGTGGGTATATGGGAAATATCTATAGCTTCAGCTTAATTTTGCGGTGAACCTGATCTAACAAATAGCCTACTAAGAAAAACAAGTCAAATTAATTTTAACAATATAGTTTATTTAGCCCAATTTATCAGAAATACTAATATTTTAACATGTAATTGGTATAAAAGTCATTAACTAGATATTTTACTTTGATACTGAGTCTTTGAAATCTGGTCTGTGTTTTACATTTATATTGTACATCTTAATTCACATTAGCCATATTTCAGGTACTCAGTACACACATGAGTACCTAGGGCTAGTGGCTGCTGTGTTGAACAGGGCAGGTCTTGCAACCTGGACTTACCTGACTGAGAAGCCTCAATTCTCAGCCACAGTGATATCCTGCTCCCTAAGTAGTATAATGGTAGATACAAGAGGAGGGGAGCTTTCAGATGATCATCTAATCCCATGATGTTAACTGTTGCTTTGCTCTCTACACTGCCCAGTGGCTCCAGTTTGAAGCATCTAGGCAGTGCTAACAGAAATATAATGAGAGCCAATATGTGATGATAAATGTCCTGTGAGCCACACTGAAACAGTTTAAAAAAAAAAAAGCAAAATTAATTTAAGAATGTATTTAACCCAATACATCCAAAATATTATTTCAACATGTATTCAATATTTAAAATTATTAATGAAGGGATATAGAACAATGGAATAGAATGGAGAGACCAGAAATAAACCCTCACACATATGGTCAAATGATTTTTTACAAGGTTGCCAAGACCTTTCAATGGGAATGGGACAGCGTTTTCAACAAATGGTGCTGAGAAAACTGGATATCTACATGGAAAATAATGGAATTGGAACCTTACCTTACATCATATTTAAAAGTTAAAATGAATCAAAGACCTAAACAAAAAATCTAAAACTATAAAATGCTTAGAAGAAAACAGGAGAAAAGCTTC
The DNA here is from genome assembly GCF_001604975.1 of Cebus imitator. Lineage (NCBI taxonomy): Eukaryota > Metazoa > Chordata > Mammalia > Primates > Cebidae > Cebus > Cebus imitator. The sequence continues at coordinate 723,074 of NW_016107333.1, forward strand.
ATTACACTTGCACACCATGTGTCTAATAAAGGGGTAATATCAAGAACATATAATTCCTACAACCGAACAAAACCAAAAAAAAAAAAAAAAAAAAAAAAAACACAGACAACCTAATTAAAATGATCAAAGGACTTGACTAGACATTTCTTCAAAGAAGATACACAAATGAACAATAAGCACATTAAAAATGCTCAATGTTAGTGTAATTAGAGCAATACAAATCAAAACCACAGTGAGATACAACCTCACACCCATTAGGATGGCAGCTCTGAAAAAAAAAAACAAAACCCAAGAAATAAGTATTGGCATCGATGTGGAGAAGAACTCTTGGGAACTCAGCGAACTATTGGTGGGAATGTAAAATAGTGCAGCTGTTATGGAAAACAGTATGGCAGTTCCTCAAGAAATTAAAAATAGAATCACCATGTGATTCAGCAATTCCACTTCTGGGTAGATACCCAGAAGAGTTGATAGTAGGGACTCAAAGAGATTGTATGTCCATGTTCATAGCAACATTATTCACAATAGGCAAAAGGTAGAAGCAACCCAAGTGTTCATTGATAGATGAATGGTTAAAATGTGGTATATACATACAGGGGGATATTATTCAGCCTTTAAAAGGAAGTAAATCCTGACGTATACTATGGATGAGCCTTGAGGATATTACTGTAAGTTAAATTGATCAATTATAAAAAGGCAAAATACTGTATGAGTCCACTTACATAAAATACATAGAGTAGTCAAATCTACAGAGTCAGAAAGCAGAATAGTAGTTGCCAGGAGTCAGGGGTGGTCAGGAAATGGGAGTTATTATTTAATGGGTGTAGAGTTTCAGTTTTGTAAGACAAAGAGTTTTGGAGGCAGATGGTGGTGATGGTTGCACAACAATGTGAATATGTTAATACTACTGAACTCTCCACCTAAAAATGATTAAGATGGTAAATTTTATGTTATGTGTATTTCACCACAATTTTTAAAAGGCCCTCCACCAAGAAAGATGTAATTGCTTCTAAGACCATTAACATTTCATATGAGAAAAGAGAAAAAGAAGAGAGATGTGAATAAAGGAAACTAGGAAAAATAAAAATATATGAGTATGCTTGGAAGTCAGGATGGATGGTGCAATGGACTGAATGTATCCCCCTAAAATTTATTTGTATGTTGAAATTTTAATCCCTAATGTGACTGTCTTAGGAGGTGAGGCCTTTGGAGGGTAATTAGGTCGCTAGGGTGGAGCTGTCATGAATGGTATTAGTGCCCTTATGAAAAAGATCCCAGACACTCCCTGGTTCTTTCTGCCATGTGAAGACAGGGGGAAGTTGTCTATGAAGAAGCAGGCCCTCACCAGACACTGAATGTGCCAGCACCTTCATCTTGGACTTCCTGGTCTCAAGAACTGTGAGAAATACATTTATGTTGTTTATATGCCATCCAGTCTATGGCATTTTTGTTATAGCAGCCCAAATGGACTAAGACATCTCACTAAGTGGTAAGAGGTGAGATGAAGATCTGCGCAGTAAACCTAGGCTATATTTTTTATTTGCTTGTTTCGTTTTTTGGAAGGGTGACTGCCAAGGTCAAAGGAGGCAGAAATTTATGTGTGCAATTTTTTAAAACCTGCAGGGACAAATGGCAGTTTGGAAGTAAAGGATTTGGAACTTGGCAGATAGGTCAGGGCTGGCAAGGGTGATTTGGAAATCTCTTGGGTAGAGGAGATTGCAAAGTCCTGGGCATCAGTGAGTTTGCTCCCTTTGGAGAGGTTGTAGAGGTAGGGGTCTTAAATTCCATTGGTCCTGAATGGTTGAGACTAGAAGGAGTAGGAAAGAGCCACTTGACTGATGACCTTGGTGCAAGTGGTTTGGGCAGAAGGGGAAGAAGGAATGGGGCCTGCAGTGCACCAAAGACTGATGAGCAAGGAAGTTGAATAAGTGGGACAATGGCAGGCTGGCTCCATGGGGGTGGGGGGAAGAAGACGGGAGAAGACAATTAGGGGATCTTTTTTATTTTTATGAGATATAAGTGGTGTTTCAAGTAATACCATTATGATAAACATAGACTAGAAATTTTCTTGTCCAAGCTTATCATAGAAGCAACAACAACAAACCAATATGTAATATTAAAGCAGTCCTTTTGCTAAAAACAGATAAGTAGAACTTTTACCAAATTTATAATGGCAGACACATTACATCAGTTCTTAGATGTATCAATTCTCAGAATATATGACATCAAGAGAAGCTCATAGAGACTTCTGATTTAGTCTCCTGAAGGCTCATGGAAAGGAAATAAATATGCTGACTATCTTGCAGCAGAGGTTAACTCTTCCCTCAACTCTTCACCTGAGTGTATCACTGGTGAGTGTAGGTTCATGCACGCATACTCCCATATTGCAGGACAGAGGTTGAGATGGGAATAGGGAGATATGTGTACTTCATTCCTGATAAATAGTTGTTGGAATTTTATATTTTGCACCATCACAGCCACTCTCATTTTCATGATTTATGATTGACTTTATTGCTTTTTAGATTAGAGAAGGCTCAGGTACTGAGAACTATTCCTCTCCTTTCCTTTTGATTCACCTTGATGCTCTAAGGTTTCTCAAAGACAGAGCAAGTAATTGTCCTCAGAAGCCTCCCAATGCATCTTCCATTTGGCTGTCAATATCTCTGTTCTGCTGCCCTCTACCCCAGGACAATAATGTGAAAATGAAGAGCTCTGGGAAAACACAGAACTTTATTTTGCAAATCCAGTCGTTCCCATTAGTTGCGCATCATAAGATTGGAAGGGGATTTGCAAAAAAATATCCTGGTTCTAATTATCAGGCTAATCAACCCAGTGAATGGGACTTAATCTCACCAGTCAAGGGAAACTGATACTTCCTGATGAAATACTAATAGCATTCAAAACATTACTCATAAAGTAAATGTTTTAGAAACTGTCCTGGGCCAACTAAGGCAGAGCCATAGCCCTTCATTGTTCCAGGGGGCTAGCCCCTGGATATCTACAGCTTCACTCTGCTCGGGCCAGGGGGAGTGCCCTTCTCTGGATGAGGAACGTAGAGTTCTTCCAACAGAAAGGGATAGGAAGGATTTAATAGCTTTCTTCCCTTTTGGACAAGTAAAATAGATTTTAAATTTGACCTGTTGAATTCACTTGAAGATAGAGGAACCAGGAGGGTATCAGAAAGGACTAGGGACTGAGCTTCAAAGGAAGATAATTTGATGACAAGATCAAAAAAGGTGAAGACAAACATGACTCCTGTGAATTCTGCTGGGCTGCCAGCACAATAGGATTGTGGAGAGCTTAAACAAGAAAAAACACTATTTACCCAAAAGAATCAAAAATAAGATCCAAAGAGAAATGTGCACACCTGTATTCACTGTAGCATTATTCACAATAACCAAGAGGGGGAAGCAACCTAAATGTCCATCAATGGATGAATGGGAAAAAAATATGATATATACATACCATGGAATATTATTTAGCCTTAAAATGATAGGAAATTCTTATACATGCTACAACCTTGTGGGCTTTATGCTAAGTAAAATAAACCAGACACAAAAGATAAGTACTTTTTTTAGCTAGATAGATTTCTGGTAGTATTAGTAGTGGTAGTAGAATGATGAAAACAGCTTACTTTTCATTCTCTTCTTGTTGGGCTACATCTTGAAATATAAGTTCACTTATATGAGGTATCTAAAATAGTCAGATTCTTAGAAAGTGGAATGGTAAGGCCGGGCGCGGTGGCTCAAGCCTGTAATCCCAGCACTTTGGGAGGCCGAGGCGGGTGGATCACGAGGTCAAGAGATCGAGACCATCCTGGTCAACATGGTGAAACCCCATCTCTACTAAAAATACAAAACATTAGCTGGGCATGGTGGCGCGTGCCTGTAATCCCAGCTACTCAGGAGGCTGAGGCAGGAGAATTGCCTGAGCCCAGGAGGCGGAGGTTGCGGTGAGCCGAGATCGCGCCATTGCACTCCAGCCTGGGTAACATGAGTGAAACTCTGTCTCAAAAAAAAAAAAAAAAAAAAAAAAGAAAGTGGAATGGTAGTTGCCGGGGGCTGGGGGAAGAGAGAAAGGGGAATAGTTGTTTGATGGGTACAGCGTTTCAGTTTTGCAAGATGAAAAAGTTCTGGGGATCTGTTGATCAACAATATGAATGTGCTTAACACTACAGAACTGTCCACTTAAAAATGGTTAAGACAGGCCGTGTGTGGTGGCTCATGCCTGTAATCCTAGCACTTTGGGAGGCTGAGGAGGGTAGATCACCTGAGGTCAGGAGTTCAAGATCAGCCTGGCCAACATGGTGAAACCCTGTCTCTACTAAAACGACAAAAATTAGCTGGACATGGTGGCGGATGCCTGTAATCCCAGTTACTCAGGAGCCTGTGGCAGGAGAGTTGCGTGAACCTGGGAGGCGGACATTGCAGTGAGCCAAGATCATGCCTCTGCACTCCATCCTGGGCGACAGAGCAAGACTCTGTCTCAGGAAAAAAAAAAAAATGGTTAAGACAATAAATTTTATGTTACGTGTTTTCTACCGCAATTTTTGAAAAAGAAAGGTAGGCTGGATAAAACAGCTGATGTACCTCTAGCTGTTACAGTTAATTGTCATCCTTCAGTGGCCAGCCTCTGAGTGGGATGTAGTGGTAATTAGAACAGCAGCGATAGCTGCAGTAAGTATGATCTGTTGAGTGTTTCCTGTATACCAGACAGCATGGTAAAATCCTTTGTGTGCTTTCCATCAATTCACTGAATGTCATGTCAGCTCTATGAGGTAGGCATTAATAGCTCCTCATTTTACCTAAGAGGAAACAGATTGTGAGATCATTTTCCCAGGAATACATAGTCCCCCACAGTAGTAGGGCTCTAGGACACAAACACAGCTCTGTCTGATGTTAGAGTCTTAACTGCATTATCCGCTTCCATTTATTCACCCATTCACTCACTAAAATTGATTATTATGTGTCAGGCATTGTGCTATATGCTAGGGAAATAATGGATATAGGCCCTGACCTTACTTACAGTGCTTATGGCCTAGCCAAAGTGAAAGACAGTAGGCAGGAAAAGAATCAGATGAAGATTCAGACAAATTTTGATAAATGTTATGAAAGAAACAGGATGCTATGATAGAGAATAATTCAGCTTGGATTTGGGGGAGCCAACAAAGACATTTAGATAGGATGTTCAGAGAAGGTCTAACATTCCTTGTTTAAGACAAGAAGGTAGATTTCAAAGAGGCAAAGGGGAAGATAGCCCAGAAGTCCTCTGTTGGAATTACAAATGAGTGTCTGAAAATGTGTGTCCAAATGGCCTTGTGTTGAAAGAATCCTAGTCCTGCTTAATTCCAGCAGTGCTCCCTTGTCCCACTGGGTCACTTCACCTGAAAGTCCTCCTCTTTGTGGGGGGAAGAACAGAACGTGTACCTAGATCAGTTTTTGGTAGTATTAGTAATGGTAATAGGATGATGAAAACACAGCTTCCATTTAATTCTCTTCTGGTTGGGCTATGTCTTGAATGTTTTGTTCAGTTCTAATTGCCACGTTCCGAGAGAAATGAAGACAAATTAGAATGTATTCAAAGAGAAGGTTGTTAGCATGTGGAATGAATTCAGGATACTTAGCTGCAGAGGTAAATAACTAAAAGAGGAAATGATCTTCAACTTTGTGAAAAGCTGATATATAGAAAAGAGAGTTGACTAGTCATGTAATAAAGAGTTGATTTATCTAATGTCTAAAAGACATCTAAAAGCTGGAAACCAGGTCCAGCTAAGAAAGGGACTTTGTAATACATTGTCATAAATGTTAATGAGCTCCCAGACTTGGGAGATACTCAGTTGGAGACTGGATAACAGATTGCTGTAGGATTTTTTAATTAGGAAAGAAGTTGGACCGCATATACTGTTCCATTCGTCCATATTGAATATTTCTTTTTGTTGTGTTTGTTCTTTTGTTGATTTTTTTGTTTTATATATTGTATATTTTTAAGTTATTTTAGAACTATGGCTTTATGGCCAGAGGCAAATGGAATATATATAGTTTTAAGTGAAGTGTTCATGTGCACCTCTACAGAAGTTAAACAAAAAGTTCACCTGTAGCTGTTAGAAGTTTGAAATGTAAAGGAACACTACTTGGTATTTGAACCAGTTGCATATGCTGTAAGGACCTCTGCTCCGACACCATTAACTTCTCACTTTCTCACTTGTTATTTGTAAGAACTCACGTATTTTGGGAAATGTGCTAACATTTTTTCGACTTCTGTATTTATTCAAATTTAAATTTTTTGTTTTGAATACATAGCACATTAACATTGTTCAGAATTTAAAAGGGGCTACAGGGAAAAGCTTCCCTTAACTCCCTCTTCCCCTTCCCAAGGGCAAACACTATTACTACTTTCTCACATATTTTCCTAGAGATATTTCTAGTGTATAATTTTTACTTTGTGCTTTCTTTTTTAAAAACTTAACAAATATCAAGATATCTTGAAGGTTAATCCATAGCATTATAAAAGGCACCTCCCTCATTCTTTTTCATAAGTGTATATTATTCCATTGTATATATGTGCCATAATTGATTTGACTATCTCCTGTTGGTGGGCAAGTAGGTTATTTCCAGTCCTTTGTCATTATCATAATGACAGTGGATTATCTTATACATGTGTGACTTCACATATGTGAAAAGTGTATCAGCAGGCTACCTTTCTAGAGGCAGAACTGGTGAGTCAGGGAATTCTAATTTTGTTCTTGTTAAATACTTCTTAATAGAAGTCTTACTGGTTTTCACTACAGCACATAGTGTGTGAGAGTGTCTATTTCTGCAAACCCCTGCCAACTCAGGATATTATCCAACGTTTCAAGCCTTTCCAAAGTAAGTGGAAGAAAAATAATCAGAATAATTTTAATTTGTATTTCTCTTACTGTGATTGAAATTGAGCATTTTTTCTTGCATGTAAGAGCTTGCTGGACTTTGTAGTAAGGCCATTGAAGAAAATCATCAATACAGACTAAGCCTGGAAGAGGGAGAAGAAATATCTTATCCACAGGGGTGAGCCAGAGAGAAATTTTTTTTTTTAAACGTTCTTGAGCTGTTCAAGTGAGCTCACCAGCCTGCAAGCTGTTTACCCTGTAAACTCTCTGGCCCACACTGGAAAATTTTGATTAAAACAAAACAAAACAAAACAAATGTAATCTCAGAAGTAAAACCACATCTAGAACAATGTCTTTTTTAATGCCTAGTTTTAAATTTAATAAAGTAATTTACTTTGTACTTGGAACAAAATTTAGGATGCACGTACATTTAAAGTAACATGTTTAGCTTTGAAAGGAGCTGTCTCACACTTCTGAGAGTGCAATTTCTAACTACTTGGCTCTTTTAATACCCTAGGTTTGCTCCCAGCCTCCCCCCACCCCCACTTTCTGTAGTTTCTCTGTAGATTTGCGCAGGTTTTGGCAAGACCAGAGTCTTTTCATTGGGAATATTGGCACTACACAGCCTCCTTGCTCATTAGCAGTCTGACCCATTAATTCCCTGCAACACTTTTGACCAAACCAGTTCAATCCAGTTTTTCCCCTGGAAAAGGACCTGGTTTTAGCAGCACAGATTTGCTTTTACTTTTTTCACACAGCTTCCCAGGTTCAAACCTATCTTGGTTGATGGCAACACCATCCTTCTAGTTGCTTAAATTAAAAATCTTGGAGTCATTCTTGATTCCTGTGGGTGCAATGTTCACATCCCCCTATCCATTCCTTTAGGAAATCTTTTCGGCTCTACTTTCAGAATGTATCCAGAATCCAGCCACTTCTCCTTACCTCCATCTCTACTCTCCTGGCCTATGCTACTGGTCTCCTGCCTAGATTGCTACCCAATAGGTTTTCCTGTCTCCACTGGTTTTTCCTACAGTCTATTCTAAACACAGCCAGCAGAGCCATGCTGAAGGACACATGTCAGATCATGCCAACCTTCTGCTCAAAGCCTATCTAAGAGAGACTCAGATCATGGCAGTGGCCCTGCACAGATCCCCTCCTTGCCCCCCACCCCAGCCCAGCCTCTTTGACCTTGTCTCATACTACTGTCTCTCTACTACTGCCATCCAGCTGTACTGGCCTCCTTGCTGGTCTTTAAACATGTCAGGCACATTCTCACCTCAAGGTCTTTGCATCAGCTGATGCCTCTGCCTGGAGTGTGCTTCCCTACATATCCAGATGGCTCACTTCCACACCTCTGAGTGTTGGCTACAGTGTCACATTCTCAGTGAGGTCTCTTCTGACCACTGTATATCTAAATTGCAGTCTGACCCCTCCCACAGTCCACACTTCTTCAGCCTTTCCCTGCTATACTTTGTTCCTTGCACTTTTTACTCTCTGACACATAATTTCATTTACTTATTTTATTTCTCTCCCTCAAACTAGAATGTCAATTCTAGAAAGGCAGAGATTTCTATTTGTCTTTTTTGTCTTCCCCTAGAACAGTATCTGACATAGGAAAGGCACTTAGTAAACATTTGTTAAATGAATTAACTATCTTTTCTCTACAAACTTGTTCCTCAAATTCTGCCAAACCTAAATTGAAACAAGCAGGTGTTGTACCAGTCCTGGTGATGTGGATTAAATCCAAAGCATTGATCCATATTTTTCTGGGGAATCTCACATTATAAGTAATGTGGCATCATTTAGGTAAAAACTTTTTTGAAAGATTAAATGTGACATGAGAAAGTTTAAGGAAGGTGATAAATAGACTATATCTGGAAAATTAGATTTAGATTTAGATGCCACTCTTGAGAAGGCTATAGACAAATAAGAGCACATTCAGAGAAGAACAGTGGGTAGAGGTACGGAACCTTTAATCCTAGTCACACAAAGTGCAGGAACTGAGGATTATTGGTTTAGGGCAAAAGAAGACTTTTAGGGAACGTGATTTTTTTCCCCAAATGTTGAAAAATGTATCAGCTGGGAACAGTGGCTCACGCTTGTAATCCTCGCACTTTGGGAGGCCAAGGTGGGTGGATCACTTGAGTCCAGGAGTTCAAGATCAGCCTGGGAAACATGGCAAAACCCCATCTCTACAAAAAATACAAAAATTAGCTGGGCATGGTGGTACGCACCTGTAGTATTGGCTACTTGGGAGGTTGAAGCTGGTGCATCATTTGAACCTGGGAGGTCGAGGCTGTAGAAAACCATGATCGTACCACTGCACTCCACCCTGGGTGATAGAGTGAGACCTTGTCTCAAAAAAAAAAGAAAAGAAAAGAAAAGAAAAAGAAAGAAAGAAAAATGTGTCATGTAGAAAATAAAATATTTTATTTGTGTACCTAGAATCACCTCCTGTTCCTCCAACCTCATCCATCATGAGCAGACCCAGCTTTTGTGGAACTTAGTAAGGGGGACCCTCCTACGAAAAAAATCTAAGAATAAAATTATAAAGATATAAAGTGAGATACAGGCTTTGGAAGGTGCCTGTGCAGGTGAATTGAGGGTCCCTGAAGCTTTGGCTGTAGTAGCTTCATAGGAAATCCACCACATTCAGATTTGTACACCAGCAAAACGGAATTCCTTCTAGCTTTTCAAGCATGCCGTGTTTTCCTTTCCCTCTATGGTTTTGTATAAAGTGTTCACTTTGTCTAGAACACCGTTTTCTCAACTTGGGTACTTGGCAGTATTTATTCATCCTTCAAACTCTAATTCAAAAACAACCCCCTCTATGAGGCCTTACTCCAAGTTCCCCGGAAGACAGGGGTGGGTAGAAAGTCTTTTCCTGTTCCCCACAGAACTTTGTGCATGCTTCCACTACATCACTGAGCTTATTGTCTGATTTCGTTGATGACTTTGTTGATCATTTTGCTGATGATTTTGTTTGTCTACCTTTAGATGATGTGTCAGTCAGGATGGGCTACAGTAACAAGCTACTCTAAAAACCTCAGTAGCTTAAAGTGACAAAGGTTCTTTCTTGTTCATACTACATGTATATGAAGGGTCAGCTATTGTTCTTTTAGGACTCAGGCTAATAGGGTAGCCACTATCTGGAACATAACCAGTTGCAGGCCAGAGAATAAATAGTGAGACAAAGCCTATACTTTCTCCTAAAACTTTCCTCTGGAGGTGACACATTTGTTCATGTTTTATTGGTTTCACCTAACTTCAGGTAGGCAGGGAAATCCAGTGCATGCAGTGGAGAGCAAGACAGAGCCCTGGTGGACAGCTTAATAACCACAACAGACTGTTAGCTTCTTGAATTATAGAGCTAGCTAGCATCTTTTCAAAAATCCTTGTATACCCAGTGCCTGGCACATAGTAAGTCCTCAACTCTATTCAAGAGAAGAAAAAATTTAGCAAATAAAACTTATAGGAAGGTTTTGTTGTTGTTTTTGGTGCTTACTGCACGGAACCATTTCAAACATCTTTCTAGTGTCAATAGGTGCCAAACTCCCTATCTTTGGAGATGTTCAGGTATAGGCCATCCCAACCACGTGGTGTAGTGATACTTCAAAGTAAAATTCATGCAAAAGGTGGGTGGTTGAAATATATGATCTCTAAACTCTCTTTATGAGGCCTTTGTATTTATATCACAATCACCTTCTGAGCTTAAGAAAGAAGAATTAGTGTTTACTTCAGAGGTGATAATATCTAAGTAGAGTAGGCTATTTCTGTTGATGACTAGACAAAAATAAGAATTGTTTGAGGGGGGGAAACAAATAGAGAGCTCTAACCTTGAGCCCATAACTGATGGTGATTACTAAATGCAGAAAGTATTGTGACCCTTAAGTAACCAGAGGGCAAATCGGGGCCAGCTCTGGGTTTGACATTGCTTTGATGCTTGAGGATTTGGGGTTGGAAATAGACTTGAATTCTTCGTAACTTTTTTGTTTTCAGCAGAAATCTGACAATTCCAACCGGCAGATCCACTTACTCGACTGCCAAGGTCCTGCCCGCACACATTCCTGAGGAGGAACAGTTTTCCACGTGTTCTTTTTGTTATAGAGTCCTACTGACTTACTGTGGTCTAATCAGCAAGTCTCACTTTAAAAGAGTTCTCTATTAATATGTAAGAGGAAGTAATACAGACCCTTTTCTGACAGTATAAAAGTGTTATAAATATTAAGAATCGTAATAACTGTCAAGTCTTTTTCCCCCTTATTTATTTATTTATTTATTTATTTATTTATTTATTTAGAGACAGGGTCTTGCTCTGTTGCCCAGGCAAAGTGCAATAGTATAATCCTGGCTCACCGCAGCCACGACCTCCCAGGCTTAAGCAATCATCCCACCTCAGCTTCCCAATTAGCTGCGACTACAAGTGTGTGTGCCACCATGGCAGCTAGTTTTCAAGTTTTTTTAAGAGATGGAGTCTCCTTATGTTGCCCAGGCTGTTTTCAAACTCCTGGGCTCAAGCAATCTTCCCTCCTTGGTTTTCCAGAGTGCTAGGATTACAGGTTGCCACTGGTCCAGCGTCTTTTTTCATTTTTAGGAGATAAGGTCTTTCTCTGTTGCCCACATTGCTGGAATGCAATAATGTAACCATAACTCTCACTTCAGCCTCAAACTCCTGGGCTCATGAGATCCTCCCGCTTCATCCTCTCAAGTAGTTAGGACTACATTGTCAAGCCTTTTTAGTTAAGAACAAAACAAAACACTAGAATAATTCAGCTTATAAAATCTGTGAACCCTCTCTAAGAAAAAAATGTCAAAATAGTTACAGATGGTAGATTTATTGTTTAGTTGGTATTCAGAGTGAATATAGTCTAAAAGAGAATGTTGAATTTAGAATCAGAATATCTGACTCTGCCAAAGATATACTGGGTGTGACTGGTCATTTCACCTCCCCTTTCTTGCTCAAGATCTCCTCAATGCAACAATGAGGGAAGGGCAATAATAACCAATTCGGGAGACCATGGGACTGGATTGAGAGAGATATGGAAGTGCTTTGCAGGCTTTCATGCACTTTGAGTGATGGAATTGAATTCCGTTTTCTGTTCGGTCATGGAAACTTCCTAGAAGGCCAACTGATTTACTTAGGATTGGCTTGGGCAGTAGTAGGGTGGGTAGCTGCATCTGATTTTTGTTTCCAAGATCAGTGTTTAACAAAGGAAGGAAAGAAGGAAACATTTAAAACAATGCTTTTTAAAAATAAAAATTTAAGCTTCATTTATGATACAAGATTTTTTAAAAAATTCTTGAGCTTTTAATGTTTTTTTAATTATGAAAATGTCAAATGTAGACCGGGCACAGTGGCTCACGCCTATGATCCCAGCACTTTGGGAAGCTGAGGCAGGCAGATCACCTGAGGTTGGGAGTTCGAGACCAACGTGGAGAAACCTTGTCTCTGCTAAAAATTCAAAATTAGCCAGGCATGGTGGCGGGGTCCTGTAATCCCAGCTTCTCAGGAGGCTGAGGCAGGAGATTGCTTGAACCTGGGAGGTGGAGGTTGCGGTGAGCCAAGATTGTGCCATTGCACTCCATCCTGGGCAACAAGAGGGAAACTCCATCTCAAAAAAAAAAAAAGAAAAGAAAGAAAATGTCAAATGTACATAGGAGCGTATATATGAGCCATATATATCCCAATCCAACTTGAACAATTATAACTTCATGGTCAAATTTATTTCATTTATTTCTACCTATCCCCCATTTTTTTCTGGGAGTGGGTTGGGTTTTTCCTCCCAGTAAATCTCATATAACAAATTATTTTACCCACAAATATTTGAGTGTGCATCACTAACTGATTAAGACGTTTGTTTGTAACATAACCAAAATACCATTATTGTACATAGCAACATTAACAGTAATTCTTTAATATCATTTACTGCCTAACTGTGGTAGATGGGCTCCAAAAAAATAGAGACAAAACCCCAGCTTCATCTATGACAGGTAAAAAAACCCATTTTCTTAATATATAGAGAGCTCTTAAAATCCCATAGGAAAATGGACAAAATATAATTTTATACAAAATGATCAATGACATGTGAAAAGATTTTCAACCTTGCCCATAAAGAAATATAGGTTCCAAATAATAATGATCAGTGTTTTATATATCAAATTAACAAAGACTAAAAATAGCAAGCAGTGATAGCGAGTGCATCCTCAATTTTCTGGTTGTGACAGTGAAAATCAGTACCATTTACTTGAAAGACAGTTTTGTATTTCGCTAACAATATTTTAAAGGCCACTGCAATTCTACTTGTAAGAAATTCAGAAATTCTCAAATGTATAAAAATATGTGTGGGAATGGTCACCAAGCATTGAAATAGTTAAAAACCTGGAGAAATGCAAATGTCTCCTAATAGGAGAATGGTTAAGTAAATTATGATGCATCCATAACCTAGAATGCTGCAGTTGTTTAAAAGACTGGTAAACCAGAGATACTGACGTGGAAAGATACTGAAATTAAATAACTGTGAGAAGAAAACTCAGGGGCAAAATAGGGTGTAAAAATTTCATTTTCGTTTTTTTAAAAGAATTATTTATAGTAAGTTATGCCTAGGAAGCATACCTGAAATCATATATACTCCACTGTTAACAATGGTTTATCTCTGGGGGCAAATAGGAAGGATTTTCACATTTCTTTCTTTCTGAGAGAGATAAATTTCCACTTACAGCATAATTTGAAACAGAAATAAAAAGGATAAATTTCAAAGTAAGTCTTTGTTGCTAGCAATAAAAAAAATAGTGGAATGCTACATATAAATTTTTATTTTGGAATGGGTTGAGGTCTGTATGTGGTCTGTTATATACCATGACTAACTTTTAAATGTGTTTCATGGTGTTTTTAAAAGAATGTGAAGTCAATCACTGTAGAATATTCAAGACTATACTCCTATCTGTCAAATCAACCTCATTATAGTAGTCACATTCTTCACATCTTTTTTGTTTGTCCACTTGTTCTTTCAAAGAACAAGAACATTATCTTAAAATCTCTCACTATAGTTATGTTTCTGTAATTCTGTCAGCTTCTATCATTATTTCTGTTTTTTATGATAAATCCTGGGTGATATGTCCAAGAGAGGCTGCAGGCTAACTATCATAACACTTGGAAAGAGTTTGTCAAGAGTTGCTTTCTAAATATTTGAATTTCTTCATTGATTTCTTATTGTTCTTCCAATTCATTCCTCAGAATTTTTTAAAGTTCCTAATTCACTCTATAATTTAAAACTAAACACTCTTAAGATTTTTATCTAAAAAACTCACATATATACTGCAGTGTTGTAGTGGCTATTAACTGCAGCTTTCCTAATTTAGTGAGTTGAGCAGTTACCAATTTCCAAAGATAGATTAAAAAAAAAAAAGTTACACGCTTTTGTTTTTATTTCCCCCTATCCACCCCCTTTTTTTTGAGATGGAATCTCATTCTGTCACCCAGGCTGGAGTGCAGTGGCACGATCTTGGCTCACTGCAACCTCTGCCTCCCAGGTTCAAGTGATTCTCCTGCCTTAGTAGCTGGGATTATAGGCATGTGCTACCACACATGGCTAATTTTTTGTGTTTTTAGTAGGGATGGGTTTTACCATGTTGGCCAGGCTGGTCTTGAGCTCCTGACCTCAAGTGATCCACTCATCTCAGCTTCCCAAGTGCTGGGATTACAGATGTGAGTCACCACACCCGGCACCATTTAAAAGATCCATTTACAAAGCAGAACATTTCAAGACAGGATATATAAAGGATTGTACCAAAGAATGACAAAATGCAGTTGTCACCTGGCCTTTCTTTCTGAATCTCTTTGGCAGCACCTTACATTTCTATCAGCTTACTTCACCAGGGCTTGACTTAGAAAATAGCATGTTTCCACATGATAGTGCTTCATTTATCAGACGTGCTCTATGAGTGTCTTTTGGATGAATGATTTTCTAGGTAATTGGAACTTTACTCTTTAAGTACCACTTTTAACTCCTTTAAAAATACATAACAGGCCAGGCATGGTGGCTCACGCTTATAATCCCAGCACTTTGGGAGACCCAGGTGGGCAGATCATGAGGTCAAGAGATCGAGACCATCCTGGCCAACATGGTGAAACCCTGTCTCTACTAAAAAATACAAAAATTAGCTGGATGTGATGGTGCCTGGCTGTAATCCCAGCTACCCAGGAGGCTGAGGCAGGAGAATAGTTTGAACCCGGGATGCAAAGGTTGTAGTAAGCTGAGATCACGCCACTGCACTCGAGCCTGACAACAGAGTAAGACTCTGGCTTAAAAAAAAAAAAAAACAACAAAAAACAAATAAACCCAAGCTTACCTAAATGGGTAATGTTGCTAAAAACAGCCACCTTAGTAAGCATCCAGGTGGTGGGGATATGGGTGTTCAACCTCTTTCAACTGTCAGTCACTTTCAACTTTGCTGTTTGTTTAAAATTTTCCTAATAAATGCTGGGGGAAAATATTACTTCAAGAGGTCTGCAGCCCTTGTTGCAACAATCCAGAGGTTTCTCGGAGAGCTCACTGTGTGGAATGGTTGAAGTTGCAGGCTTTGGAGCGAGACTGCCTAGGTTCTTACGCAGCCTCTGCTGTTTCCTGATTGTGTGTACTTCAGGCAGTTACTGCACTTTTCTGAACCTTGTCCTTGTCTGTAAAATGGGAGTGACTACAGTGCCTCTTCTTGGGTTTATGAGTGAAATGAGGAAATGTGTATAAAAGCACTTCCAGCAATATGAAACACTCGGTAAACACTGGCTGTGGGTGCTACTGCCGCTACTACTGCTTTTTGGTAATTGCCCGTAGTCAATGATCCATCTATCCAGAGCATAGTTAGCAGTGCTACCCTCCTTGGTCATTTATTTGAATGATAATTTAGGGCTAATTTGAGACTTAATTTTTTTTTGTTTTTGTAAGAAACAGGGTTTCGCTGTGTCATCCAGGCTGGAGTGTAGTGGCACCATCCTTGCTTACTGTAACTCTAAACTTTTGGGCCCAGGTGATCCTCCCACCTCAGCCTTCTGAGTAGCTGAGACTACAGGCGCACACCATTGTGGCCGACTTATTTAAAAAAATTTTTTTTGTAGAGATGGGGTCTTCCTATCTTTCCCGGGCTAATCTCAAGCTCCTGGCCTCAAATGATCCTCCTACTTTGGCTTCCCAAAATGCTGGGATTACAGACGTGAGCCACTATACCTGGCCGAGACAATTTTGAATGACACTGGGACCATTGACAAAAATCAAATTCATCCTCATGTTGTCTGCTTCTCAGCCTTAGTAAGTAAAATACCAGGAACACTATTTGCCTTTTTCTCGGTGAAACCCAGTCCCCATTACAAATAGCCGTTCTGGCCCTGTGCCTGTGTTATGTCGCTAGGGCTCTGCAATTAGCTGCTCCTGAGTTCTGCTGCCTGGCCTTCTGGTGTGTTCATGCTTTTTCCTTTGTGTTGGTGCTGCTTCCAGATGGGAGGTCTGCATCTCTCCTCTCTCTCCTGACAAACCTGATGTTCACAGCCACTGCTGTTCAGCTTCTCTAGGGCTGCGGTAAATAATACCAAGGTGAGTCAGGAAGTAGCACAGAATGGTGTCACCAACATTGATACCTTAGAAATGTAAATGCTGCCGGGCGCGGTGGCTCAAGCCTGTAATCCCAGCACTTTGGGAGGCCGAGGCGGGTGGATCACGAGGTCAAGAGATCGAGACCATCCTGGTCAACATGGTGAAACCCCGTCTCTACTAAAAATACAAAAAATTAGCTGGGCATGGTGGCGCGTGCCTGTAATCCCAGCTACTCAGGAGGCTGAGGCAGGAGAATTGCCTGAACCCAGGAGGCGGAGGTTGCGGTGAGCCGAGATCGCGCCATTGCACTCCAGCCTGGGTCACAAGAGCGAAACTCCGACTCAAAAAAAAAAAAAAAAGAAATGTAAATGCTGACCTTCTATAGAACTGAGTGCTATAATTTGCTGTCCTCTACCTTTCTTGGGTGTGATGTCCTTTCTGAGGTTTTTATCATATTCAGAGTAGTGCAGCCATCCCCACTATCTAATTTCAGAACATTTTCATTGTCTGGAGACTCATTAGCTGTCACTCCCCCTTCTCCCCTACCCTCAGTCCCTGGCAGCCACTAATCTATCTGTCTCTATGGATTAGCCTCTTCTGGACATTTCATATAATTGGAATCATACAGTATGTGACATTTTGCATCTGACTTCTTTCACTGAACATTAGGATCACCCATGTTGCAGCATGTGTCAGAACTTCATTCCTTTCTATGGCTTAATAATCCATTGTGTGGATATATCATATTTAATTTACCCATTCATCAGCTGATAGACATTTGGGTTGTTTCCACCTTTTGGCTATTAATTGAATAATGTTGCTGTGAACATTTGTGTACACATTTTGGGGGGGACATGTTTTCATTTACCCTGAGTATATACCTGTGAATTAAATTGCTGGATTTTATGGCAACTCTGTTTAACATTTTGAGGAACTGCCAAACAGTTTTCCAAAGTAGTTACACCATTTTACATTTTTATCAGTAATATGTGAGGGCTCTAGTTTCTCTGTATCCTCACCTACACTTGTTATCTGTCATTATAATTATAGCCATCTTGGTGGATGTGAAGTATTATCTCATTGTGGTTTTGGTTTGTGTTTTCCTAATGACTGATGATGTTAAGCACTTTTTTATGTGCTTACTGGCCATTTGTATATCTTCTTTGGAGAAATGTCTGTTCAAATCCTTAACTCATTTAAAAATTATCTTTCTATGGTTGAGTTGTAAGAGATCTTTTTATAATCTGGGTATACTTTACCAGATATATGATTTGCAAATCTTTTTTTTTCTTTTTGTGGATTGCCTGTCTTTTCACTTTCTTGATGATGACCTTTGAAGAACACAGGTTTTTAGTTTTGATGACGTCCAACTTATCTGTTTTTTCTTTTGTCATTTGTGCTTTCAGATACTCTACCTGATGTCTTCCATAACCTGTCTGAAAATCTGATTTTCTTACTGGGTCCGTAACTGTAGTATTCTTAGTTTCTCTGATTTGGGATTATAAAGCACTTGATTTAAAATGTTTGCCAATGATATATGAAGGAGCTTAGAAATGTTGATGCTCTTTGATGGTAAGCCCATTCCTGTGCACTTAACCTCAGGAAATAATCTGACAGAAGAAAAACATCCTGTATGCCCAGAGATGTTCATTTCACTGTCACCCTTGAGATTGACATGCTGTTCAACAGCAGGGGTGGATGAGTCAAATCTATTGTGGAACATTTTTAGGCAGCTATCAAATGTTATAATTATAAAGCTTGTGTAACAGAAATGTTTATAATGCAGTGTTTGGTGAAAAAAGCACAAGTGTATGCTTATTATGATAAAAATATGTTTAAAGTATCTGGACTAAATGAGAAGGTATACAAAGTTATAGATTTATTTTCTTAAATTTTATTTATATTTTATCTTTATAGTTAAAAATTAAGTAAAAAAGTAAAAAATGTGTGCATAATATTTCAAATTGGTGGGGGAAAGTGTGATAAGTGGTTAGATTGGATTTATGTTTATCCTTACCTTCAAATTTTTTTAAATTATTTTTATCATAATTATCAAAGTTAGGTTTGTAAATTTAAAAAAACTAGTTAGCTGTGTTTACTGAGAATTTGAGTAGAGATATTTTAATTTTCTTTATATTTTTATATCAAATCCAAATACTCCTAACTTGATTTTATTATTAGAATTTGTTTTAGTCATTAGAGCATTATAATTTGCTAAGAAGAAAAGCAGTTATGATGATTATTATATATTAGTAATAGGGACCACAGAAGCCCTTTTTTCATGGCATCTTGTGAAACAATTATTGCAATTACTTTATACGTAAGTAAATGAATTAACCCAGCTTTTGAAATAAGTTTCAAAGACGGCTTGGCGTAGTGCCTTATGCCTGTAATCCCAGCACTTTGGAAGGCCAAGGTGGGAGGATTGTTTGAGCCCAGGGGTTCGAGATTGGCCAGGACAACGTAGTGAGAGACCCTCACTACTACTATTTTTTGTCTCTACAAAAGATAACTAACCAGGTGTGGTGGCACATGCCTGTAATTCCAGCTACTCTGAGGCAGGAGGATCACTTGAGCCCAGGAGGTCAAGAGTACAGTGAGCCATAATCACACTACTGCACTCCAGCCTTGGCAACAGAGGGAGACCTTGTTCAGAAAAGTAAAATAAAATGAAATAAGTTTCAGAGAGCTCAGTAATAGTTTTTTTGTGAAATAATAAATGTACCCAAAAGAATAATGGAAAAAAAAGCACAGTACAAGGTTGTGTGCCCAAGGTGGGAACACACTTCGAGTTGTTGTACACAGATACAGAATGTACAGCTTGCTGGCCCACAAACTGATTCTGTGGGTTCCCTGACTCTCTGACCTTTGGCTTCATCTGAGTGACAGTGGTTTGGGGTACATACAGCCAGTGACTACGAGTTGATCCCTTTACTGTGGCCTGGAACAAGTGTGACAGGCAAGGAAAGGCCACAGAGGCCTGGCTCTTACAGCAGCCAATCTTTCCAGCCACCCCCGCCCACCCCACCCCTTCCGTTCACACACTGCAGCTAACTTGGTCCCTGGCTTGGGAGATACAGAGGCGTCTTCTTGTTCTCATATGTGGGAAGGCTATGAAAAGAAAAACCCATGTTGGTCCAAACATGTAAACAAGAATTATACTAGGCTCTTTTGTTTTCATTCTGACATGGTCAGAATTAATTTGGAGGTCCAGAAAGAGGGTAGTTTTGTTTTTTAATCTGAATTACTTAATACAAGGATATATAGGGGGTGGTGGGGCAAAAACAAAAATACATTGCTTAATTCTATCAAATGGTATTGGACCATCCCCAGGTCATTCTTCAGGGTCCAGTTTTTGGCATTAGGGGGCTCCTAACTTAGACTTTACATCCAATTTGCTGATTCGATTTACTGTGAAAAGACCTAGATGGTAGAAGGCAAGCAGTGGAATGAGAAATATACAGAAAGTGCTTAAGAGAACTTAATCATTTTTTTTCTCCCTTTCCTTAGATTGAATAGGGAAAACCTGCTTTCTGCAAACAACTGAAAAAACTGCACTTAGAAACTGTTTCTTTGGCTCTCACTGGGAAGCTGGAACTTGTATTGTGAAGCCCCTGATGGGACAAGCTCTGAACTGCTGATCACCCAGTGATTGTCACCATGGCCAGCAAGAGGAAATCCACCACACCATGCATGATCCCAGTGAAGACAGTGGTGCTGCAGGATGCCAGCATGGAGGCCCAGCCCACTGAGACCTTGCCTGAAGGACCCCAGCAGGATCTACCCCCAGAAGCACCTGCTGCCAACAGTGAGGCAGCCCAGAACCCCAGCAGTACTGATGGCTCTGCACTAGCCAATGGGCATCGGAGCACTTTAGATGGCTATTTATATTCCTGTAAATACTGCAGTTTCAGATCCCATGACATGAGCCAATTTGTGGGACATATGAACTCAGAGCACACAGACTTTAATAAAGACCCAACTTTTGTATGCAGTGGGTGCAGTTTTCTGGCAAAAACCCCTGAGGGGCTTTCGTTGCATAATGCCACGTGTCACTCAGGGGAAGCCAGCTTTGTGTGGAATGTGGCCAAGCCAGACAATCATGTGGTTGTGGAGCAGAGCGTCCCTGAGAGCACCAGCACTCCTGACCTAGCAGGTGAACCCAGTGCTGAAGGGACTGATGGACAGGCAGAAATCATCATTACCAAAACTCCAATCATGAAGATAATGAAAGGCAAAGCTGAAGCCAAAAAAATTCATACTCTCAAGGAGAATGTCCCTAGCCAGCCTGTGGGTGAGGCCTTACCGAAGCTGTCGACTGGAGAAATGGAGGTGAGAGAGGGGGACCAATCTTTCATCAATGGGGCAGTTCCAGTCAGCCAGGCATCTGCCAGCTCTGCAAAAAACCCCCATGCCACCAACGGGCCCCTGATAGGAACAGTGCCAGTTTTGCCAGCTGGCATAGCACAGTTCCTCTCTCTCCAGCAGCAGCCCCCAGTGCATGCCCAACACCATGCCCAACAGTCACTACCCACGGCCAAGGCCCTTCCCAAAGTGATGATCCCCCTGAGCAGCATTCCAACGTACAACGCAGCCATGGACTCGAACAGCTTCCTGAAGAACTCCTTCCACAAGTTCCCCTACCCAACCAAAGCTGAGCTCTGCTATTTGACTGTGGTGACCAAGTATCCAGAAGAACAGCTCAAGATCTGGTTCACAGCCCAAAGGCTAAAGCAGGGGATCAGCTGGTCCCCTGAGGAGATTGAGGATGCCCGGAAAAAGATGTTCAATACAGTCATCCAGTCTGTGCCTCAGCCCACAATTACGGTTCTAAATACCCCACTGGTCGCCAGTGCTGGCAATGTCCAGCATCTCATCCAGGCTGCTCTCCCAGGTCACGTTGTAGGGCAGCCAGAGGGCACAGGAGGGGGACTTCTGGTCACTCAGCCATTGATGGCCAATGGGGTGCAAGCAACAAGTTCCTCTCTCCCCCTCACAGTGACATCTGTCCCCAAGCAGCCAGGTGTGGCACCCATTAACACTGTGTGTTCAAATACAACATCAGCTGTGAAGGTGGTCAATGCAGCCCAGTCGCTCCTCACAGCCTGCCCCAGCATAACCTCCCAAGCCTTCCTTGATGCTAGCATCTACAAAAATAAGAAATCTCACGAACAGCTGTCAGCTCTGAAAGGGAGCTTCTGTCGGAACCAGTTCCCAGGGCAGAGCGAAGTTGAGCATCTCACCAAAGTGACCGGCCTCAGTACCAGAGAGGTGCGGAAATGGTTCAGTGATCGTAGATACCACTGCCGGAACTTGAAGGGCTCCAGAGCGATGATGCCTGGGGATCACAGCTCCATCATCGTTGACTCTGTGCCAGAGGTCTCCTTCTCCCCATCGTCCAAGGTCCCTGAGGTCACCTGCATCCCAACAACAGCCACAGCAGCAACCCACCCTTCTGCCAAACGACAATCTTGGCACCAGACTCCTGACTTCACACCAACCAAATACAAGGAGAGAGCCCCTGAGCAACTCAGAGCCCTGGAGAGCAGTTTTGCACAAAACCCTCTTCCTCTTGATGAGGAACTAGACCGCCTGAGAAGTGAAACTAAAATGACCCGAAGAGAAATTGATAGCTGGTTTTCAGAGAGACGGAAAAAAGTGAATGCTGAGGAGACCAAGAAGGCTGAGGAGAATGCCTCTCAGGAGGAAGAGGAGGCTGCTGAGGATGAGGGTGGAGAAGAGGATTTGGCCAGTGAGCTAAGGGTCTCTGGTGAAAATGGCTCTCTGGAAATGCCCAGCAGCCATATCTTGGGAGAGCGCAAAGTCAGCCCCATTAAAATCAATCTGAAGAACCTGCGGGTCACTGAAGCCAATGGCAGGAATGAGATTCCAGGGCTGGGTGCCTGTGACCCAGAAGATGATGGGTCAGACAAACTGGCAGAGCAGCTCCCAGGCAAAGTGAGCTGCAAAAAGACTGCGCAGCAGCGGCACTTGCTACGGCAGCTCTTTGTCCAGACACAGTGGCCGAGCAACCAAGACTATGACTCCATAATGGCCCAGACGGGTCTGCCCCGGCCAGAGGTGGTGCGCTGGTTTGGAGACAGCAGGTACGCACTGAAGAATGGCCAACTCAAGTGGTACGAGGACTATAAGCGAGGCAACTTCCCACCAGGGCTACTGGTCATTGCCCCTGGCAACCGGGAGCTTCTGCAGGACTATTTCATGACACACAAGATGCTGTACGAAGAGGACCTGCAGAACCTCTGTGACAAGACCCAGATGAGCTCCCAGCAGGTCAAGCAGTGGTTTGCTGAGAAAATGGGGGAGGAGACCCGAGCCATGGCAGACACAGGCGTTGAGGACCAGGGCCTTGGTACTGGTGAGCTCACAGCAGTTCACAAAGGGATGGGTGACACCTATTCAGAGGTGTCTGAGAACAGTGAATCGTGGGAGCCCAGTGTCCCTGAGGCCAGCTCAGAGCCCTTTGACACATCGAGTCCCCAGGCTGGACATCAGCTCGGTAAGGAGTCCACAGGGGCCATGGCTATCCTGTGTGGGTAAGGGGAGGATGCATTCATGGTTGGGCCCTGAATTTACTGCACAGGGATATCTGCTGTCTCTAAGGCTGCCTGGCAGCAGCACTAACTGGCTGCTTCAGAGGACAACTAGCAGTAGAAGCCATAGAAACATAATATGATAAATGGTCGAGAGTTGTTTTTTGTTTCATGTTTTTTTAAAAAACCTGCTCAGGGGAAGGAACATGGTGATCCTAAAAGGTCCAAGCTTTTCTAGCCATTTCTTAGCAGTAGGAGAACAGGTCAAAACATCCTTTGAGTTAGGCAGATCCACAGCCACTGGGTAGGAGAGAGCAACCGGACATTAGATGAAATTCAACTCAAATTGATGAACAAAAAAAAAGAGAGCTTTTAATTGTCCTTAGATACATAAAGTGCTTTTTTCTGATGATGAAATTCTTGTCTTGTGTTTCTCTTGTTATTCCTGATGTAAAAGAAATGTTTATCATAATGGAAAATCACTTTCCTTCTTTGCCATACATGAAATCAAAACTTGAATTTTGTTTCTTAGTTTCTCTGGATTGTACTTGAAATCAAAATGTATTATAGAAGATTATTTTTATTTAAGACATAGTTTTGAAGCCACAGACAAGTTATGTTATTAAGTGTTGATTTTCTAGGTTCCTGGTCACTGAGTTACCAGCCTCTCCCTTCCCTCCCTACTCTTTGGCATTTGTGTTCTCATTAGAGACCCCATCATAGGGCAGCCAGAAGGTCAGTTGAAGCCAGGAGGTCGTAGTGTTGTAGAAGCTGAAGGGATTGGGGGTTCCAAAATGGCAGTGTTGCTAGCTGAGTTGGCAATGGTGGGAGGGGGTACAGGAGACAGTATCTGTGGTGTTGGGCAACGTTGGTTCCTCGTGACTTTGGCATGAGCTGCCTCAATGTGGGGCCTTGCGTTTGGCACCTCACCCCAGGACCAACCATAGTGCCCTGTCCCTCAGCAATCCCACAGAATTTCCTGGATGGTATTCCATTGTTTCCATACAATAGCCGAACATTGTTGTTTGTTTATTTTGGCCTGGCAAATCCCAGCTCCTCCACCCCGGTTGCTTTCTACTTAGGATATCTTAAAAAGGACAAAATTCTTTTTCTTTCTGTGAATATTTTAAATTCATTTAAACACAACAATTTGAAACGTAGTTATGCTATCGTTTCTTTACTCAGTTAAGGAAATAGAGAGATCCTTGTCTGCTCATAATTTGGTGAGGTGGGGTGGGGAGTACTGTGTCATCCATCTGTTTAGCATTTGCAGAAAGCCTGTTCTTATGTTCACATACTAAGGCAAAATCGAGCTCCACAAAGCCCACAGTGAGGGCAAACACCTGGTGGAGCCGAGTCACTGGTCAGCAGTCAAGGTTGGAGTACACAGGGCCGCTGGCTCCTTCTGGCCTCTTCCAACTGCAGCAGGTTTTCAATACAGCAAGAGTACAACAAAACACTCCCCTCCTTTGGGGCCCACAGCTCACAGCCTACTTTATAAAGCAGCTGATAGCACACCCTGGAGTCAGAACAGCAGGTTTTTATGGCTGGTTTGACCTTTTTTTTTTTTTTTTTTTTTTTGCAAAGTTGGTCCTTATGTTATACCCAGCTGTATGCTTCTTGTGATTACCAGTAGGCCAGGGTGTCATGTTCAGTAGAGATGAGGATGTTGGAACAAGTTTGTTACAAAAGCCGACATGGAGAAGGATGTTATGGATGATGGCAGTAGCAGCATCAGGAATCTGTTCCTCCACCAAAATAATTATTGAGCTGGCAGTAATTGTCTCAAGCAGCTGTTTCCAGGGAAGAGCTTGATGGAGAGGCTTATAAATTTTGATGAGTTTGTTTCACATAGCAGCATTCCCAAGCTCTGCAGCAGGAAACTGTGGAAAATGTTCCTGGTGTAGCCTGTTGGTGCCAGGGTGGGCAATAACAACTTTGTCCTCTGAAAGTCAAGTTTTTGTGGCCAGGCATGGTGGCTCACACCTTTAATCCCAGCACTTTGAGAGGCTGAGGTGGGTGGATCACTTGAGGTCAAGAGTTTGAGACCAGCCTGGCCAACATGGTGAAACCCTGCCTCTACTAAAAATACAAAAATTAGCCAGGCATGGTGGTGGGTGCCTGTAATACCAGCTATTCAGGAGGCTGAGGCAGGAGAATCACTTGAACCCGGGAGGTGGAGGTTGCAGTGAGCCAAGATTGCACCACTGCACTCCAGCCTGGGCAATAGAGCAAGACTCCATCTCCAAAAAAAAAGGTCAGCTTTTTATATTTTGATTGCTGATTACCGCATTTGATCACCGAGGGGCCAGTGCAGAGGCTGATCATTGTCTCAACCCCTTTGGGCAGAAGGAGCTTTCTAGCCACAACGGGTTTTAAAGAGACAGTGTCTATTTTTTTCCTTTATTCCCCCTTCGGCAAGCCAGACATTTAATGAAATCTTAGGTCACTGGTTAATCACAGAGATATCAAAACAGAAACTTCACTGACCCCCATACCACAAAGAATTGGAAAAGCTGGAAATAGTTGGCTCTAGCCCTCAATAAGCAAAAATCAGCAATCTCTGAGGTATGAGAGAATTAGATTTTTCAGTTACCACAACATAATATTCATAATGTCCGGTTCTCAACAAAAAAATTACAAAATATAAAAAGAAATAGGAAAATATGGTTCATTCACAGGGAAAAAAAATTGACAGACACCATCCTTGAGGAAGTCCAGACATTGGAATTATTAGTCAAAGACATTAAATCAGATATCTTAAGTATGTTCAATGAGCTAAAGGAAACCATGGGCAAAGAACTAAAGGAAATCAGGAAAACCATGCATGAAAAAATGAGAATATCAATAAAGGATAGAAATTATGAAAAGAAACCAAACAAATTCTAGAGCTAAAATGTACAATCCTTGAAATGGAAAACATATTAGATGGAGTCAGCAAAGATATGGGCATGCAAAAGAAGAGAACAGTGAATTTGAAGAAAATTGAAATTATTTAAACGAGGAGAAAGAAAAAAAGAAAGCCCAAGAGAGCTATGGGGCATCATCAAGCATACTAATGTATACATTATAGGAATCCCAGAAAAGGAGAGAGAAAAGCGACAGAGAGAATATTTAAATAAATAATGATAGAAAATTTCCCAAACCCAATGAAAGTCATGAGTCTATACATCCAAAAATCTCAATGAAATCCAAGCAGGATGAATGCAAAGAGATCCACACCAAGACATATTATATTAGAATTGTCAAAACCTAAAGACAAGATTTTGAAAGCAGCAAGAGAAAAGCAA
Source organism: Cebus imitator (assembly GCF_001604975.1). Classification (NCBI taxonomy): domain Eukaryota; kingdom Metazoa; phylum Chordata; class Mammalia; order Primates; family Cebidae; genus Cebus; species Cebus imitator. The sequence goes on from NW_016107333.1 coordinate 749,367, forward strand.
CTCATCACATACAAAGAATTCTGGACAACTTTAACAGCCAATTCCTCAACAAAAATCTTGGAAGCCCAAAGGCAGCAAGATGACATATCTAAAGTCACGAAAGAAGAAAAAAAAAAAACCTCTCAACAAGATTTCTATATATGGCAAAACTGTCCATCAAAAATGAAAGAGAAATCCAGACTTTTCCAAATAAAGTTGAAGGACTTCATTACTAGTAGACACACCCTACCAGAAATGCTAAAGGGAGTCCTTCAGGCTGAAATGAAAGGACACTGAACAGAAACTTGAAGCCATAAGAAAATATAAAGAGCGCTAGTTAAGATAATTTTAGAGGTAAATATAAAGAGCGCTATTTAAGATAATTTTAGAGGTAAATATAAGAGCCAATACTATTGGTTTATAACTTTTTCTCTTTGTGCCTTATAATTTAAAAGACAAATTCATTAAAAAATTATAAATCTGCATTAATGGACATACAATGTAGTAAGATGTAATCTGTGTAAATAGTAAAACTAACAAATTCGTGCATCACAAACAAAACAATCCAAACAGTACATTGCAAACAATCAAATACAAAAGAAGGCAGTAATGGAATTGAGGAATCAAAAACATTTAAGACATGAGAAACAAATGGCTCAATGGCAGAAGTAAATCCTTTATCAGTAATCACATTAAATGTAAAGGGGCTAAGCTCTTCTATTAGAAACAAAGGTTGGCAGATTGGAATAAAAAAATTAAGTGTTTATATGCTTTCTTAAGAGACTCACTTTAGATATAAGGATACAAGGAGGTTGAAAGTAAGGATAGAAAAAGATACATCTGGAAAGTAGTAACTATATGACGGCTGAGGTGGCTATATTATCAGGCAAAAACCACTATTTTTTCTGAAGAATATTTGTAACATATTTTAAATAATATATACAATTATATATTATACATAAGAATATGTAATATATATATGTTATGTGTATAATTTAGAATTAGCGAGCCAGACTCAGCTGAGATAATCCCAGTTTTGTTGGCAATATTGAAAGCATTTTAATCAGGAGCCAGTTGAACATACGCCTTCTTCTCTCCCTCAGGCCTGTTGACTTTGACCACATCAGTGTCACAGAGCCACTTCACAGCCTGTTTGATCTGGTGCTTGTTGGCTTTAACATCCACAGTGAATACAGGTGCATTGTTGTCTTCCGTCTTCTTCACAGCAGACTCAGTGGTCAGTGGGGACTCGATGCTGGCATGGTGGCCAAGCTTATTTCTCCTGGGAGTGCTCTTCTGAGGATATTGGGGCTGCCTTCGGAGTCATAGTGTCTTTGGCCACAGGAAGGTGGGTGATATGCGGATTTTCTTCTTCTTCTTCTTCTTTTTTGGTGGCTGTGTGGACGCCTTTCAGCACTGCCTCCTTGTTCTTTAAAGCCTTCACTTTGTGATCGGCTTTAGGAGAGTCAAGAGCTTCCATTTTCACCTCCAGTGCCGTCTTTTGAAAAAAGCACAGAAAATAAATTTTAAATCAAGAAAAGTTACAAGAGATAAAGAAGTATATTATATTGGTAAAAGTTTCATATACATACCTAACAGAGCTCCAAAACATTTGAAAGAGAAATGACAGAATTAAAGGGAGAATTACACAAAAATAGTTGGAGACTCCCACAAAAATAGTTGGAGACTTTAATAATCCATGTTCAAAAATGGCTATAGAAACCAGACAGAAGATCAATCAGGAAGTAGAGGATCTGAACAATATTATAAGCCAATTAGACCAAATAGGCATAAACAGAATACCACCCAACAACAGCAAAATACACAGTCTTCTCAAGTTCACATGGAATATTCTCCAGGATAAACCATATGTTAAGCCATGAAACAAATCTTAATAAATTTTTTAAAACTGAAATTATACAAAGTACATTTCCACTTACAGTAGAATGAAACTAGACATTAAAAATAGAAAATGAAATAAATATGTGGAAATTAACACGCTATTTAAAAACTAATGGGTCAAAGAAGAAATCAAAAGGGAAATTTAAAAAACCTTGAGACAAATGAAAACACAATATACTAGAACTTATGGTGTGTAGTGAAGGCAGTCCTAAGAGGTAAATATGTAGCTGTCAAGCATACATTGAAAAAGATCTCATGCTGGGCACGGTGGCTCACTCCTGTAATTCCAGCACTTTGGGAGGCTGAGGCGGGCAGATCACCTGAGGTCAGGAATTTGAGACCAGCCTGGCCAACATGGTGAAACCCCATCTCTACTAAAAATACAAAAATTAGCCAGACATGGTGGCAGTTGCCTGTAATCCCAGCTACTTGGGAGGATAAGGCAGGAGAACTG
>NW_016107333.1:751781-753126 GCF_001604975.1 Cebus imitator
AAAAAAAAAGAGAGATCTCAGCCGGGCATGGTGGCTTGCACCTATAATCCTAGTGCTTTGGGAGGCCAAGGTGGGAGGATCACTTGAGGCCAGGAGTTTGAGACCAGCCTGAATAACAAAGTAAGACCCTGTCTCTGCAAAAAAGTAAAAAATTAGCCAAGTGTGGTGGCATGTTCCTGTAGTGTCAGCTACTAAGGAGTCTGAGGTGGGAGGATTGTTTACCAGGAGTTTGAGGTTATAGTAAGCTATGCTTGCTTGCACCACTGCACTCCAGCCTGGGTGACAGAGTGAGACCCCATGTCTTAAAAATTTTGTTTTTTAAAGATCTCAAATCAGTAACCTAAATGTACACTTTAAAGAACTAGAAAAGAGCAAATGAAACCCAAAGTTAGCAGAAGGAAGGAAATAAAGGTTAGAGCAGAGAGAGAGAACAGATAGGGAATCAATGAAACCAAGAGTTGGTTCTTGAAGAAAAAAATTTGACAAATCTTTAGATAAGTGAAAGAGAAGACTCAAATTACATCAAAAATGAAAGAGGGGATGTTACTACCAATTTCACATGAATATAAGATATCAGAGACTACTATTAACAGTTATATGCCAATAAATTGGGTAACCTAGATGAAATTCTTAGAAACACACACTCTCCCAAAATCAACTGATGAAGAAATAGAAAACTAAAATGTAACAGTAACTGGTAAGAAGATTGAATCTGTTATCAGAAACTTTTCAAACAGTGAAAAGTCCAGGACCCCTGGTGAATTCTTCCAAATATTGAAAGAATTAACACACCAGTTATCTTCAAACTCCTCCCGAAAAATTGAAGAGGAGTAAACACTTCCTAACTCATGAGGTCAGCATTATCCTGATACCAAAGCAAGACAAGGGCACTACAAGAAAAGAAATCTGCAGACTAATATACCCTATGAATATAGATACAAAAATCCTCAATAAAATAGCAAGCCAAATTCAGCAGCATACTAAAAGGATTATACTTCATGACCAAGTGGGATCTGTTGCGGCAGTGCAAGGATTGCCTGACACGTGAATATCAATATAATACACCACGCTAAAAGAATAAGGAGAATAAAACACATGGTCATCCTCATTCAAGCAGGAAGAGCATCTGACAAATCAGCATGCTTTCATGATAATAAAAACTCAGTAACTAGGAATATGACAATATGATAAAGACCATATATGAAAAGCCCATAACATCATATTCAGTAATGGTGAAAGAAAACTGTTCTCCTAGACCAGGAATAAAATCAAGATGCCCACTTTTGCCATTTCTATTCAAAATAGTATTGGAAGTTCTAGCCAGAGCAGTTAGGCCAAAAAAAAA
>NW_016107333.1:753181-814113 GCF_001604975.1 Cebus imitator
TGAATCCACAAAAAAAAAAAAATAGTTAAGAGCTAATAAATGAACTTGGCAAAGCTGCAGGATATAAAATCAACACACAAAAATCAGTTGTATTTAGCGGGGCACAGTGACATGACTGTAGTCCCAGCAACTTGGGAGGCTGAGGCAGGAGTTCAAGGAGGCCAGCCTGGGCAACATGGTGAGACTCCATCTGTTTAAAAAAATGGGTTGTATTTTTATACACTTGCAGTGAACAATCTGAAAAAAAAATTAATGGTATCATTTACAATGGCATCAAAAAGAAAAAAATGTGGGTGGGTGGCAGTCGCTCACGCCTGTAATCCCAGCACGTTAGGAGGCTGAGGCAGGTGGATCACAAGGACAGGAGTTTGAGACCAGCCTGGCCAATATGGTGAAACCCCGTTTTTACTAAAAGTACAAAAATTAGCTGGGCATGGTGGTGTGTGACTGTAGTCCCAGCTACTCGGGAGGTTGGGACAGAAGAATTGCTTGAATCTGGGAGGTGGAGGTTGCAGTGAGTGGAGATCATGCCACTGCACTCCATCCTGGGCAACAGAGTGAGACTGTGTCTCAAAAAATAAAAAAAGAAAGAGAAAAAAAATGCTTAGGAATAAATTTAACCAAGAAGGCAAAAGAAATGTATCTTGAAAACTACAAAATGTTGCTGAAAAACATTAAAGATGACCTAAATAGATAGAAAGATATCCTATGTTCATGGATTGATATTATTAAGATGCAGATACGACCCAAAGCAAACTACAGAGTCAATGTAAAACCTATCAAAACCATAGTGGCATTTTTACAGAAATAGGAAAATCCAGGAAGACCCAACCAAAATGACTGACTAGAGGCATTTTGTACTCACCTCTTTCATTAAGAACAAAAATAGAGAGTAGATAATCACACTTTGAATAAATTATCCAAGACAGTACATTGGAATTCACAGAAAAGTGACAGGAAACATCTAAAGTAAGGAAGTAAAAAGAAGCAAGGCAGCTTGTTCAGCCAGGATTGGCCGGGAAATGAGAGAGACCTCCCAATGTGGGGAAAAGGTAAGAGAGACTCTCAGTGGTCCATATTTCCACCATGAAAGGATTCTGCAGTTCAAGCTATGGGAGAGTTCCTCAGCCCTTGCAGGCCCTGAGACTAACATAGGAGGTGCCAGGAGATTGTTCAGTGGCACTGCTCCAGAAGGGAGCTTGCACTGGGTCCCCCACACTTCCTGAGAACTAAACAGTTACAGCAAGTTGCCATTTACAGCCCAGCCCCCAAAAGACTGTACACTGTCCTGGAGTCCGTGGCTGAGGTGTAAGAAAACCGCAGACTGTTTTCCCCTGAGCTGAGGCACAAGTGACTGTGAGTTACTGCAGCTGGGGCTGAAGCACTGCAAGGCATGTGCTTCTGATGTTGTGGCTGAGGTACAACCATGGTGCCAGCTACCAAAGCAAGGTACTCCAGTGCTACTGGAGCTGAGGTGTGAGTGGCACATGCATTCCCCACTGGCCAGCAACCCTGTACTCCCCAGTGGAAGGCGGTAGTATAGCACTGCCACTCCTTATCCAAGCATTCTGCAGGTGGCCTAGGGATTGCCTGTGCCTGCCCACCTTGGTTGGCACCTGCACACATCATAGGGAGCCTGAGGACAAGACTGCCCAGCTTGACTTCATACTACCATCTCCCTGGACAGAGCACACAGTCTAGGGGCTAGGGGATTGCCCAACTTAGTCCACCACCATTGGCACCTGAATATTCCTCTTGGGTGCCTGAGATTGGGGCCTACCCACCTGGCCACTACTAGCTGTATGAACCACTTGTGGGTTTGGAGAATGGCCCACCCAGCCTGTTGAACCACTGCCAACACAGGACATATCACTTGGGACCCGGAGGGTTATTTCAACACTGTCACTGTGATCTCCCATGCCATGCCACCTGCCCATATGCCTGGCAACTGCTGCCACTACTAACATCTGAGTAAGCCACCTGAAAGTCCAGGAATCAGCCTGCTTTGACCCACTAACACTGGTGCCATTGTTTGCTACTGTGGGGTCCAAAGGCAGGCATGCTTAGCTCACTGCTGCTACCACTGGTGCCTGGAGAATGGCCCACCTGGCATTCCATTACTTAGAAAAATTTTACCATAGTTTTTACTAATAAGTACTGAGCCACTAAGGAAATCACAGATACCACCTATGCTATTTATAGCTAAAGAAATCATACGGAGACCATACTACTGCACATACCAAGAATCAAAGCCAAAGTGTCCTACCCAGCCGACACCATAGAAACATCTAGGAGAAAGTTCTTCCCTACAAATGCAAATGCAAAAAATTGAAAGAAGCAACTGTTACACCAGATGTGCAGATATTAACATAAGGACACAGAAGTGTGAAAAAGCAAGGAAATATGACACCTTCAAAAGAACACAATAAAGTTCTAACAATAGATTCCAATAAAAAAACTCACAAAATCCCAGAAAAAGAATTCGAATTATTGAGTATAAGGAAGCTCAGTGAGATGTAAGAGAATGTGAAAAATAAGGAAAACAATTCAGGAAATGAATGATAATTTTATCAAAGAGATATATGTATTAAAAAAAAGTTCTTGAACAGAAGACTTCATGAAACAAAGTACACAGGACACAATTGAAAGCTTCGACAATACATTAGATCAAGCAGAAAAAAAATCTTAGATCTGGAACACAGGTCTTTTTACCTGAAAAAGAATAAAGAAAAATGAGCAAAGCCCTTGTGACATATGGGACACAATAAAGCAGCTATATATCTGCATTATTGGGATCCCAGAGGGTAAAAAAAAGAAAATGAAAGAGTGAGAAAACTTATTAAATGAATAATATTAATAGATGAAAGCTTCTCAAATCTCGCAAGAGATTTAGACATCTAGATATAGGAGGCCCTGATACCCCCAAACAGATACAATGCTAAAAGGTCTTCTCCATGATGCATTATAGTCAAACTGTCTAAAGTCAGAGAATTCTAAGGACAGCAAGATAAATATGTCTAAGCAACTATAAAGGAGGCCCCATAGCCGGGCATGGTGGCTCACACCTATAGTCCCAGCACTTTGGGAGGCTGAGGCTGGGTGGATCACAAGGTCAGGAGCTCAAGACCAGCCTGGCCAACATAATGAAACTCCATCTCTACTCAAAATACAAAAAAAATTAGCCAGGCATGGTGGCAGACACCTGTAGTCCCATCTACTTGGGAGGCTGAAGCAGGAGAATTACTTGAACCTGGAAGGCGGAGGTTGCAGTGAGCCGAGATTGCGCCACTACACTCCAGCCTGGTGACATAGTAAGACTGTCTCAGAAAAAAAAGAAGCCCCATTAGACTAACAGTGAATTTTAGCAGAAACATTACAGATCAGAAGAAAATAAGATGATATATCCACAGGGCTGAAGGGAAAAAAAAGCCAAGAATACTATGTCTAGTAAAATTATCCTTCATAAACAAAGGAGAAATAAAGTATTTCCAAGACAAGCAAAAGGTGAGAAAATTTTTCACCACTATACTGCCCCTACAAGAAATGCTGACGAGTCCTAAACATGGAAGTGAAAGTATGACATTTACCACTATGAAAACACACGAAAGTATAAAACTCACTGGCAAAACACAGAGATGAGGAAGAGAAAAGACTCAAATGCACTACAGAAAACCACTAAACTACAATACCAAGTGAAAGAAAAGGAAACAAAAAATACATCAACCAGAAAACAACAACATAACAATAACAAAACTTCACATATCAATAATCCTTGGCTGGGCATGGTAGCTCATGCCTGTAATTCCAGCACTTTGGTAGGCCAAGGTGGGCAGATCACCTGAGTTCAGGAGTGCGAGACCAGCCTAGCCAACATGGTGAAACCCCATTTCTAAAAATACAAAATTAACCAGGCATGGTGGCATGCACCTGCAATGCCAGCTACTTGGGAGGCCGAGGCAGGAGAATTGCTTGAACCCAGGAGGCAGAGGTTGCAGTGAGCCGAGATCACACCCCTGTACTCCAGCCTAGGTTACAAGAGTGGAAACTCCATCTCAAAAAAAAAATAAATAAAAATTATTATTATCATCATGTAACATTTGTACCAGAAATGCAAGGATGATTTAGCATACACCATTCAATTAACACAATGCATCACATCAACAGAATGAAGAGCAAAAATCATATGGTCATCTCAATAAACAGAGAAAGCACTTGATAAAATTCAACATGACTTCATGATAAAAACACGCAGAAAACTGCATAGAAAGAACAAGATAGGGAAGACCATAAATGATAATCCCACAGCTAACATCATATTGAATGGGGAAAAGCTGAAAGTCTTTCCTCTGGGAACCGGAACATGACAAGGATGCCCACTTTCACCACCCCTATTCAACATAATACTGGAAGTTCTAGCCAGAGAAATCAGCCAAGAGAAAGCAATAAAAGGCATCCAAATTGAAAAAGAGAAAGTCAAATTGTGCCTTTTTGCAGATGACATGATCTGATAGTTAGAAAAACCAAAAAGACTCCGCCAAAAAACTCTTAAGGCTGATAAGCAAATTCAGGACAGTTGCAGGATATAAAGTTAACATGCAAAAATCAGTAGTTTCTATACACCAATAATAAAGTAGCTGAAAAAGAAATCAAGAAGGTAATCTGATTTACATTAGCTACCAAAAAAAAGATACTTAGGAATAAATTTAATCAAGGAGGTGAGAGATCTCTGGAAGAAAAACTATAAAACACTGATGAAAGAAATTGAAGAGGACATAAATGGAAAGACATCCCATGCTTATGGATTGGAAAAACTAATATCATTAAAATGATCATACTGCCCAAAGCAGTCTACAGATTGAATGCAATTGCTGTCAAAATACCAATGTAGTTTTTTCACAGAAATAGAAAAACCCTAAAATTTGTACAGACCAAAAAAAAGCTAAAATAGTCAAAGCAATCTTGAGCAAAAAGAACAAAGTTGTAGACGTCACATTACCTGACTTCAAAATATATTACAAGGCTATACTAACCAAAACAGCATGATATTGGTATAAAAATAGACCCACAGACCAAAGGAAAAAAATATAGAACTCAGAAATAAAGCCACATATTTACAGCCAACTGATTTTCAACAAAGGTACCAAGAACATACATTGAGGAAAAGACACCCTCTACAACAAGTGGTGCTGGGAAAATTAGCTTCAAAATCTTGGGCTCAAGCAACCATCCTACCTCAGCCTCCTGAGTAGCTAGGATTACAAGTGTGCACACTTGGCTAATTTTATTTGTGTGTGTATGTGTGTGTAGACAGGATCTTGCTGTTGCCCAGGCTGGTCTTGAGCTCCTGACTTCAAGCATTCCTCCCAGCCTCCCAAAGTGATGAGGTAACAGGTACAAGCCACCCATCTGGCCAGGCAATGATTTCTTATATACCCAAAGTATAGGCAACAAAAGAAAAAAATAGATAATTTGGATTACATCAAAATCTAAATATTTTGTGCTTCAAAGAACACTGTTAAAAGAATGAAAAGAACCCACAGAATGGGAGAAAATAACTGAAAATCATACATCTGATAAGAGATTTATATTCAGAATATGTATAGAACTCCTAAAACTTAACAACAAAACCAATCCAAAAATGGGCAAATGATTTAAACAGACATTTCTCATAGGAAAATATACAAATGGCCAATAAGTACATGAAAAGATGATGAACATAAGGCATTAAGGAAATGCAAATCAAAACCACAGTGAGATACCACTTCACACTTACGATGGCTGTTACAAACACACACCCAGAGAAAATAGTGTGTTGGGAGGATGTAGAGAAACTGGGTCCCTTGTGCATTGTTAGTGGGAACATAAAATGGTACAGCCACTTTGGGAGACAATTAGGTGGTTCTTCCAGAAATTGAATATAGAATTACCATATGATCCAGCAGTTTCACTCCTAGGTATACACCCCAAGGACTGAAAACGGACTCACCTGTACCTGTATACCAGTGTTCCTAGTGGCATTATTCACAGTAGCCAAAAGGTGGAAACTACCCAAGTACTTATCAACAGATGAATAAACAAAATGTGGTGTGTAGACATACAGTAGGATATTCTTCAGCTAAAAAAAGGAATAAAATTCTGATACATCCTACAACATGGATGGACCTTGAAAACATTTTTGCTGAATGAAATAAGTCAGACACAAAAAGACAAATATTGTACCATTCAACTTATGTGAGGTATCTAGAATAGGTAAATTCATAGACATAGAAGGTAGAATAAAGGTTACAGGGGCTATGGGGAGGAGGACATGGGGAGTTATATTTTAATGGATATATAATTTCTGTTTAGGATGATGAAAAATTTCTGGAAATAGAATGATGGTTTCATAACATTGTAAATATACTTAATGCCACTGAATTGTACACTTAAAATTGTTGTAATGGTAAATTTTATGTTATTTATATTTTACCATGGTTTTTTTTTTTTTAAGTCAACATGAAAATGTGATGAGTGGTGTGATCACAAGCATTGGCTCCCCTCAGCTACCAAATCCAACACAAAGTGATGTATTGCTATCCTTTGTGGGACAGAGCAGGAGTGGCAGGGGGTGGCCATGCCATTGACATTGTCCTCTTGTATCTGAGACAGGTAACTCTGGGTACAGGAAGGGCTGGTCTGTTTATCTGTACCTGGTTTCTCATGGCTTTCTCAGCCAGCTGTGACTAAGGGCCATATCTCTGTAATCACAGATGATGGACCTCTCTGATATCAGCCTTGCTTTGACTTTGACTTTAGGGTTGCAAGTTGCAAGTGAAGTGAAGTGAAGACATCAGTAGAATACATATCAGAACTAGACCTAGCTGCTATTATATTGGAACAGTATGTTCTGGAGAGCCTGGAGGGAGAGGGCAGGATGAAGCATTTTAGGACAGGACGCCAGAGATGGTGGTAGCGGAAGCCTGGGGAGCTAGGGGGATTTAGTGGGCCTGGAGAGGCCAAACTGCTGCTCCAGCTGCTAGGCCTGGGGCCTGGCAAGTTCCCTCAGAGAGTCTGATAGCCTTGCCAGGTTGAGCCAGCATCCTGTCCTTAACCCACATTCCCTCAGGCTGGAGGGTGGGGTAGTGGCTGGCAGAAGGGCATTGCTCATGGAATTAAGAGATCCTCAAAGCCAGTGACACCACCCTGGTATAGCAAGGACCACGCTGCCCTGGGGGCTACCACAGGTGGCAGCTGCTGTGGAGTGACAGGCATGTGTTTTCTTCTCAGAAACAGACTGAATTTGATCTGATTAATGTGAAGGACTGGCCAGTCTGGGATACCACCTGCCACGTGGAAGAGCCAAACCCAACTCTCTGCTGCCACATGCCGTTCCCATGCCCGGCTGCTGGGCACCTGAGAAAGCTTCCGGAGTCCTCGCAGACAGTCCAGAGCCTGCCGCTATCCTTGGCCTGCTCACCACCAAGCAAGCAGCAAGAAAGACAGGGTTCTCATCAGTTCTTCCTCCCACAATGTAGGACCTTTCCTTTACCTTCCAATGGATAAAATAGTTCAGATTTCATATTCATATTCATAGACACAGAATCAAGTTTTTAACGTATACATCCGCCTATATATGTTGAATAAAATATCAGATTATCAACACTGTCATTACATAGAAGCTTTGGTTAGCCAAGCAGTGCATTGTCCTTTACATCATCTCTCAAAATGACCTGTGTCTGTTCTCTGGGGATCGCTGGGTCGCAGGTGCCCCTCACCTTCCACAGTCAGGCAGGGAAGTTACAGGCACACTCAAAGCTACGTCTGGAACCCCTTGGTGCCACCTTTGTGTTCCTCAAGGAAGCAATACCTTTGAAGGGATCTCTGCTGCATTAAATGGTGACCAGCTAACATTTCATGCCAGGCTTGGTTTGCCTTGTGGGCTACTCAGTGCAGAACTTGCTGTAACCCTCTGTTCAAAAAATGGACTGGCAATGTGATTAATGTTGAATGCTTTACCACTTTCTTTAGTTGTTACCGTAATTCTGCTTTTTCACGGGAGTTTGAATCATGGACCCTAACTTATCAGTTACCAGATCAACTGAGGAAACATGTGTTGTTAAGCCTAATATGCTGACCTATGTGCCTGCAATTTTTTTTTTTTTTTAAATCTAGACATGTTTGGAGTGAGAGGAAGATGGAAAAAAGAAATGAGGTGGGGATGTAAGTGGAAGTCTATAGCCACCGCCTGTAGCTTTGACTACTGCGGTTTTCAGAGCCCTTTCTCCGCATTCATTTCAGAGCCTCCTATGTTTGGGAAGGAAGAACACACTGGCCCATTAGTAAAAGTGAAGGCTGAAGGGATTTGTTCACTTCTTGGAATTGTCAGAGGTAGGGTGGTCTTTAGCACAAACACTTGCATGCAGGGGTCCCTGGCAGGACACCCAGAGTGCCCCTGGCTCCCACCCCAGGGCCTGGCTGGTGTGCTGGATGCATGCCCGAGGGTGCTGGGCATCACTGGTCCTTGTGAGGATGCTTTCAAAATTCTATATTTGTATCCCCAAACTTGGAAACAAAAACTCTACTTTAGCCTAACCCTCATGTCCTTTTTTGAATTGAGAAAATTACAGGAAAGGGTGCCTTTGAAAATTAGAAAACATGCTTACAGAGCTGTACTAAATGGTAAATCCCCAATTTCCCCAAGACCGGCTGCTCTGAGACTGGCTGGTAAAGAGGGGTGAACTAAAGACCTGTCCACCTATAGCTCCGCTCACCTCTGAGAAACCACCTGCTTCCAAGAGTGCCAAGCCACAGGTGCCAGGCCTTGTTGGCACAGACACCTCCTGGGCTGGCTGGGTGACAGTGCTAGAAGACCCCAGAGAGAGGGCAGGGGCTTTGGGCAAGAAGCACTGGTGGTGGTTTAGGAACCGTCCTTCTCCCTCACCCCAAGGAATTAGACCTGGCAGGGCAGCATTCTCATGTGGCTCCAAAGACAAGCATGGTGGTAGCCCCTCCTGCCTTCCAGGAGAGGGCTTCTTTGGAAACCAAAATCATGTTCTTCTAAAGTGTCATCTTCTGCCCTCCCTGTCCCAATAGGGACCACATCTTATTTCTTTCAAACAGGGACTGTAAGTACTTAGCAAGTTTTGCAGCCTATTTTTGTATTCTTACCATTTGGGGAGTGAAGATTTTTTGTCTCAAAAACCTTTGAGGAATTGCCAGGAATGGGGAGTGATTGCTTTCCTCCAGAGAACAGACACTTGGAATTTCTCCTTGTAGTGTTTATGTACATGCAGATTAATTTATACACACACACACACACACACACACACACACACACACACACAGTATAATCATTTGTTCTCATAAAACGTACATCTGGCGTGTGCATTTGAGAAACTTGGTGGCACACAGATGTTGGGGAATTAGCCTGTGATGGAGGGATGCCAGTGCACTAGGTGGCTGGGGTGGAAGCCATCTCCAGGTGTCTGAGAAACCACCCAGTGCCTCACCTCCAAATCCTGCTGGCATCACCTCCAGAGCCCTGCATGCACTGGCTGAGGAGTTGGTCTGTGGAAAGGATTTTATTGGTTATTTGTATTCACATTTAATTTACAACCCAAACAGCAAAACGCAGTTGATGGACAAGTTCACGCAGGACAGAGAGTGTCCCAGCCATGGGCACCAGCTCATCTTTCAGGAGGAAAAGTACAGTGCTGCCTGCCCTGGCATGTTTTTCTTACAGATGTTGGCCCTGCCTAACAGCCAGGGCTACACCACAAAAGGCAAGAATGCCCATGTAAGGAGCCCAGCAGGCTGGACAGACCCTTCTTCCCCTCCTCTTGGATGCGAATGAGTGAGTATGGTCTAGACCTTATCCTTGAAAGATGATCAAAAGTGATGATGAGGGAGGCAGTCGTCAGGCAGGTGCTTAAAGGGACATTGCAGGAGGTACTCAAGGGTTTGCGGGCAAAACCCTGAATGCAGCCAGTCGTTCACAGAGGCACACCCACACTAGCCCAGTGGCAGTGGGGGATGTGGGGTGGCAGCCAGGTATGTAGCCCTGTCACAAGACAGCTCACTGTGGTTTTGCATACTGCTGAAGGGATAAGTTGTGTTGTTGCCATCAGTAGAAGGTATTTGTGGGCTGCAGAGTTGAGAGGTGGATGGTGTTAGCCTCTTCAGAAGAAAAGCCTATAAAAAGTGGCTACTTATCTCTTTTCTCTGTATGCAGTTGGATTTGTCAGAGATAGTAAAATCATCTTTTAGTGTTTTTTTGTTGCTGATGTCTTGTACATGTTTGTTTTTTACATGTAGATCCAGTTCTCATAGGTGAAGCCAGATCATTCTGATAAAGGAAATTTAAATTTGATACATGTGCTTTGTATATTTTGATTACTTGTTTTTGTTTTTGACTGTAAAGGAGCTTTTTTATTTTGGGAGGGAGGAGTGCCATTTTTGAAAATCTTGGTTTCCTGAAAAAGAATGCTCTAGTTAGATGGCTTGCCAGGGCTTTGCGATTTGGTAGTGATTGTACAACTTAAAGCTCCTTTCTCTTGGCTGAGTGACAGGTGGCTATTCTGGTGGACCAAAGCACCTTGACACAAGGACTCTGCGCCCCACTCTCTAGTAGCACAAGGAGGAAATTGGATAGACCATGGGATAGTGCCTTATGGGCTCCCACATGTACTAGTGATCTCATCTCCAGCTGGCCATGGGAGGCTGTCCCACCAGGAAGTTTTGTATTCTCTAGCCTGAGATGTGGCACTTGTGGGTTTTATCTTAGTGAGTGACCTAGTTGCAGGTCCTGTGTTCTCTCCTTCACCCTCCTGGCTGCCTTTTATGGAGGAAGGACACTGGCCTTTCTGGTTGGATACTATATGCATACTCCCTCCTTCAGCTCTGTGTGGATGCTCCCTGCTTGGGCCTTGTGGCCTCTTTTTCCTTGTCTCTTCTTGGACCAACATCCTCAGATTGGTGCAGCTTTTTCAGTTCTGATATCACAGCCCAAGTGGATAAAGGCAACTTGCAGGAGAGGCGAGCCAGACAAGAAATTATTATTTTTTTTCTTTTGAGACAGTCACTGTGTTGCCAGGCTGGAGTGCAATGGCAAGATCTCTGCTCACTTCAACCTCCACCTTCCGGGTTCAAGCGATTCTCCTGCCTCAGCCTCCCGAGTAGCTGGGACTACAGGCGCATGCCACCACACCCAACTAATTATTGTATTTTTTAGTAGATTCGGGATTTCACCACGTTGTCCAGGATGGTCTCAATCTCATGACCTCGTGATCTGCCCACCTTGGCCTCTCAAAGTGCTGGGATTATAGGCATGAGCCACCTTTCCTGGCCAAGAAGAAAATTTTAAAACCAAACCTAGTTTAGGATTTTCCTAAAGTCATGTCTCTTTTTCCTGTTCAGAGTTTACCTGGGAGATTTCATCAGTTTGACTCACCATTTGCAGAAGATGTGCTTTTGTATTAAGTTTAAATTTTCACAGATCACATCCATTTTCAAGATAGTTACATGCTGGAGAAGAAAAATCTTCTAGACACATGAAGGTCTACGTAGTCAACTCTTCCAGGGCAGACATGGACCCTCCTCTTCAGGGTCTCTTGACCCAGTTTCCTTCTCTCCTTGTCTCTGAGAGCACAGACCTCTCTCAGCCAGCCTGCCCAGACCGTGGAGTGGCGGGAGCATCCCTATGTGGCCGGGGGAGCATTTTATCTCAGAAAAGCTCCAGTGCCTGAGCAGGCAGGGAGTTGTGGAGCTCAAGCCTTTCTCCTGTGCTCAAGTCCCTTCCCCACATAAGGCTTCAACCTAATGTACCCACCATGTAGTTTTCTCTGGTCCATTTAAATGGGGCAGGGACATGGCTGGGCCATGCCACACCAGGGCTGGTGAAGCAACCAGTTTTGATTTTGAAAGAATGGCTGGATGAAAAGTGGCAACCGGGGTGCTGGTTTGCTCTGAGTGCTAATGGAACCAACAGGTTTCTGCTGCAATCTGTGTGTTACCAGTGCCAGGTCACACCAGGAGAGGTGGGGCAGGCCTAACCCAAGTTGTCTCTGAATTCACCAAGCATCTGCACTTGGTTGTGAAGTTAATGGGAATACATAGAGCATCTGGCCTTAGAGAGGGGTTGAGACCCTCCTTTTTGGTTCTTTTTTCCTGAGCTCTTGCCTGCCCACAAATCTGACCTCTTTGAATGGGGGCCCAGTTCTTCATCAGACTGGAAATATGACAGAGAATCTTCTATTTAGCCCTAGATCCCAGCAGGATTCTAACTGCCCTGAAGTCTAGAGTATAGGAGGGAACCCAGAGGCTGGGAATGAGACTAGGCAGACTCTGGTTACCATATGGACAAGGATAGAGGCAAGCACCCCCTTCCTCAGTTTTTGAAAGTCCTATCTTTGGGTTTGCAGGACTTTGAGGATGATAGAGAATGTATGGTTACCAGCTGCTTGTTGCTGGTGCCAAGCTTCTACAGCCCTCAGAACCTGGCTTTTGTGGCTCCTCTGGCAGGAGCTGGGCCAAGGGAGAAGGGAGAAAGGCAGCCACTCTGGTGGGGACTCTAGGCACCTTCCTGCTGTCTGCTTGGATAGGCTGTGAGCGCCGTGGTACTGAAAGGAGCCTGAGCATTTACCTGCCATTAGTGCCTCTTCCTTCAGGAGACCAGCTTGAAGTGTGTGTGTGCATGCTGACAATCTCATGTGTCAGAGGAGCACCTGTATGTGTTAATGTAGTCTTTCTTGGTTAATGCTTTTTAGCTTTTGTTCCCTTTCCATAAATGGATGATTCAAAACTAATGTGACTGGAGTTAAAGGTGAACTGTCAGGCTGTTCAGTCACTAAATATAGAGAGCTACAACTGCTTGGTCTGTCCCAAGAGTCAAACCTGAGTAGAAATACTGTTAAAAGGAGAATCTACTACATGGGACCTATGAATCCTATAATTTGTGTTTAGGGAGATTTGTCACTATCCCTGATTCCTGCCCATACAGTGCTATCTCATTCTTGCAGTCTGCTTGAAACAGGGCCAGAGCCCCACATGAGATTGTCAGCAGGAGTGGGGAACGCCGGCACCCACTCCTCAGCAGGGACCCAGCACGACAATTGGGTTGTTTCCTGTTAGACTGGGTCGGGGCCAGGGGAGAAGCAGTCACCCGTGTAGAGAGTTCCTGCCGAGTTTCTGAGCAGTTGCTTTGTTCAACAGTGTCAGGAGGGTCAGATTGTGCCATAATTGTTATTAAACAGAAAACACGCCCACCTCCCTCTCTTCCCTGCTGGCCATTGTTCATTGAGATTTTATTGAGTGCAGCCTTTGTGGAAGTCAGGGAGGTTGCCAAAGGCCTGTAGATGCCTCCTGACAAGGTCTTGATTCCTGGTATTCTAGCACCCATTTGCATTCTGGTCTTCAGCACAAAGCCTTGTTCCCTGTGGCCAGACTGCGGGGCAGTTCAGACTGGGGAGTAACTGTTGAGCGACTGTTGAGCAGTCTGCTCTCAGTGGAGATGGCTGAAGAGGTGATCATCTTGGTGCTAAATAAGTAAGAGGCAACTGTCCTGTTTTTGTTTGTCCTGAGGCACAATGAAACTTTAGCCAAATTCTGCAAGAGGGCCCCATCTCCTGCCATGGCCAGGTGTGAGACCGAACTGAGAAATGGCATACTCTATCACTTAAGCCTTGGGTAGAATGGGAATTCCTTACCCTGGGTAAATGTTTTAACAACAAAAATGGAAGTCAACTTTGGTTTGGACTGTGGTCGTGCTGAGGCAGGAGTGGGGCTGCCCTCTTGGGGCTGAATCTCCAGGCCTCGTGAGGTCCCCTGTGGGGATGCTGCTATTTCTAACATGCAAATTGCACATTTCCTAGATTTTGTATCTGTGGATTTGGATAAGGGAGGGGAACAGGGACAAATGCTTGTACAATTTGAAGTGGGCCTCAATGGTACTTCAAACCTTTTGATTGTTCCTAAATAAAAATATAAATATATTTCACATCTGCTGACTTATTTTGTGGGGAAGTCAGGAAAAAAGGCCAAAAACATTTCCACTTCTTGTCCACTTCTGTGGATCTTAAACTCCAGTGGACAAGTATGGCAGTTTCCCTCAGCTCACTAGAGAAGGTCCAGTTCACTGTCTCCTGCATTGCTGAGTTCACTACACTGGCTTCTACATAAAAGAACTGTAATATTTTAGAAATTATGTTAAATAGACAAAGGCAAACAGCCAACCTGCTATCATCTGGTGAGAGGACACTGGCAAGTTTACAGTGCTGAAAAGCAGAGCCTGTCATTTGCTGGTGGGGGTTAGTGAATATGCATAAGGACCCAGGGGCCTTCTGGAGAAACAGGACTAAAGCCCCAGCTTCTAAGACCCAAAGCAATTGAATTTTGTCAGGGTGGCCCGAAGGCCTGTGGCAGAAGGAAAAAAAGGGACCTTTGAAATTAAATCACCTACAGTGGAGCCAGGCAGTGATTCTGGACACCAGAGTAAGGACCTATTCCTGGCCCTTCCAGAGGCCAGCTTATGTCTTGGGGAAGCAGCTGTGTGTGTTGAATCCCAAAAACCAGGTCCTTGGAAGCTAGACCAAAGTGGCATGCAACTGGCAAAGCCAGTCAATCAGCTGAATGCCATAGTGGGCAGACTCGGGCAATGGCTCACTTGGGACAATGGCTCACTTGGAGTTCGCTGGAGTGGCCAGCCACGGGGTTGCTGTGGGGTTACTGGGTGCAGCTGAGTGGCCTCCAGGCAGGGAACAGAATGCCTAGATTAACCCCTAGGCACGAGTGCCCTGGGAGTTACTAAAGGACCCAGGGAAAACAGGAGTCTTCGGCTGAGACTGTGCTTGATCCATTTAATTAAAATGTAAAGAATGCGTGAATCCTTTTCATTCACCAAGTTAGTCTGGTGGGATAACTTAAGCCTACTTGCTTTCTACCTGCTCTCAACAGAACTGATATGATGAGTGATGGGCTCAAGTTGATAGACAAGTGAGTTTCTAGGCCCAGGCCCAGCTCCCAGGTGATGTTCAAGATGTGCTTGGTTAGGAGACCCCTGCCTTTTCTGCTCATGGCCATACATACTCAACTGAGGTCAGAAACTTGCTCCTGCCATTGTCCCACAGGGCAGCCTTTAGTCCTGTGGCAGGGGGCAGAACGCCCCGACCTTGTAAGCTTTGCTCTATGTGTACATGTCTGTGTCAAAGCTGTTCAAAATGAAGGTCTGTCACTTTGGACCCAGTCTGCTTGTCCCTGGTCTGTCAGCCAGAAGGTTCTACTGGTGATAACAGGAGAGCAAGGAGCCTGCTAGGGAGCCCATCTGCCTTCTGGTACCACTGACTTCCCTCTCCCGGCCCTGCCTGCTCTCTTGGTTTGCTCTAACAAAATCAGCTTTTCAACCCTTGTTACTCATTAAGTCGCCTTGAGGTTTTGACTAATACCTATGCTAAGGCCCCAGTTACCAGTATTTTTCAGAAGCTCCCCAGGTGGTGTTAATGTGCTGTTAGGGTTGAGACTCCACGTGTCATAACCCAGCAGGTGGAAGGCAGTGCTACCCAAGCTGGCACACTGTAGGGACATGGCCTACAGGCATGGGGAGAGGCAAACAACTCCTGATGTCAAAGCATTCAACCCCAAGTAATCCCCCCACCAAAACTCCCCAACCCTGCTTGGTCCTTCTGGGTCAACTGACATTTGTCAGGTCTGTCTGGAGAAATCCTGAAGTGAAAATGATCTTTAAATTTGCTTGAGAGTTGGCATTTTCCACTAGGAAGAACAATCAAAGCATCTCCAGTGAGAGGCAAAGGCATCGTCTTATAGAGCCCAAGATACGTGAGCCTCAGGTCTACAAAGCTGCCTTAAGAAAGGCAGAGCTGTCCCTACCCCAGGTTGTGTTCCAGAAACTTATTCAGCAAATGGAGGTATGTATTGATGAAAATTAAAAGGGTTAACACCAGCAGGCCAAGGATGTTGTAACCAATTAGATGAGCCCTAACAGAAGGGCCTACACAGTCTTCTTCCTTCTGATAGGAAAGCTTTCTCTCCAGGCCATAAAAACCACATGGTTCATGAAGGCCCTGGTGAATTCCCATCCACCACCTTGTATTGTATGGGAAAAAGTCACCCTCCTCTCTATGAGCTGGGACTGTGAGGCTCTAGAAGTCAGTCACACAAGAACCTAAGCACTGTCATTTGATACTGGCTATCAGTTCATGTCATCCATAGAACCAGATCTTAAATTGTTTGTGTGGCATCATTTTTGTTCCATCCCAGCACAAAATATGATGAAAACAGAGCCTCAGGAAGAGAAGGACCTTTCAACCATGTTCTGGGCACAGAGATTTCGGCTGCCAAGTCCTAGAGGCAACCAGAATGGCACCTGGCAATGTTAACTGAATGCAAGTTTTGAAAGGAGAGGTTTCTGTGGAACTGGAAAGGGGCTCTGGTTGTTTCCAGATCATCACCAAAGCTGGCTGGCCAAGAACCCAGGCAGGATGTACTCTGTTCAGAGGATGGGCAGGAGAGAAGGTGGCCCCACAATTCCTGTTAGCCCAGAGAAGGTAACAGCTGCTTAACCTCAAGTTTCCAGAAACGTCCCACCTGCTTCTATTGCACAGTCATCTGGTGAGTATGTCCCCAGACAACAGGCTTTCCTGAGCCCCAAAAAGAACATACAAGTTAAAGGAAAAAGGACATGAGGATGATTTATTTGGCAGTCAGATCTTAAAAGGGCAGCAGAACTAGCAAATGGCCAACCCTGAGCCCAAATATGGGCAGTAGGTTTGTGTGTGCTGAATGCTGGCTATGCTATGAGGCAGCTTTGCGCCCACGGGCCTGGACCCCAGCCTCTGTCCTCAGAGGTGGGGGCTGCCTTTCTAACCTTCCCATCTCCATCCCTAGATCATTTTTTTACCGGTCAGAAAGGAGCTGCAATAAGCATGGCAGCTTCATTCAGCACCCAGCTGCCTGTACCCTGCCCACCCAAGCGGCAGGCATCTCCTCAATTCCTTTTTCATTCCTCAGGGAAAGCATATCAAGTTATCTTTGCTTTTAAAAAACAAAAAACTCACCAAAATAGGCTCTGCTATTGCTTCTCTTCCCACCAACCCCGCCACCCCATTCTTGACAGTGCCTTAACATCACAAACTGAGCCCTCTTAACACAGCAGGCAACCCACCTGCCACTCTCTTCTCCAAGGCTCTACTCCAAGGTTTCCCTACAAGGGTGAGGAGCAGGAGGAGTAAATAACTTAGTTACAATACCATTGAGAAGAAAAATAATACTGCTATTTTTAACATGATCCCCTGTATCTTTCAGGCTGGGTCATGTTCCCAGCCATGGGCAATGTGCCCTTGTGCTGTGTCCTCCTCCTCAGGCAGGGCAGAGCCCTTCTCCATGCAGGCCCTACACTCCTCTGCCCTGGCTCCAGGGCCAAACTGCAGGGGCATCTAGCCTCTCACCCTGCCCAGCTGTGGTTTTAAAGCTACAGGACAATGTAAACTTTGTTTCCCTGGCCCAGCAAGGCTCCTCCTCCTCCTCCACTCTTAGGAATGTCAGTGGCTCCTTGGAGCCTCCTGTGCCACTGGCTGAGGTGCCCTCTCTCTCCAAGGGGCTTCGGCTGTGGTCCTGGCCCCACAAGATAGAAAGATCCATCTCCAGAAGTCAGGGCCAGATGTGTGTGCTTAATGCGAGACACAGTACAGTTTTTGCCTTCACCCAGAGCTGGGGCATGGAGGCCCAAAACAGTAATACATCTCATTAATGGCTTGGTTTCTGTCTAGCATTCACTGCTGGAATCTAGGCTTCAGGCTGTGAGACCCGGAAGGCCGCCACAGCAGGCTGCTTCCAAAGAACCCAGTTCACGGCATTCCATGAGGCGCACAGCACCTGCTGCTCTCCAACGAAGCTGGGGTACAACTAGAGGCGGTTGTCTCCATTGACCCGAGTCCTTCTTGGGGCCCTGGACAGAAGGGAAGAGTGTCAATTGGACAGCCCAAAGCCAGACAATATTACAACTTTTCTACCCAGGAGAAAGAAACACTGAAGTAGGACCTAGCCACGGCCTTGCTGGCTCTAGCACCCCTCCATCTCCCTCACCTTCGTTCTCGACTGTCAAAATGGTCTGCGAGATGCTCCTGGGAGATGCGGAAGTCCTCAAATGGCTGCTGGTAGCGGGACTCAAAGGAGCCTTCCCGGGCTCGGCCATGAAACAGCTGGCCCGAGGCATCTGAGCCCCGCTCCCGCAGGGATGTACCACTGAAGGGACTGAGGTCACCGTTCTCTTGCTTCAATGAAGGCAAGTGCAGAAGAGGGTCAGTGACTTTTCTGCACTTCAGGAGGGTGCTGCCTGTTCTCCTCCCACCCACCTCAGGCCAGCCCACCCCTGCTGCAGATACCTTGGCAGGGAAAATGTCAATCTTGATCAGCAGGGAGGCCAACTCCAGGTCCTCGCTGTAGTTGTTCTTCAAAGGCACTGCTCTGTATCCTAAGAGGAGGAAACCCTGGTCCTCAGCCCAGGAGGGACAGAGCAAGGGGTCCAGCCCTACCCTGGCAGCAAGATCACAGGGGCACTGCCTCCAGGAATGGTCCTCACCTGTCTTCAGGCCTTTTACTGGGAAAGTAGCCTGAGCCAGGAAATTCTGGTCACTAAACATGTCTTCCTCATACACCACGAAACGCAGAAAGGCAAATTCAGGGTTACTGATCTGGAAGTGGAAGGGCTTGGCCGGCCATACAGGGTTGAGTCCATTGTCCACTGTGAAGGCAATGACAAAAGGCTTCAGGTCACCCTGGGAGAGGATGGGATGACTGGTGGAGAGGGCCTTGTGGTACCCCCAGGAGGAGGAGGAGGATGACTGGGAAGACAGACTGACCCACAAACTCTGTCTTCTGCTTGGTGCTGTCATACTCAGCTCCAGCCACCTCAATCTCCACAAAAGGACACACAATGCCCCGGCCATTCTTCGGCAGATGACGGGCCCCCAGCACCTGCAGGCAGACAAATGGGCCTAGGATTGTCTTTCCTGCTCCCTCCAATCCCAGACTGCAGAGGCTCAGGCAGCTATCTGTGAAGTGGAAGCAGTGCGCCCTCTGCTGGGCCCCCAGGACGCTGCCCGTGGAGTACTGCTGCCCGTAGTTTATTTAGTCTTGGCTTGAGCTAAAATTTCCATGTGAGTTTTACAATCTACTTTATGTTAAATCCATGTCTATTTTAACACAAAAGTCTTTTAAATGATTTCCTCTTAGGGAAAAAAAATTTCTTATCAGAACAAGTCACCCCATCAATGGCTCTGCACATGTCCTAGATGTGTACACCGCATGCTATCTTCACCCCTTCAAAGACTCTGCTCAGGCCCCACCCACACTGACCACCTTGAGGCCTGAAACTGCCCATTTTTGGGGAACTCAACATAACCAACCACACTCCATCGGCAAGCAGCCCCTTTTCTACCCTGAAGCCCAGATGAGCAGCACCTACCTCAATACAGATGGCACATGGCTCCAGCCCGCGGAGGCTGCTCTTGTCAAAGGGGTCGAAGGCCTCGTCCCGCATGGTACTTGGCTGCAGCACGTAGCCACAGTGCCTGCCCGTCATGAAGAGGGCCTGGTTCATCTGCATAGGCTTGTCTGGAAGAGGCAGATGACGGCGCATTCCAGTCCAGCTGCCCCACAGTGCCTCTCCCCGCCCTCCTCACAGGGGACCTCCTCACCAGGGGTCTGGAAGTTGAGGGCCACGAGCTGGCTGCCACAGATCCACATGGGCAAAGGATCATAGTTGGAGGAATCCAGTCGCTGGCCCTTGGGGTAGATGCGGGAGAGCTGCAGTCGATTGTACTGAAGGAACTTCTTGCCTTTGGCCTTGTTCACGTATTTCTCAGCCTTGGTTTCCGGGAAGGACGACATGTCCCGGTAGCAAGCACGTTCTGTGCCAATCTCTGGGCCAAACAGGGAGAACACTTACAGAGCCCGCCCACCCGGGCAGTGTTGGGGGGATAACTAAATACTCCTTCTGCACCCACCAGGCCCTCCAGGCACATGCACACCCCGCCTGAGCCCTGACCCTTACTCTCTTCATCGAAGGGAACAGGCCGGCAGTAGACGACAAGCTCAGAGAGCTCCAGGGCGATCTTCTTCCTCCGTTCCATCATCTTCCCCTCAGAGAGCTGGTGACACACACAAGGCCCTGCTACAGCCCTGCCCAGGAGAAGGAAGCCCCTGCCAGCCTTGGGCATGCCCACATTGCAGGTGCGCTGGGCCTCTCCCCACCCTCCCCTGTACCTTCCAGACACCACACCAAACAGTAAACCAGGGAGCGCTGTCCTCAGTCTCATCCTGGGATCAATCGTCTTTCCTCCTCTCTGTCCCAGAGGACATATTTGCCCTCCGACCCTCTTAAAGAGGTGGGTTGGCGGGGAGGTGGTACAGACTCCTCATCACCACCCATGTTCACAGTGAGCTTCCAGGGATCCTGGGATTGGCCACAATCACAAGTGACACTTTCTAATCATTCATTACTCAGCCTCATCCTGGGGCAAAAATGCCCTGTGTCACCTGTGACTGCACGGGGGATGCAGGTCCCTGGCTTGGTCTCCATCTGTGTCCTACGGATGATCCTCACTGCCTCAGCTCCCCCAACTCCAATACAACCACCCACTCTCCATGCCAAATCTCTAACAGAAGGCCACTTACAAGTGTCCCTTCCCATCCTCTCACTCCTGGAGGTCCCCTTACTTCTTTCAGTGGCTTTTTTTTTGAGACACAGTCTTGCTCTGTCGCCCAGGCTAGACTGCGGTGGCATGATCTTGGCTCACTGCAACCTCCGCCTCCTGGGTTCAAATGATTCTCCTGGCTCAGACTCCTGAGTAGCTGGGACTACAGGCACCCCCCTACCATGCCCAGCTAATTTTTTGTATTTTTTTAGTAGAGATGGGGTTTCATCATATTGGCCAGGCTAGTTTCAAACTCCTGAACTTGTGACCTGCCCGCCTTGGCCTCCCAAAGTGCTGGGATTACAGGTATGAGCCACCATGGCTGGCTTCAGTGGTTCTTACATTCAAACTTACTTTCTTTTTAGGCCTAGACCCTTGGATCCAACCCTTCAGCCACTTGGTCTACCGGTACCTTTTCCTTCTAGGGGACAGCCTGGCAAGCACCCTATCCCTTCTGTTTGGCTTGCAGGTGCCTTCTCCAAAGCAGCTACAGACCTCCCTACCAAATGCACTTGGTGAAAGAGCCACCAAGTAGGAATTCCCTAACCCTTGAGAATACTTCTTTCTCTGCTCTTCCAGCCTCAGTAGAAGAGGCCTCCCTTCTCCATAAGGCTGGTCCTTCCAGCTAGGCTTAGTTTCCATCTCCTCCCACACCCTGCTGTCTCCCTTCAGCTGTCTGCATGACAGCCTGCTCAAACCCCAGTCAACTGTTCTCTCTCTCAAGGACAGGCCCTACAAAGGCTCTGCCTTTGCCATTCCAGACTCCCCCGCTGCCCACTGCCATCCAACCCCAGCCATACTGCTGACACACCAGGGCTATTTGCTGCTGCTGAATCCAAAGGGCACTTACACGTTCTTATCATGCCTGTGTTTACGTCTGTAGCCCTCAACACAGGAGACCCCCTCCCTCACCAGTGGCCTACAGTCTGTCTGACTTGCCTACCCTGGACTCCTTTCCTTGCCCATGCCTTCTCATGTGGAGCTTCTCAGTCCATCCCAAGTTCTCTTCGTATTGTACACCACCTCTTATCTCCTATGTCTGGGACCCCACTCCTGCTTCAGCCCAGGATTTCTCCTCTTAGCTCTGGCCTTGTGTATCCAACTGCAGACCCACTTAAACGACCCATCACTATCTCAAACTCAACACGATCTAAACACACCACATTGCATCTTATGTGTCTCTTCTCGATCCCTAGCTAAGGCAGGAGCTGTGGCCTATCTAGCATAGGCCATCGGCTGCCCCACTGCTCTGAGGGGGCTTGTGCTGAGAGCTGGAGGTCTCAGCTGCCTGACAGGCGCACACACTGCCCCGCAGCAGGCTCCAGCAGAATCTCACCCTGGCATCTGCGGTCTGGGCCACTTCACGGATCTTTTTCACCCAGTCCTGCAGCTCCTCCTGTGAGTCGGCAGCAACATCCAGGGACCAGTGGGCCACCGATGCCATGCTGATGGAGAAGACGAAGAGCCGGTTGTTCTTGCCCTCAGGACGGATGGCTGGGAGGGCGAGAGCAGATAAGAACTGAGAATAACATCTCACCCACTCCATCCCACTCTACACCCCAGGCACTGGCTCAAATGAATTCTCAAATGAATTCTATCTCATTCCATTTCCTCCTTCCCATACCCCATGAGGGGAAGGACTGCTTTGCAGACCCATTTTACAGATGACAATGCTGCAACTC
Source organism: Cebus imitator (assembly GCF_001604975.1). NCBI lineage: Eukaryota > Metazoa > Chordata > Mammalia > Primates > Cebidae > Cebus > Cebus imitator. The sequence goes on from NW_016107333.1 coordinate 775,548, forward strand.
AAACAAGTCACTGCTGGCTGAGGTGGAGCCAGTGTTCCAACTCAGCTCTGCCTGACTCATGCTTCTGCCTCAGGCCACGTCTGCCTCTCAACCCCATCTCCAAGCCTCTGTCACATCCCTGTGGCCCAACCCATTAGGCCTGGGGAGGTCAGCCAACCAGGAGCATCATCTTTGCTGCCAATTCTGATGGGTTCCCCAGTGCCTGGCATGGGGTAAACATGCAGGGGTCAAAGATGAGGGTGACAAAGGGAGCCCAGAGTGTCAAAGGGATATAGAGAGCATGGGGAGAGCTTGGAGTGAGGGCAGCCTTTGGGGTTCAGCCATCAGCTTCCTCCCTACGAGCAGGAGAGAGATACAAAGGAGAACCTCACCCTAGAGAACAGTGGGCAAGAGAAAGGGACGGGAGCTCACCAATCTGACAAGCTGGTACATCCAAGACCCCCCGCAGCAAGTCCCCTAAGGGGCTGTTCTCGTCCAAGTGCTGTGGGAAGCAAAGCCCACCAATGGTCAGCATGGCTACTGCGTATGTGTGTGAAGGGATATCCATGTGCATGGGACAAATACATCTTGTGGGTATACCTGTGACTGCCAAACATAGCACAGGTATATGGGAGACCACCAGCCCAGGTGACAGCTGTCTGTGCATGCACATGCATGCTTGGGACTGTGTGATGGGAGATTCCAAGGAGAATCTGGGGATAGGGAATGCCATTCCTCAGGTGATCCTGGCCTTACCTCCCTCTCTGGCTCCAGGGCCACGGGGTTGACCATCTCTTCCACATAGTTTGATGGGAACCACAGCTGCTTCTTCCCTCCGTAGTCCCCTCGCCACCTGTGGGAGCCATAGGGTGCTGACCTCCAGCAACCACCCCTAACTCCCATGAGGAGAATATCCTTTGGTAGGGAATCCCATGCCTAAGCCAGGCTGAGCAGGCACTGCTGGTGCACACAGGAGACAAGCACATGACAAATACATGTCTTTGGAGCCCCAGCTCCACTGGGGCCCTTGGATTCTGGGCCTACCACACTACAGGCTCACCAGCCTCCCTCTTGCTTTTCCACGTTCTGGATGATAGCACTCTTGGTGAAGGTCAGCTCGTCCTCCCTCTGGGCCTTGTAGTCAAAGAGGGCTTTGACTGCACACTGCAAAGGTGAGAAGCACCAGTCAGAGCAGAAAGGCTCCCCCTGTCACTGCTGACCTGGGGCTTCATGTGCATACACACATGTGATTGGGCTTTCCAGCCTTGGGTCAGGCCACTGGGAGATGACACTGCCAGCAACAGGCCCTAGTTATAGTTCTCGTTACTGCCTTGCAGGGAAGCTCCAGCACAGATATGATCAGAGAGGTAGGATCTCTGCCAGTGAAGTGCCTTAGGATCCAGGTAGAACCTTAAGCCGCACCCTGGGCCACAGAGAGAACCTTGTATCCTCTCCCAGGAGTCAAGGCTGACAGGCCAAGGCAGGGCCTGCAGTTGCCCTGAGTGCCTCCCCAGGACCTGGAAGCATATGGGGCCTGAATGGGACCCCATCACTCATCTGTGAAGTAGAAAGAAAAACCTCTCAGGTCCTCTGGCTATGGAGGGAATAGGGCCCAGACCTTTTTAGAGAAAAAGGCAAAAAGAATGAACCTGTGTGACAGAGCTCCACAGGCTAGGGAATGAGTGGCCAGTGTGCCTCCTGCCCCCTACCTGCTGCTGCCCAGGGAGGAAACAGGGGTCACCCATGGGAGTAGTTTTAAAGGGTCATGGCTGATCTAAGGGGTGGGAGGTTAGGGGGTGGGTCAGCCCTGGGAGACCTGCGGTCGCTCACCAACCACACATCTCTCACAACCTGTTGGGCCTCGGAAAACCACAACCACCACTTCTCCACAAAGACCACAGATGGCCCAGAACACAGAAATGAAGCCCCAAGCAGCTGGGGACCCTCCCCAGCTTCCTGTGCCCAGAGGCCTGAGCTGTACCTTGAAAGTTGGCATAGGGTTTGCCTCTACGTAGAAACCAGGGTTGCGTCCCTCATACAGGGCTCCGTAGTCAGGCTCCTGGAAACAGGACACAATGGAATATGTTAATGTCCCAGAGCCCAGAGGTAGAAAGCAGCTGGTTTCTCCAGCAGCTTCCCTTTCCCCCAGTGCAGCAAACTTCCACGTGGCCTTCCTCACCAGGACACCAAGGCGGCCGCCATCACACTAGCACCTGGTCCACAGGGATCCTTCAAACTCAGTGGAGACAGCTTCAGGGGCCTCAGACTTTGTCTCACCCTTTCCTTTCTTCACATTTTTACCCATGAGGCCCAGCCCAGGATTCTAAAATCTCTCAGGTCCTGAATGCCCAGACTCCCAAATATTTCTGAGCTATGTGCAGGTGGGCCCTTCACAGACTGCCCATATTCAGTGCTTTAGTTCAGTGGCTCACTGGTTCACTGCTGAGCCAAGTCAGGAACAGCCTTCCCACTCCCTACACTCCTGCCATTCCTCTCCACCACCTGACCCCAGGGACCAGTGGACAACAGGCCTCTTCCCACCCTACTGGGGAGTCTACTGAGGATGGGAGTCTCTCAACTGATCTCCTGGTCCCAGACTCCTTCCTCCTGTCCAGGGTCCTTGTCACCATCTGTGCTGCCATAAGTCCCGACTTTTTCCCTCACTGGTCTCACCTCCTATGGCTCTGTCCTCCATACCATCCATTCTTGGGTAGCCTCATCTCACCTGCCCTGGGACAGAGTCCCCAGGCCAACCCCAGCTGGATGAGTTTCCATTGTGTGTACCTCTCCCGGTATAAGCCCCAGAACCTCCCCCTCCACACCTTGGCTCATGACGAATCCTCTGCCTGTATGCCTGTCCCGATCCTTAGAGACACCGCACAGATGTCCCCCTCTTCCAGATACTCTCCTGGTACCCAGACCATGGCTCCCACTTGGACTCAGGGGCCCTCTTACGAACTCCAACACCCCAGGCCTTGCTGTTACACACATCCAGATTATCCAGTGACTTTAAAGATTCTGGGTCTCTCCTGCCTCCCCTCATCTACCACAGTGCCCTCACAGCTGTGCCAATCTTCTCCAGTGCCTCCTCATTGATGGGATAACGCAGCTTCATCTTGCGGTATAGCGGGTGCTTCTCATAGTAGCTGATGAGGTCAACAAGGCTGTCGAACTCCGAGTTCCCTAGCATCACAGTCTGTCCCTCTTGCTGGACACGGCAATGCTTGATCTTGCCCTCAGCCCTTCACAAGGACAAAACAGTCACACAGGGTCAGGGCAGCCCAGATCCAAGCAAGGCCCCACAACCCAGGGCCACACCCCTCACCGGAAAGAGATGGCATATGAGTTGGGCTCATTGCGCTTCCGCACCAGGAAGGCCCCATCACGGGGGACACGCATTAGCATATGCTCAGCCTGTGCTCTGGTCAGGCTCGCGTGGTACCACCTGAGGACAAGCAGAGTCAGGCCCAGCCAGCAACACCCATGGCCCTCCCCTGCCCACTCCCAGGCCCCTCCCTCACTCTTTGCTCTCATGGGCATTGGTCTGTGGAACAGGTTCTGAAAGTCGCATCTCAAACTCATTGCAGCGCAGGGGCACCTGCTGGTAGTGTGTGATGAGGTCATAGAGGGAATCAAAGACGAGGTTGTCTGTCAAGAAGAACTTGGGGGTCCCAGCATCTTGCCGGGAGTGGATACGGCAGTGCTGGACTTTCCCATTCCGCCTGTGGAAGACACAGGGTGAGGGAGGCTGGGAGAAACAGGCCAGGGCCCCAAAGACCAAGTTCCACCCCAAGTGAGGCACCAAGTCTGAAGGAGGGAGGCCAAGTTCCTGAGGAGCACAGGTGTGGGCAGTCGCACTGAAAGGCTTCAAATTAACTGAAAAGGGAGGGGTGCTGTGGGGGGTGAGTGCACATGTGTGTGTTTTGGTGTGTGTAGATGAAATTATGTTCCATGTAAAACGTAATTGTCCTGGATCAAAGGCTCAAATGTTAACTGGTTATCTATGGGTGGTGTCATGTCTATATACGCACACTGACTGAACGTGGGCGTCGGCATGGGAAGTGTTACCAGAAAGAGAGCGTGTAGTCTCCCACGAAGGTCTCACTCTCTCGCACGAGGAAGGAGCCGTCAGGGGCCCCGGTCTCGATGCAGTACTCAGTAAGCAGGCGCTCAGCGATGTGCCGCCCATCACGCCCTGCCCCAAGCTTCCCATGGAACCACTTCTCATTGGAGTGCAGCTCTGTACTGCTGCTGACCTGTCAAGGGAAGGCAACAGCAAAGACACTGTGACCCTGGCTTAGGCCTGACCTGGCCCAGCCCCCAGACCTGGGCTGGTCCCTCACCTCCTTGGGCTCTTCCTCATCCTCATTGCCCTGGTCACTGCTGGTCTCCTCAGAGTAGTAGATCTTGCTGCTGGTCAGAACGAAGTAGTGGGGATACCATTCCTGGAACAGACCAAAGGGGGACTCGTGAGCCAGGGTCCTCACACCCACCAGTCCCACCACCCTCAGCCCAGCCCAGTCCTCACGTGGTTCACAGGGTCCTCCAGGTAGAGGATGCCATTCTTGATGGAGTTGCTGATGTCATTCTCTGAGTACATCACGGATGTAGGCACCTCCTCGTAGGCACTGCCCTCAGCCAGCTTCTTGTGCTGTAGGGGCAACCAGAACAGGGCAATGCAAACCCCAGTCCTCACCCCACCTCCTCACCAGGCTTAGGCCCAACAGCTGAAGCCATGGCCCAGGCAAGGCACTGAGAAGTGTGGGTCTTCCCCAGTGAGCCCACCACCCCACCTTGATGAGGATCTTCCTCTTAAGCTGGTTGGGTGAGGGGAGCCCATCGGCAGAGATATCCACGGGCTTGGTGAGGAGTGTGTCCCCCAGAACCTTCTTGAAGTACTGGGCCATGTTTCTCTGCTGGGCAATGCTGCAGTGGTCCTCAATGGAAAGGATGACTGGGTACCTGCAGGGTGGGGGACAAGCACAGTGCAACAGATCCCGCAATCCTCTGTGGTCTAAGTAGCCTCTCACAGTGAGGTGTTGGGCGTCAAGGGCCTGGGGGTTTCTTGTCTATAAAAACTATCTCAGAAAAGAGGCAGGCTATAGCCACTGATGGGGCAGAAGGGGTTCTACAGCTGTGGCGGCAGTGGAAACCAAAGGGTGGCAACAGATGTAGTCCCGAGCTGGTCCAATTACGGAGGGTGCAAGAAAAACCTTTCACATCAAAAAGGTCAGGAGAGAGGAGAAGCCTCCAAAGTTAGCTATTAGAGCCCTGGTGAGGTCAGGGAGATCAGTGACCACAGGTTAAACAGTAAACAGAATTGAAGGAATGGGACATAAGCAACACAATCTTCTGGGCTGTGAGGGAAAAGAAGTTAGCAGGATACTGGCCTAAAGAAACCAGGGCATGTTTTCTGAAGATGAGAAGAGCATGAATGTGTTCTACAAGCTAAAGAACCCATGAAGAAGACAGTGGGCCCAAGGTGTAGGAAACAAAATATAACTTGGAAAGCAACAGCTCAAGCAGGAAGCAGGAGACGAGGAGAGGCCAAGAGATAGGACAAAGATGAAGGGCTGGCAGAGAGGGGACAGGGCATTCAAGGGGTCTTTCTGCCCTCTGTCCCTCTAGAATAAGAGAGCTGGTGCCCAGTTAACCCCTTGGTCCTCCACCCTGCGACTCACTCTGAGGCCACAAAGGCATGCTCCTTGATGGTGTGCAGGACATCTGAGAACTTGATCTTGGTGGTAAGTGTGTGCCCATGGTAAATGACTGGCATCCCATCCGGACCGTCCCAGCAGTCCACTGAGGAGCAACATCACCATGGTCAAGCAGGCAGGCCTCCCATCTTCCCTCCCCCAGCCCTGGACCCCACGTACACTCAATGCAGCGACAGCCCATCCGCAGGCAGCGAGCATAGGCTTCCAGGGAGGATTCGCTGGAGAACTGGTCCCCGGTCAGGTACCTGGATAGGCAAAGAGAGGCAGGTATGTTATGGGCCCTCCTGGGAAGAAGCTAGGTGGGCCCAAAGGAGCCACACTCACGTGTTATGGGAGGAGGAGATCCAGTAGTGGGAAAGAGGGTTGTTCATGGTGTCCGGGCACACAGCGTCCAGCTGCGAGTTCCACACACTGTTCTCTTTGGAGAACAGGAAGGTGACAAACTGTCCAGGAACATGTGGAAGGGAAGAGAAAGTGAGCCCCTGCCCTGTCCAACCCGAGATGGTAGGTTGGGGATAGAAGAGAGAGAGTGCTTGGTTCCAACTGGGGATGGGCAAGATGCACAGTAGGTAGGAACAAGGTGGCATCCCTAAGGACCATCTAGCTCCTGGAGCCCAGGTGGGGTTCTGGTTACCCCTACCCATTCTCTGACAACAAAAGGGGTGAAATGTCAGGCTCACCTCATCCAGGAAAAAGTATGGCTCCTCAATCTCTCGCAAGGGGTCTCGGAGGAAGCTGAGCATGAACTCCTGCACCTGGAGGCGATCAACAGCCCACAGCTCCTGATGGGGTAGGGAGGGCAAGGCAGGGCATGAGAGAAGCCTCCAGTCAGTGATGAGCCCACCACTCCCACAGCCTGACACCCTGGGCCAATGTCAGCCCAGCCATACCCCCTGGTAGTCAAGGAGGAACTGCTGGAACTCAGGAAGGGACACTCGGCAAAGCTCTGGCCGCTCCCCAGCCCTGCAGGGAGAGAAGGTAAGCTGGCTAGCATGGTCAACAGACAATGAGGTGCCCCATGGAAGGCAGAACCCAACTCCCAGCTAGCACAGCTTCCCAGAATAGGCCAGTACGGTTCCCCACTTCCACTGCCTCCCACCTGGATCAGGAATCACCCAGAGGAGAGATGAAGGGGGCCAAGGGAAAACCCCACCTCCCCACTCCAAACCAAACCTCAGAGTACTGGCTTCCAAGAAGGGGAGGTCCATCTGTGGGAAACAGAACCTGGTCAGGGCAAGAGCCCCTGGGAGGCCATGTGGGAAAGGGGCTAGTAAGAAGACAGGCTAGAGCAGCAGATGGGGGCAGGCCTCAAGAGGAGAAGAACTGGAGAAATGGCACACAAAAGCCCCTAAGCAGGGCAGCAGGGCTGAGGCAGGCAGGGTTAGGGGTGGAGTGAAGGAACAGGGGCAGGGGTTGAGGGAGGGCAGGTGGCTCATGCACCATCTTCTGGGCGCTGTACATGAGGCTGCGGTACAGCTGAGCAAACTGCCCGTAGGTGATGTCCCCACTGCGCTGCTCCAGGTCCTACATGGTACAAAGCAGGATTGACAGTCAGGCCCCCATTTGCAGGGCTCTTGACTTCCCCTGCCCCATCTACAGAAAGCCCTGGGGGGGCACTTACCGTCAGTCGCTCTCGGAGGAAGCGCATGTTGGGGACCCGGTAGTTGACCTGCGACAGCATGTTCTTCAGGTCCTTGGCTGATATACTAAGAAAACAGGGACATCCCCAGTGGTCTCATCCAGCTTCTCATGACCTCTGACCTGTGGGTCGAGCCCACCTGGGGCTGGACAGGTAAACAACACTATTCTGGGAACCTGGAGTCCTGAGGGCGAGACTGAATCAGAACCCATGGGGTGACCAAGATTAGTCCCTTCCTTTCTTTGGACCTCAGTTCCTCATCTGAGCAAAATTAATTAATTAATTAATTAATGCCTATAATTCTAGCAAGGAAGAAGTGAACAGATTCAGTAAAGTGGGTCAGGCATGGGAGGAAGAAAAATCACTCTCCAGGCCTCCTCTCCCACCAGCACTGCTCAGGCCTGTGCCGAGGTGGTAGTCAGCTCATCTAAGATAGAAGGCAAGGCTCACTCACAACTTCCTTGTTGGGGACATCATGGCAGTAGGTCCCCACCTGCTGCCCATTGAGATGCCGGCAATTTGGTCCTCAGAACCCACGAACCCATGATGGGGAGGAAGAGGGAGGTGCATGCTCCACCAAATACAATTATTGGCAACTGGGCACCTCATGGGGCTGGACAGGGCCTGGCTCCAGGAAAGAAACTCAGAGAACAAGCACCTCTGCTCTCCAGGGGTGTCCTGCCCAGGATGTGAGGCTGGGGACACTGCTGGACCTGGCAACAGGATGGACAAGAAGGAAAAAGAGGCTTTCTCTCCTGGAAGGTGGTGTCAAGGAGGGGAGGGTGGGTTCACCTCCTCTGGGACCCAAGAGCCCGGGAGGAGGCACCAAAATTCCCCAAGGGGACTGAGCTCCACACTGAGTGGGTTAAGCACCACAGAGGGAGGGCTGGCTCTGCACAGGTGCCATCTCCTCTGATCCTCACTCACTCAGGAGGTAGGTGCTATCAGGGTCCTTGTTTTCCAGTGAGGAAACAGAGAACTTCTGGTGGCAACTGCCTGCATCACCAACCTTGCCCTCTGTGGACTCTTTCCCATCAACATATGAACAGCCTGTTACTTCGTCCACCAAAAACACACGTCTTGTCCCTGCTTAGCTCTCTAGCTATTGCCCCCCTTCTTTCCTCCCCTCCACAGCAAAACTCCTTGTAAGAGTCATCTTGCTCCCTCTAATTCCTTTGGGCCCCTCACCACTTGGTTGACACTGCTCTTCCCACCATGTTAAATCCAAGAGTCAACGGTCAGATTTCACCATTGTCTTCTTCCCTGGGTTGCCAAAACTCAACACTCTGGGGGTTGCTCCTCTTACTGCACTAGTTGTCCTCTACCCCTCCAATCTCTAATATGGGGGTGATCTGGGATCAGCCACTGGACCCTGTCCTTTTCTTGGTCTGCTTGCCCCCTAGATGATCTCACCCAGTCCTGTGGCTTTCAGTGTCATTTACATACTCCCAAGTTAATATGTGCAGCCCCAACTGTGGACCTAAACTCACTCTAATCACCCGCTTACTCAACATCTCTCCCTGGACAGCTCTAATAGGCATCAGAAAACTTAACATGCCTCAAAAACTGAACCCCTGAGATTCCCTCCAAATGGGCTTGTCCCTTGATCTTCCCATGTCAGTCAACGGCAACTCTGTTTTCCAGTTGCTCAAGCCAGAGACTGTACTATTATCCTCTATTCCTCTCACATCCCATAATCAATTTGTTAAGGACCTTCTTTCTGACACTATCTTCAAAATACACCATGGCCAAAATCTACCATTACCATCATGAGCCAAGCCCTTTCATCTTTCACCTGGAGTATGGAAGCAGCTCCTAACTGAGCTCTCCACACAGCAGCCAGAGCAATCCAGAGTAACCCAAGTCAGATCACATCACTCCTCTCTTCAGAACCCTTCCATGGCTTCCCGTTCCTTTCAGGTCAAAGGACCTCACCATGGTGCAGCACCCACACCATCTGGTCTTTGCTCCCCTTCTCTCCTTGGCTCTTCTGGCTGCCACAACAGACTTCAGAGCCATGAGCTTCAGGGCGCTCTTCCCACATTACTGGCCACCCTCACCTCCAGGACACCCATTGGCAGGCCACACACCATGTGGCTGGCTCCTCTCACCAGCTCACACACCAAGGCCACCAGAGGGCTTTGTGCAGAAAGCTACTTGTGCCAGAAACTTCTGCCCACCCCTTAGCCCCACTTCAGGTCCCCAGGATCCTCTGGGTCTCCAGGCAGCTGCTTAGAGGCCCAGCTAAGGTTCTGGATGCCCATACCCACCCCGCTGGGCTAGAGACACAGCTCAGTACTTACCGATCCTCACGATTCCGATCCACTGAGTAAAACTGCTTCCGGAGCCACCTGGAGAAGAGAAGCCTGAGGTGAGGGCAACTTCTCCATCTAGGGCCAGGCCTAGGAGATGTCTGGGCACACAATGGTCTGCTGTTCCTGTCCCCTGGGTCCCTAATACTCCCAGCCCTAACCCCTTCCGGAGTGGTTCTTACCTCTCAATCTGCAAGGGTGTGGGTGCCTGCAATGTATCCTCCATCAGCCAAGTTAAGCCCTTGATCCACATGTTCACTTCATCCTCAGATGTGGCTATGAGCAAGGCATAAACAGCTGCACCGAGGGCACATATCTCCCACTGGGGAGGAGCCAGTGGTCATTCCTCTAACTATCCCCTATCTCCTCTACCCCCTTGACTCCCACCTTGCAGGCTCAGGGTCTTCAGGCGGAATTCCATTCCATAGAGAATGACAAAGCAGTGTGACTGGTCCGGCCGGAAAGCGGGGTCCTCTTGATAGCGATCAAAGTCCCGTGAGGTCTTCCCTGGGCGGATCTCCTTGATTTCGCGAATATCAACTAGGGAGGTAGTGAAGAGACCAAGATCAAGCTGGGGTCTCCCAGAGTCAACACCGAAAGGAGGGCAGCCTGGTTTCCTCATTCTTACACTCTCTCTCAGGGAGGAACCCCAGAGGCAGAGCCAAGACCACTCAATCACGCTGGGTAATAAGCAGGTTGGGTTGAGTCTAGGGATAGACCTTTGCTAAGGGCTCAGAGGTCAGAGAAGGCTATCTGGGGGAAAGGCGGTTATGCGGGGTGTCCCTTCCCTATCTTTGTTCCCTGAGACATTTTGCCCTGCAAAAGAGCTGGATTCCAGAAGGAGAAATGGCAGACCCAAGGCTGATCATGAGGACCACTGCCTAACACAAGGTACACACAAATCAAATCATAAAGTCCCAGAGGCAGGGCTGGGTAGGTTAAGATAGGCCTCAGGATCCCCAAGAGAAAGCCTCAGGCCCAGAAGACTGGTGCATCCCTGAAATGCCTAATTGCTAAAGACATCCCCACACAAGTCTCAGCAAGGGAATCCCCACCCCACCCCCTGACCAAGGCATTGGTGGTCCCAGAGCAGCAGCCATCCTGGACCCAGACCACCATTTTGCCCAGGACCATTTACTTATCGTAGCTATCCAAGGCCCTTGCATGCTCCCCTGGCCTTCACGGGGCATAGTCAGAGAGGTACATAGGATTGAATAGCGGATGACCTGCCTCAGCCACTAAAACTTGAGACAATGATGGGTAACCCATTTAACTTCTCACAGTCTCAGTTTTACAATCTATAAAGCAAAGAGCTTGACTGAGTTTCTCTAGAAGGCAGGGTGGTAGAAAAAACATGCGCACGAGCTCTGGGCGAGACTGCTTGGACTAAAATCCTAGCTCCAACTCACATTAGCTACGTGATCTCAGTAAAGTGACAGCCACTCTGATCTCACTGTTACACTTGTGAAGAGAGTAACATACAACAGCATCAGAAAGATGCTGGTAAGATCAAAAGTTGTAATAGCTAGAAACACCCAGCACTGTATATGTGGCACATGGAGGGAGCCCATCCAATGCTGACTCTTCTGCTCCCTCACTAAAGGTGCTTAGGTGCACAGGCTCTGACACACTATTCAGCACAGGGAGGGGCTGACCACTGGCTGGAGGGCATATATTCCAGCCCAGAAGTCACTGATTGAAGGTAGATGAGGGCGAAGGAAAAAAGCTTAGCTTAGCCAACAGCGATGACTTTAAGTATTCCCTAAGCTCGGAAGCCTCTTAAAATGCTCTAAGCCTAGACTGACCTGGTAACTTTGGAGCCAGATGCAGTGCCAGCATTTACCTGGCCAGCCCCTGCCCCAGGAGCCCTTCCAGACCAAACTGCACACCAACCTGGCTGGAATGTCCTAACGGCCCAACTTCCCCAGATGTTCTCTTCTTGTCCCGTCCCTATAGCAACTGCCACAGAACTCCCTGTCTATCCCACTTGGAAGAGCGGGCATTGCTTCTGGCCTTTACCCTACCTCCCCAACACATTCCTGTTTCTACTTGGAACCACCTGTCCCCTCAGCAAATCTCTTTGGCCTTTCCTCCTGCCTGCCCTAACCCCCTGGTTCTCACCAATCAGCCATCTTTCCCCAGTTTTCTGGCTCTTCATAAAACATTATTCTGACCACTCCCCCAGACCTTATTCAATCCCTTCCCTGGGCTGCCCACTGCCAGTCTAAGGAGAACAAACACCTTCTATGGCCTTCAAGGTTCTTTGTGGCAGAGCCCAGGGATTTACCTCCCAGCTTTGCCCTCTCACCCTCTTCTCCATCCACACTAAGCCATACCTAGGGCAAGAAGAGCTGGTGCTTCCTATCCCCATTTCATCTTGATTCCTAGTCTGGGAATGCCTACCTCTCAGGCTCTCTTCTCTTCCATCAAGGTTCCAACTGAGAAATTCCTTCCTGTGGTAACTCACACACTTGATGCTTCATGCACACACTGTACATGTACATCCATTGCTCACATCCTAAGGCCAGGCAGGGCTCCTCTGGAGCTTGCTGAATGACTGTACTAAGAAATTAAAAAAGCAGATACACAGGCAAAGGGAAGGACAACCAAATACGACTTATGACCTATGCAACTTACGACCATTCTACTTTATGACCATAATCGCTAGCCACGGCTGCTCCATGTCTGGCAGCGCAAACGTTGCCCAGCTGGGCGTACGACAGTGCGGACCAGCTTCCGGCAGCACTACCATCTCCACACGCACCATTTCAACTGTTATCCCAGACTCAGTACAGCAATTTGTGTTTTGTGTCTTGGATATTTTTCATCAAACCCCTCCCAATAAACTTCTTATACATTTCGAAGCAATGGACCCAAACATCGAATTTGCAAGGATTGAACGGATGGCGCATGATGTGTTTCATCCGTATCATGAAATTTATGAAGAAAAAAAGAAACATACAATTCAGACAAAGCTCACCATGTTTATGAAAAAACCAACTCCCGAAACCCCAACTGTTGCCTCAGATGACGACATCAACGATCCGCAGCCAAGCACCAGCGGCCAGTAAAATGTTTCGTACATGTTTATATATTTTGATATGTTTTGCAATTGGGAAAATGTTTCCTATGGTATTTTTTACACCTGTATTTTGTATTTTTGTATGCACCTGTATTTTGTAATTTTATATGTTTTGCAAATATTAAACCAGTTGTACTGGTAATGCAGTGTTTTACTTAAACCTGACGCATGTAAAAATAAGAAACAAAATGGTGTAGAGATGATACAAATGGCATAAAATGAACAAAGAAAATTATGATATATAACAATAATGAAAGAAAATTATGATAAAATATGACTTAAAGATTTTTATAACATCATTTCACAGTACTGTACATATAGCCTACTCAACTTACGACCAAATTGTGTTATGACTGGTCTGTCGGAACCAATCGTGGTCGTAAGTTGAGCACTAGCTGTAGAGAAAAAATGAATAGTTACATTCAGGTAGGAACAGGGGCAGGGAGAACTGGGCCATAAAAACCTAACTGAGAACACAGGGCTTCCAAGGACAGAAGGAGGAGCTTCCATCAGGGGAAATGACTAGATAAGAAACTGCAGAACAACCACAAACTCTGCCTTTTGAAACAGAAACCAGTCTGCTCTTCCGGTGTGAAGCTGCTGTCATCCCCCTTCCACACCTTCTTGCAAAGGTGAGTGTGAGTACACACACACACACACACACACACACACACACACACACACAGAGTTAACAGGCCTATACTCCTGCGCATATTTCCATTGAGATCCGTCTGAAGGAAGAACAGGTGCCTGAAATAGGGACCAGGTAGGCACAGAGCAGCTCAAGGCCAGGCATCATATGCTCCCAAATTCCCATTGGCCACATCTGGTCCCTTGCATTGTCTTCCATAAGGAGGCACTGGCCTGGCCCTGGCAGGAGAGTGAGATGCTCTACTAGGTTCTTGAAAGCCACATCCTGTACCACCTCCCAACCTCACCCCGCATCCTCCTGCCTCCCAGAACAAATATGGCAGTGTCCTCTTTCCTGGGAGAGCCAGGGCTGGTTCCCAGGAATTTACGAGGAGACTCCCCAGAGAGGAATGGCCTCTGCCCTGGTTGCAGGTAAGAGAGAGATTGATCCAGTCTGGCACAGTTTGGTCAGACCTCCCTGCCATCAGTCAGGAGGGCAGGAAAAGAGACCTTCCCAGAACTTGGGCGCTTGAGAAGGGGAGAACAGCTTGGAACAGTAGGAAAGTCACACCTTATACCCAGAGATCCACAACCTAGCACTCTTCCCCAACTCAGAACCATGAGAGAACAACATGCAGGAGAACTATGGGGAAAAGAAAAGACAGAGGTACCAAAAGACCCTCACTATGAAGAAGATGGACAATCAGGAGGAAGAGCTCTCTGAAAACAAGGGCAGGATCCCACATCTAGCAGCCAGGAGGCCTGATGTGTGGTATGATGACAAAGGCCTAATCCTCAGTCTCACCTTGACCCAAGAGGGCAGAGCCCGGCCAGCACAGCCCATCAGGGCTGCAGCATATTCATTCCTCTGAGCACCAGGCCTCCAGGCCCGTGGATGGCTGCCCAGGCTTCAGGAATGGCACCATGTCCGCAAGCCCACAATGAATGCTGCCTGGGCTTTAGGGATGGCCTGAGCGTTACCATTCCAAATATGGCTATTGTAGACAGTGACAGGATAAGCTGTTTAGGGCAGTGAGGGGGATCTAGTCCCTTATATTTAATTGCCCAAAAACTCTCATGAAGAAACAGTCTTTCTTGAGGGGCTCTGAAGTAATGAGGGACCACACATGCCTATGTCTGAACTGTATAAACAGGTCAGCTCTGAGGACTGAGAACCTTCTCGCAGGCCAGGCTTCCTGGTGCCCCAGGCTGAATTCTGAGACCCTTGCTCTGCTCCCTGCCCTGGTAGAGATCTGCCTTCTGCTTTCAGGAAGCCTGCCCTGACCATCCCCTTCCTGGCTTAGTGAGGAGAGCCACACAGCTCTTAAATTCTAACTATGAGGCCCTGGCAGTCTCTCACTCTTTCAGCCTCAGTCTCCCTGCTCAGGAAACTGGAAATTCCTCTTACCTCACATGGTTGCTATGAGGACCCTGCTGGGAAGTGCTGTTAACAGAGAAATCTGGGGACAGCCCACCTGTCTACCTGTGTGCCTAGTGCCACTAACATGTGGCCTACAAAAGCTGGCAGTAGGGGAGACAAATAAGGCCACTTGTCAGGGCTCCACTAGATGCAAACCCAAACTTAGGTGAGAGAAAGTTGGTCCATGAAGAGAAGAATACAAGCAGCTATTTCGCTCTGTTCAAAAAAAGAAGTCTGGCAGGGATGGGGGCATTGTATGGGGAGAAAGGGGATTCTTAGGGAGTTGAATTCAGATAAGCATATGAAGACATGCTGCTTCCTGAGCCTGCAGCACCCCACCTGCACACTCACCAATAGTCTGAGGCATGTGCACCCCCAAAGATCAAGTTTCAAATCCAGGCTCCAAGCATAAAGCTAGGTCTTGGCAAGTCTACAATCTTCTCTGGTTTATCATGAATAAGATGAAAGCTTTCGTAGGAGTAGACCCACCACAGAACCTTACATGTAGGCACACTACTACGCAGACACTCACACAGGAAGGTCAGCCTTGGCCTGCCCTACCTCAGATTCATTTGTGTTTTGTTTTTTTGGGCAGAAGGAAATGTGCCTGCTGCCTGGCACCAGGGGCCAGCTCTAAGCATTGAGGCAAAATGACACAAGACTGAATCTGTAAAATCAAAGCTTGTATGATGGGGCCAGGGAGACTGGGAAGGGGGATGTTCCTTTTCCATCTCGTCCCTCTTCTCCCCTCCTTTCTCACCTCAGGGACAGACTCCTGGCCTAAGACCACAGAGATTAGAGACAAGCAGTTACTTAGAGCAGAGCTGCTTGGCCATGCAGTCCTGGAGAGCAGTCACCTTTTGGACACACCAGTAATAGCAGGTGCTTTCCCTTTAAAAGGAGCCTGTTTCCTCATCTGAGCCACTCTCTGCCCAAGCATTCTGGAAGCTGTGAAACTACACAACCCTCAGGGCCAGCTGAGAACCTGCCTCTGCAGGAGAGTAAGTCCCCACCCTGGGACAGCACCCAATCCACTGAGTGGGGAGACAGGGTGCTGTCAAAGGGACAAGGTGGGCAGCCAGTCTGGTGCCTAGAAAAGGGGGAAGACAGTAACCACAGAGGACCCATCTGTGTGCCTGGCTCTTCTGAAGGTAGGGCTGCTCCCTGTCTTTGACTCCTGCTCCCACCCTGACTCCTCCCAGACATCAGACCAAGCTGTAGGCTTGCGACCAGCTCTCCTGCTGTCCAGTAAAGTGGGATAACCACCCTGTCTGGCCACCAAGGGATGTGCATAAGGGCAGTATTCCTGTTACCTAGGCAGAGTTCCAGGACAGCGGGAACCCTAGGGAAGAGAAAGGCAGGGCTCCTCAGAGCACAACCAGTGAAAGCCAGCCAATCCTGCCTCAGGTGGCAGACACATGGCAGGCCCTAGAAGAGGGAGAAGGAGCCCAACCATCAAATCCAAGACCCTAAATTAGACCCAAGCTTCTTGTTGAAACCTGTGTCCTAGTGTCGTCTGTGCTCAAAAAAGCCACTTCCAAATAGCCCAACAGACAGAGGTCCCCCAAATTTACAAGACTGTTAACCACTCAGCGGTAAAAAGGGTATAGAGGCCGGGCGCGGTGGCTCAAGCCTGTAATCCCAGCACTTTGGGAGGCCGAGGCGGGTGGATCACGAGGTCGAGAGGTCGAGACCATCCTGGTCAACACGGTGAAACCCCGTCTCTACTAAAAAATACAAAAAATTAGCTGGGCATGGTGGTGCGTGCCTGTAATCCCAGCGACTCGGGAAGCTGAGGCAGGAGAATTGCCTGAACCCAGGAGGCGGAGGTTGCGATGAGCCGAGATCGCGCCATTGCACTCCAGCCTGGGTAACAAGAGCGAAACTCTGTCTCAAAAAAAAAAAAAAAAAAGGGTATAGAGAGGTATTATGAACAAAAGCACTGGCAAGGTGTGCAGGAGACCTGGACCCATCTATCCATCTCTCTTATTTTTTTTTTTTTTTTTTTTTTTTGGGGGCGTCCTTCTTTTTTCCCGGTTTGATGGGGTTGGGGCAATCTTGGCTCACCACAACCTCTGCTTTCCAGAGTTCAAATGATTCTCCTACCTCAGCCTCCCAAGTAGCTGGGATTACAGGCATGCACCACCATACCTGGCTAATTTTGTATTTTTAGTAGAGACAGGGTTTCTCCATGTTGGTCTGGCTGGTCTTGAACTCCTGATCTCAGGTGATCCACCCACCTCAGCCTCCCAAAGTGCTGGGATTACAGGAGTGAGCCACCATGCCCAACCTGGACCCATCTCTGTGAGCCTCATTTTCTTCATCTGCAAAATGGAATCACCACTCCTGGCACCTCCTTCCTTGGACTACAGTAAGATGCCAACGAGGTAAGAGATACAAAAGTGATTTAATCAGAAAGGGAAAGGAGGACATACTGAAAATTAAATCCCCTAAATGAGGAAGATATGGCCAAAAAAACCACCAACAAAAGTACCCCAAATTTCTGAACATGAAACATGCTTTCACTGAAAAATTTTTTTTTTGAGACAGAGTCTGGGTGTCTTGCTGTGTTGCCCAGGCTGGAGGTTGCAGTGGTGCTATCTCAGCTCACTGCAACCTCCGCCTCCCAGGTTCAAGCGATTCTCGTACCTCAGCTTCCCAAGCAGCTGGGATTACAGATGCACGCCACCAGCCTGGCTGATTTTTTTATTTTTTTGTAGTAAAGATGGGGTTTTACCATGTTGACCATGCTGCTCTCAAACTCCTGACCTCAAGTGATTCACCTGTCTTGGCCTCCCAAAGTGCTGGGATTACAAGCATGGGCCACCGAGAGGGTTTTCCCTTTATAAGGTACATACATTCTCTCTAGAAGGCTTAGACAAGAGGATCGCTTGAGGCCAGGAGTTCAAGACCAGTCTGGGTAACTGAGCAAGACCCCACCTCTGCAAAAAATTAAAACAAAAAAAAAAAACTTAGCTGGGCATGGTAGCACATGCCTGTAGTCCCGGCACTTGGGAGGCTGAGGCGGGAAAGATCACTTGAGCCCAAGAGTTTGAGGCTGCAGAAGAGTAGCTCTATGAGCTATGATCACAGTACTGTACTCCAGCCTGGGCAACAAAGAGACCCTTTCTCTAAAAAAAAAAAAAACCAAAAACCCAAAAACCCAAAGTGTGTAAGCTAATTGATGTAAATGGCAGCAAAAACCATCCATTTAAACATGCATGGAATAAAGAAATTTTCTAACTTAAAAAAACTGCAACTCATGCTAAACATGAAAGGTCTCTTTAAAATCTAAAGAGCTTGAAAGAGGTAAGTGAAGATTTCCTGGATAGGTTCCTTCCCTTCTGGGGGTTTTTACTATCCCCACCTGTGGGCTGTGGACCCCAGAACTCCTCAAGGCCTGTGAGCCCCGCTCTGCAAAGGGCACTGTAGGAAGGCAGGCAAAGCCCAGCCCTCCTCAAAAGAGTCCAAGTCCAATGAACAAAACATGACCCCAGCCCATGTCTCCCCTCAGCCTTCACACACCTACCTCCTCACTTAAGCCCCAACCAGCCCAGGCCAGGGACATACTAGGTGCCCCCTCCTCTTTTGTGTGTCACCACTTGTCACACCTGCTGGTGTTTCCCTGGTGTATAGGCCACTGGCCTATGAGCTCCTCCAAGGAAGAAAGCACATTTGACTCTTTTCTCCATTCCCTACCAGTCCAACACTGGTAAACCAGTTTCTACATTCCCAAACCCAGGGCCTGGGGAGGCCTCAAGATGTTCAGAGTACTTAAGAGCAAAAGTAAACACATGGGAGTTTGATTCCATAGCTAATTATCTAACTGGCAGCAAAGGCCACAGATGCTCAGAGATGGTACCAGAAAGATGGTATCAAGGATGGCTTCCTGGAATAGGTGGTGCAGTGGGCCACAGAGGCTGTGGGGCTACAACAAACACTGAAAATGCAATGGTTAATGGGGTGACAACGTGAACAGAAAAAGAAGGAACAGGCACAGTTGGGGAGGAATGTGACTCCTGGGGGCCAGTACAGTCTGGAAACTAGCAGGTGCCTACACAAAGATTCCTATAGCCAGTAGGAACCACGGCAAGCTAACATAGCTTTGGGAAAAACCGAATAGTAAAAGCAGCAGGACGCTAAGCACCCACGCCCTGCTGGGCCCTAAGCCAAGACCACCAGGAGATTCAGGAGAATGGTCCCAGGAGTCAGAATATACATGTAGATCTTTCCCAAAATGACCTCTCACCAATCACCCTCTCCACATGTAGCCTGTGGCAAACAGTTGAATCCCTCCCAGTCCCCAACCCCCATACCAAAGAAACTACACAAGTAGGACCCAGGAAGACTGTTAATGGAGCTATGCCTTCTTCCACCAGAGGATACTGAAACACGGACAAAGAAAGGTTCCAACAGAAGTGACTGTCATCCACTTCTGGCTCCCTACCTCAGCCACCCCTTCCCAGGTCCCTATACAACTCCCTATGGGGTAGGACAGGCACTGTACTACAGATCCCCCTTCACAGGGAGCCAGAGGTACAGGGGTTCTGCACCCATCAGGACCACACGGCTTTGGCAGGGTTTTTGCAGCTCTGAAGGAAAAGGATGGAGGTAGCCGAAGAAGAGACAAAGATAGAACCTGGACACAGGTCCGAAGAAAGCCTGATGCAATAATAGCCAGGCCACAAGATGGTCAGCAATTCCCAAGCTGGCTGTGTATGCCCAAAGCCTACGGAAGGAGCTAGAGTTCTCCTCACGTTCTCTTCCTGAGACTGTAACATTCCTCCTCTGCCTCTCTGTAGAAACATATTCACAAATCTGAGGTTTCCCTGAGCACATCTGGCTGCCACCAGAGGAAGGCGAAAGTAGAGGGCTGGGTAGCTATCCATTTCCATTTTACAAACAAGGATCTAGGTTCAGGGACTTCCAGGGTCACAGGGTTATATGGCAAAGGGAAGACGATGGTGGGGCTTACTCTCCTTTCCATTCCTGTGAAGCAGCTGCTTTCAAACCAGATCCGCTGGCAGCAAGTTGGGCAAGCTTGGTCTAGATTCTAGACAAATTTCTTTGAAGCAATGAGGAAATGGAGGGTCCAAAGGGTCTTGTCATGTTCACATGGTGAGTCATGGCAGAGCCGCGGCACTCTCGCAGTGTCCCCACAGCATCTGCTATTCCTGACACTGGGTATACAGAGACACGCAGAGCAACCATAGCCAGCCTTTGTACCATCCAGGCAGACAGCCCTCTTCCCTAAGACTCTAAATTAATCTTACCTATTTCAGAGGTGAGAACAGAATGCCTAAGCTCCAAGGGAGGAAGGGAAAGGAGGTCCCACCCTCTTTGAGAAATCAAAGCTGGAAGAGCACTCAGCAGTCATCTATTCGGTTTATGCATTCATTCCATCATCTGATCAAACATTTATCAGGCATCTATCTACTCCATGTCAGGCCCTGGGCTGGGTCCTAGGGAAACAGAGATCAATAAGGCATTTGAGTTCCTGCCTTTGAGAAAACCCCTGCCTGATGGAGGAAACAGATGGGGAAGCAGATAACTATGAGGTCATGCAAAGACTAGAACAACAGGGAGGTGTCTGTGGTGCTGAGTGTGTGCAGAGCAAAGTCTTGGGAGTGCTCTGTAAAAGGCAGGTCTGGAGGGCTGACAAGCACACATTGGGCAGAGGGGTTCATGGAAACCAAGGCAGAGGTGCAGAAGTCTATTGCGTTCCACAAACAGGGCATTCAGAGTATCATGAATTAACTTTTCTGCACAAGTCCTGAAGATTCTCAAGTCTTCAGAGGTGGCCATGGGTCAGCCTCTGGATCAGGAGTCTTGTGTGTTCCAAACTCTGCCTCCCTTGCAGACTAAGGCTAGCTAAGTTCTTTTTAAATGGCCTATATACGCCAGGCTCCTGGCTACAGGAGAGAGACTGGGACACTCACCAGGGCCATATCTCAGAGATGTCCAGGACCTCAAAAGTCCCTCATAAAATGCCCCCCCTCCACCATAGTATACTCAGGACACTTGGAGAACCAGAGCACTGGGTATAAGTCACTTAAAATTTTTTTCTTTATATTTTATAGAGATGGGGTCTCACTATGTTGCCCAAGCTTGTCTCAAACTCCTGACCTCAAGTGATCCTCTCACCTTGGCCTCCCAAAGTGCTGGGATTATAGGTGTGAGCCACCATGCCTGGCCCATAAGTCACTCTATTGCCAGGCTGGAGTGCAGTGGCACCACCAGGGTTCACTGTAGCCTCTACCTCCCTGGACGCAGATGATCCTCCCACCTCAGCCTCTCAGATAGCTAGAACTACAGGCACACCACCACCCCAGGCTAATTATATTTTTTGCAGAGATGGTATTTTGCCATGTTGCCTAGGCTGTTCTTGAACTCCTGAGCTCAAATGACTCACCAGTCTTGGCCTCCCAAAGTACTGGGATTACAGGCATGAATCACCATGCCTGACCCATAAATCACATATCTATGGTCCTCCTTCCTGATCCCTCGGCAGCAATCAACATGGTTGAACATGCCCTCCCTCTTTGAAGCTCTGCCCTTAATTTCTCCTGCACAACCTCGCCTGGTTTTCTTGCTTCTTTGTGAGCTACGAGCCTACCTACATTTAGCAATGGCCTTGGTCAAGGCTCAGGCCAAGGTCCTCTCTTCTGGTGCTGTCTTCTCCCTCATCAATGCCAGCCATGCCCACAGCTTTAATTACCTCCTATGTAAAGATAATTCACAAATAGGTCTCTAGCCCTGTCCTCTCCTCTTAAGGTTCTGACCCTTCAATTCAGCTGCCTACTCGCTATCTCCACTCTTCATGTCAAAACACCTCAAAGGCAACCCCATAAAACCAAACACTGTCTTTTCTCACCAGAACCCAGGCCTCTTGCCATACCCCTTGGGTCAGCTAAGAGCATCACCATTTAAACAGATGCCCAAACTCCAAACTTCAGAATGATCCTTGACATCTCCTCTTCTCTCACCAGCCCCTGTACACCAGCAGCTGTATTAAGCCCTCTGACAAGTCCTCCTGGCTTTACTATTCAAAATTAACCATACATTCTGAGCACCTACATGAGAAACTAATGTCCTCTTTCTAGGTACTTGGAATACATGTACCTCAAGGGGCTTGAATATGGAAGGAAAAATTAGATATGAGTATTATGCTATAGACAGATTACATTAAATAGAGTCCACAGACAAATACTATGAGAAGCTGAGAAGTAGAAGACGAAGTAGTTACTACCTCTCCTGGGTGGGAAGGGAGGATGAGCAACAGCGGCATCTGGCATCCTAACACTCATTTCTTGCATATTTACTTTGCATAGACATAGCGTAAAGCTCTTGGTAAGATTGCCTTACAAAGATAAAATCTGCCTTATATTTTATCCTTGCTAATAACACTATGAAGTAGGTATTAGGGTCCCCAATTCCCGAGTGAGGAAAGTGAGCACAAAGAGGTTAATTAACTTACCTAAGGCAGCAGTTGGTAAGGGGCACAGCCAACAATATTTCAAAGCGAAGACTGCCCGTAACCTAGCCTTGTGCTCTGTAATGCCTCAAAATCATTGTTGGAAGTGGCCAAGCAGGGCCAGCACAGACAAAAGGGGAAGATGGAAAGGATTCCAGGTTGCATCATGCACTCTTGCTTCACAGTATTCATTACAGTAGTAACCATATATGAATTTTAAGGCTGTCTGTCTTCCCCACTAAAGTGCAAACTCCTTCAGAGACTGCACCATGTCTGTCATCTTCAATGCCCCAAGCCTACCAGGAACTTAATAAGGTTTTGGGGGCCTTATTCAAGAAAAATATAATGAAGGCATCACTGCTACACAACCTGTTCCTGCTCTCTAGATAAATGAGGCCCTCCTCACTACAGCCCAGCATATCTACAAGTCTCTCTCTGTTGCTCTGTCTCTGCAGAGCCCCCTCTCACAAGGGAGAGGAAATGGAACAGATTGAGAGAAGAAAGAAAAATCTGGGGTCTCCCTCCTACAAGGAAATAATAGGGACCTAGGACTCCTGGTGGTGGGGGAAATGTCAGAGCAATAGAGGATGAGGCAGGGAGACAAGCGGGAAAGGGAGAATGGAGGCCTTCCCCTCTGCCACTCCCTGAACCCCATGATGTCTCACCACCCCAACCTTGGCTTCTGCTTTTTTGCTTTCTGGTTGCTGCCATCCCTTGGACAGTAAATGTGGGTTTAGTTCTTAAGCCTCCAACACAGAGTAAATCTGTGGGGTTGGAGGCATTCTAAATAATGACTGGAAGTCATCAGGTCAGAGGCCTGCTTGCTGAGACATCCTGCTTCAGCAGAACCCACCAGGCTCTCCCATTTTAGAGCTGTTTGACCCAGCTGCCACAGCATCTGGCCACACTCTCTCTGGGCCATGCCAGCCCAAGTCAAGCCACTCTCCTGTCCCCTTTTTGCTTACTGGAAAACAGGGCCCCAGAGAGTGATCTAGTCTCTGACCTCACTCCAAGGAGCCAGGGATCTCATTCACTCACTGCCTGCCCAGAAGGCCCAGCTTAAATTCTTCCTCTTTTTTTTGAGACAGAGTCTTGCTCTCTTTCCCAGGCTGGAGAGCAGTGGCACGATCTCGGCTCCCTACAGCCTCTGTCTCCCAAGTTCAAGCAATTCGCTGCTTCAGCCTCCTGACTAGCTGGGATTACAGGTGCCTGCCAAAACGCCCAGCTAATTTATTTTTAGTAGAGACATGGTTTCACCATCTCGGCCAGGCTGGTCTTGAACTCGTGACCTCAGGATCCACCCGCCTCAGCCTCCCAAAGTGCTGGGATTACAGGCTTGAGTCATTGTGCCCAGCCCAGCTTAAATTCTTTGAACTTACCTCCCCTACTAAGAGAGATGGCTACCTTGGATTTCCTTTTCCCAAGCTGGAGCTGAACAACGTATAGTTCTACCTGCTTAGGACAACTGCTCATCCCACCTATACTAGCACACATCCTTGTATGGAACTTCATGCTTCCAGTGTAGACCAATTCTCAGGCTAGGACCAAACCATCCTCTTGGGATCAGTCTGGCAACCGGCATTCTGTTCTCACTGGAGAGAATGTTCTGTGTTTCACTGCGGGCCTCAAAAGGCCCTCAGCAGAATCCTTAACAAAGTGACCTTTGTTACCTTTCCTAACCTCCTTAATGGGTATGCTGAGAACTCCCAAGAAAGGCCATAGTCCCAGTTAGGACAGACAAGCTAACACAGGCACATTATACTCAATTACTGAAGGTGGAGGAAGTGAGTAGGGCAGCAAGGGGAAGCTGCCTCCAAACAGCTGGTGGACCATGAGGCAGAACAGGGAGACCATAAAGTGGGTCTTCAACGCCTCAGAGAAGGACCATCACTCCTGCCTCCATCACTGCCCAACCTCCCAACTAAGGGAACAGAATTGTACCTCTTAGTTCACCTCCTGCCCCCAAGTAAGCTGAGAAACCTGTGGGACCTATGGCCAACTGGAGCTCTCCTTCACTCCTTTCTAGGATTAGTCACCCTGTGAACTCAGGCCCACACTCTCTGGGCCTTAGGCTGAAGTCAAGGTGGGGTTGGAATTCTCCCACTACACATCCACACTTACACAGCCAGAACAGTGTGGTCAATACCCAACTTCTACCACGGGCAAGGCCAAGCCAAGGACATTATAATCCAGGCTCATGCCCTCAACAATCATTTCCCTCAGGACATTTTAACTCAACCATATCCCCAGGTGTCCAAGAAAACAGGAAGCCAACCTCAAAGTGAACTCCCCACCTGTGCCAAGGAAGAAGTAAACACAAACCAACAAGTGGTCAAACTCACCAGGGCCCAACCCCTTACCAGTCTGGCCAGCTGTTCACTGTCAAGGCCCAGAACATCAGTGAGACTGCCCACTCTCCACTGTGCCCACGCCTTCCTGCCTTGCACCCAGGCCCCTCACAGCCTTTGTACAGATCCTTTACCCAACACCTGTGTGCCAGTTGGCAAGTAGAGGGAACCCAGGGGGCAGGATGGGCTGCTACAGAGAGAAAAGCGATTCTGTCTGGGCCCTAGAGCTCAGCCTACAGCACTTTAGGCACAGCTGTCTCCTGCCAGCCCTGGGCCTTAGTGGTTTTCTACATGGTCCAGATTGCAAGCTTCCCAGGATCAAGGACTGGGTAATCTCCTTTTCTTGCTTCCTAACTCTAGTCTCCTCTGTGCAAGGCCTGGGCTCAGTAAAGAGATGCCAGTCTTCTGCAGAACGCCCCGCCCCATTTACTCTGCATCCTGAGTCTTGCTGAAGCCAGGGCCACCGGCCAACACCAGGAAGGGCCAGGGCCGGAAGGAAGCAGCAGAGCCTATACACAAAGCCTACATGTGGACTATAAAAAGGAGATCCTCCCTGCCTCCCCCAGGATGGGCCCGGTTCCTAGGAGGTAAAGAGTGGGGAGAAAGCTAGGACTTAAGCCTGGGCACAAAGCCACTGCAGCCTCTCAAAAGCTAGCCAAGTACTACCTCAAAAGGAACTAGTCTTGCAAGGAGGGGTAGGAGAATATTAAGGGCTTAGCCAGGAATGCAAGTAGAGACTCTCCAAGTCCCATCTCTTGGGACCATGGCATATCATAAGGCAACCAACTCCATTGTCCCTACTGCTTCTTCCCTGAAACTACATTATATTCTGGGACCAACCCCTTCTCACACTTCTTTCCCTACTCTCTGAGGCTGAGAACACCCCTTAGAGGCCTCTAGGTGCCCATATTTCCCACTTTCTCTGAAGACTCCAGCACACTCATGGAGCAGAGCAAAGTTCTGGGAAGCAGCTGTGATGAGTGGCAGAAGTAGCGAGACATTCCAACTCTGGGCGGCAGCAGGGCACTGTGGCCACAACATAGTAGGCTCAGTGAGCACCTCAAGTAGGGGCATGGGTCAGTGGGGAAGGTACAGCTATGGCAGGGAGATGACAATTAGGTAAGGGCCACACAAAGATACCTATTTCAAAGATGTCAGCCAAGGCAGTCTTTTGACCCACATGGGCAGCACTCTTACCACAACAGCAAACCCACACTCACCACACCCATCCCAAGTCATGAAAATTCATTCCTTCTCAACCTCCATTATTTTAAATCCCTCTCCAGCCTACTCTGCCCAGGGTGTTCAGGCTCTGTACTAGAGGCCGTGCCCAGAACCACTGAGGCCACTCTCCAGGGACAGTGATGTAGGTTAGCACACATAGCAGATAGGGGAAATCAACCTTTGTTGTTGCCAGTCATTGATATGTGAGCATCATTTGTTATCACAGCACATCTTCAGCTATCCTGACAGAGCAGCTTCTTATTTCCTTCATAGAACTCATCAAATTCTGTAAGTATTTTATTTGTCTGGCTCTCTCTCTCCTTTCTGGGTATATCTACATATGTTACCTTTTCTAACCTCCTTACCTTTCTAATCTTATGTCCACTACTGGACTCCACAGTGCTTGGCGCAGTTAGCAAATGCCAGAGTCTAAAGCCAGGGAAGCACAAGTAGTGTCTCACTTATTCAATGAGTCACTGAAGCCCAAGAAAGCAGTTTTTTGGGGGTTTTTTAAGGAGAGTAGATATGGTGAAATGGAACATGAACCAGGCTAGAGATCTACTGCCACCCTGAACAAGTCAGAGGCTGGAGCAATCGCGTCCAGCTCAGTGTGCCCAACACACAGTAGCAAGGCCCACAATAAATGTATGACAAATTAAGGAGCACATGAATGAATGCATGCTCTTGAGATGTCACAGAGAATCCTGGAGAGGCCCTTCTCAGGACATTTGGGGCATGGAGCCCTAGGTTCCAATGTTCTGCAGAAGCATAGGCAAAAGTTTCACCACAAACCAGCACGTCAAGAGGGTGAGGCTCTTCTGTGCCCTGCCCCCAATCAGCAGCTACATTCACCTCCACGTAGGAGTGTAGGAAAGGTCTGCGTAGGCCAAGCATCTTGACATGGGTGTTGTGGCAAGGATGAGTACGGAAGGGTTTTGAAATTGAGGCAATGAGTCCAGCTTGTCCACAGATGGAAGCCTAGGCTGGTCAAACACATGTGGTCAGAGGGCAGAAAAACAAAAAATAACCCTCTGGTCCTATACAACAGTCCATCTTACTATCATTTTCCCCAGAGTAGGCGAATAAACTATAGTGGGAATCAGAAATCCTAGGATCTACTATGAACATGATATGTGACCTTACCCTTAGTGCCTTGGTTTTCTCCTCTGTAAGAGAGGAATAGTAACTCCTACCCTCCATAGATTCATGGAGCTGCTGTGAAGTTCAAATAATATAACAAGTGAGAAAATGTTCCATGAACTCCCAATATGCTATACAAATTCTAGAGTTTTTTGATGCCCCAGTCTTCTGTGTACAGACTCAGGGAAGGAACACAGAAAGCAAGTAGGAAACAGACTCCTATCCCAGGTTGTTGGAACAGCCAACTTGTGGCTAATTGGTGGAAAGAACTGGAGTTCTGTAGTTAACAAAGATGACAGTAAAGGAAATGAATACTACTAAGTGCCCACTAAGTGCCAAAAGTTGTGCTAGGTGCTTTTCACATAAAATCTCTTACTCTCATATACAATCTCCCTTATTATTAATATACAGCTCTGTGAGGAGAAATTACTTTTACAGCTAAAGATTAACTTCAGACAGGGAAAAGGAATCTGCCCAAGGTCACAGTAGGAGCTGAGACCTGAACCTAAATCTGACCAGCTCTAGCCACAAATCTCCAGGCACTACAGCTCAATTACCAGCAAAATGGGACTGACTATCTGGTCAATGGTGGCCCGAAGCCACTTCTCACCTATGGCTCCACCTTGAGTCTTGCCACCTGTAAACATGCTGCTCTCAGAGATTCCCTCCAAGGAAGCAATGGTCCCATGCTCCTCTGAACAAGACACTCTACAAGGGGCACCAGAACATTCCCATCGTCCTATCCCACATCCATCTCTCCTAGGACTTTCCTCAAAGTCTGCAGTGACTTCTCTAGTTCTAACAAAGCAAGTGGAGAGGGGGAAAAAATCGGTCTCCTAATATCAGGCTTTTACAATCTCAGGCCTCACTTCTTCCCTCCAACTTACCATCTGTGGTCTCCTTGAAGCACGTCCCACAGGAAAAGGCACAGAGTAAGAAGAGATGCTGTGAGTTAGCGGAGACTGACACAGAACATGACAGCAGAGGCAGGCTCTACCACATCGAGGTTGTGGCATTAGAGCACTTTCTGGAAGACAAGGTCTCTCCAGATAGCGTCCTGGGCTAGGCATTTAGAAATAGGAAAATATCATACCTTCACTCTACAGAAAGGGTTACCACCCAAAGCAGCTGCTTCCAGCCAACTCCTCTGTCTCCCTGCAAAAACCAGTAGTGGGAAAGAGGCCTGACAATAGAGGGATTGCTGAGAGCTGCAAGAGAGGATGGGCAGGCCCCCCTGCCTCTGAATCAAAGGGCTTGGTGGCCAGGCACCAGCCCCTTAGGACAACAGGTGCATTCACTCTCCTCCCGCCAGGTCCTCCTGGGAACTTAATCCTCATCTCTGTCCTGTCAGAGCTCCTAAATAGTAAGCACTTACATTGTGCCACACTCCATGCTAAGCACTTTATACAGATTCTTATCCAATCTTCACAAAAACTTATGAAATAAATGACATTTGATACTATCCCCTTTTTACAGATAAGCAGCCCAGAGAGGTAAAGTCATACGCTTTAAGGTCACAGAGCAAGTAAGCTACACAATAGGATTTTAATTCAGGCAGAGTCTAGGGCCCAAATGCTTAACTACTAAGCTCTGTCTCACCCCTCAAGACCCAGCCCTTCTCCCATTTACCACCATAGCATCTCCACCCTGCCTCAGCAAGAAGGTCTTGTCTGGGTCCTCAACAGCTCTATCCTGCAAATTGCACTAGCTCACTGGCCTCCCTCCCCAACACTTGCTTGACAAACCGCTGTCACTGTGGTCTCCCAGACAGAGGCAAGTCAGTCCCACTGCAGCCTCTGCTGACTCCCGCTGCCTACAAGACTGAGTGTAATTGCTGGGCACGGCACACCAGGGCTATCCGTAAGCTGTCTCCAACCAGTCCCAGCCTCCTCTCTACCACACCAAATCTGTTCCCTACCCATGCATGGAGTGATTCCCAGTTCCTGAGCCTTAGCACAGGCAGGTACCTCAATAATTCGAGGCCCACCTCAAAGGTCACTTCTCCTTTGATGTCTTCCTGGCAGAGCTCCTCACAGTTCTTGGTAGGGGCCTTTATATTATGGTATGTAATACACACGGTTATAATCACATGCCTCTACATCTGTCTCTTCCAAGAGTTCTTCAATGGCACAAAGCATTTCTCAATAAACTTTTGAATCTTTGGTGCCTAGCACTGGGCAAATTGGAGCTGTAATAATACTTATTGCAAATATTAATAAATAACCCTCTTGGAATGAGGGTTATTTATTAATATTTATACCCAAATTTAATATTAATTAATATTAATACCCAAAGCAAAGCTCGTAGTCAAGATCTCTGAACTCCAACTGAAACCTATGCATTTGTATAAACATACACACAGAGTCTAGAGAGAAGCTGGAGGTGTTGTGGGTCCCAGGGTTGGGTGAGCTCAGGTTCTCCAGCTATCTGAGAAGCAGGCCCTTTTCCTAGGTTCACAGGAAACAGAAAATCCCAGCTGGGCGGGAGGCCTGGAAATCCACACATGGGGCAAGCCTGGGATGCTGAGAAAACACTAAAAGGTCTGACTTCCCTTGGAAAAAACTACATTCAGACAGGAAACACACAGGCAGGGATGGCTAGCTCTGGAGATCCGGACATGTGCTCTTGCCCCTCTCCCACTGGGAGTAACCAGCCAGTACAAAGAAAACCCTTGATGACACTGGCCTGGGCCTGCCCTCTCCCGTGCTGTGGGACAGCCCTCGGAACCGGCCTCCCGGTCTGGTCCACTCCCCAGTCACAGGGGTCAAGCCGCAGCCAGCTGGTTCCACTACCACCTCGCTTCTGAGTCCGCTTGCCTCATCAAGGTGGTTAGCTGTTTTCGTCTGCCACCTTCACCCCCTTCATCAAAGATACTGCCCACAAATGTCATTGCCTGTTTTCATTTCCCTAAAACCAAGGACCCATACTCATTCACCTCAGAGGGCCTGGCATCTAGTAAAGTTATCTAGTGCAGAATTAGTCCACGATAGAAGCCTGGGGCCCCAAAAGTCCCCATGGATATGCTCTGCCAGTATCCACAGAGTACCTCCATGGAGTTTCTTTTCTTGAGACAGTTTCACTCTTATTGCCCAGGCTAGAGTGCAATGGTGCGATCTTGGCTCACTGCAACCTCCACCTCCCGGGTTCAAGCAATTCTGCCTCAGCCTCCCGAGTAGCTGGGATTACGGGCATGCGCCACCACGCCTGGCTCATTTTTGTAGTTTTTTTTCAGTAGAGGCAGGGCTTCCTGAGTATCTGGGATTATAGGTGTGTGCCACCATGCCCAGCCTTTTTTTTTTGTATTTTTAGTAGAGACAGGGTTTCACCATGCTGGTCAGGCTGGTCTCGAACTCCCAACCTTCAGGTGATCCACCCACCTTGGCTTTCCAAAGTGCTGGGATTACAGGCGTGAGCCACCACACCTCACTGGCTCCACACTTTTTCTTCTGTTGTCTTCTGGGTTGATATGGTTCAGACCAGTGTTTAATGAGGTTGTCCGTTGAGGTTCTTTATGGGCCCAATAAAGAAACTTAATGGGCTGGGTGCAGTGGCTCATGCCTGTAATCCCAGCACTTTGGGGGGCCAAGGTGGGTGGATCACAAGGTCAGGAGTTTGAGATCAGCCTGGCCAGCATGGTGAAACCCTGTCTCTACTAAAAATACAAAAAAAAAAGGCTGGGCATGGTGGCACACACCTATAATCCCAGATACTCAGGAAGCCGCGGCAGGAGAATTGCTTGAACCAGGAGGTGGAGGTTGCAGTGAGCCAAGATTGCGCCACTGCACTGCAGCCTGGGCAAGATAGCAAGATTCGGTCTCAAAAAGAAAGAAATCAATGAGGGGGGAAAAAAAAAGCAACAAATTAAAAAGAAAAATGAACCAAGCACATGAAAGATTCGGTCTCAAAAAAAAAAAAAAGAGAGAGAGAAAGTGTGGAGCCAGAGCCTAGAGAGGCTGAGGCTGTCTTGGGATACAAGAGCCGAAGTGGTCTTTGCCCTGTAATGCATGGTCTCAGCACAAAGGTTTCTCACAGAGGATCGATGTGGGCCACAGGGAATGTGAGCTTGCATTTGCCAGTCAGCCACTGATTAAGAGAGCTTGGCCCAGCTGAGACCCTGGCACACACCAACACTTACCACCTTGGGCACAAACCATTCTCCATTTCCATTTCCTCATCTGTAAAATGGGATGAAAGGTCTCTAAAACACTAAGCTGGAATTCTACATAACTGCATTTTATTCGTTTGTCAGTATCTGCAACATAAAAGGCTAAACACCAACCTGGTTCCTGTCATACCACCAGGACAACCAAACTTGTCAGCACTTAAGCACTTCCCCACTCTGCTTTTGAGCCAAATGACCACTCTAGAAATCAGAAGTGTCGGTTCCATTTCACAAGTGCTGATAAAAGAGGGCACAGAGTCAGGGTAGGAGAAGGTCTTACTTATGAATGCTGTAAACCTCATTAAACCACACTGTCTTTCCCTCAGGTCCACCAACAACCTGAAGGTAGCACAGTGTCTCTCTCTTTGGCCAAGCTTCAGGCACTGCTGGTACGCTGGCAGCGTCAGCAGTAAAGGCCAGACACCTGAGGCACTTGGGCAAGAGTCCAGGTGGCAGAAAACCCGGCTGGCAGTCCAACCTCCTCAGAGGCCTCAGGGATCATCAGAACCCACCAACAAAGAGAGCCCACGAATGGGTAGAAGCAGGGCAGGGCTTCAGGGGAAGCCTCCATTAGTAAAGTCTGAACACAGAAGCGCTGACTAGACTTTTCATCCAGGCTCCTTTCAATCTGGGTTCTCAAAACCAAAGAGCCATGGTCCTCCTACATTCTCTATCTGCCAAATCCCAGCTGATGGGATCACTGAATGTGTACACCTCTGGCTGACCCACCTGCTCACCCCTGGGTAGGGGGTGATCAGGTCCTCTGTATGCCTGGCTCCATCCCCCAAAGACCTGAGACATGATAGATCATCCCCTCTCCACATCCCTCTTTTCTGCTTAGGTCCCAACTTACAAACAAGAAAGGTCACACCCAGGAGTCAAATGTGTAAAACTCCAAACACTTTCTCTACAGAAAAACTGTTCTACATGGTGGGTGGGTGAGTGGGCACATGGGTTGGAGCAAAACAAAACCATTTCCTGCCTTTTTCTGAGTAGCAATCTAAGTGAAATGTGAATATGGTTACCATCCTCCTCCCTTCCTGCACCTTCACCCTCACCTACAGCCACACCTCACCCCTTCACCATTCCCAGTCCAGGGTCTTGAAGGGCAGCCATGGTCTATTGTTATTAATAACAGCTCACATTTATTAAACATTTATGTATCAGACAATGCCAGATGTTTTACATGAATTGTCTCATTTAATCCCTGGAGCAACCATACAGAGTGGATATATTATTACCCCCATTTTACAGATGAGGAAATCAATGCTCAGAGAAGGTCTGGCTGGGAAACATACAATGAATATATGGGCTTCAAATCCAGACTGGCCATCAAACACTGTGCTACATTTTTTGCCTGCTGATAATATGCATGGTTTAAAATGCAGTCAGTTACCCAGGAGATCTCGGAGAACTTCCATCCAGTGCCACCGACTCAACATAGCATAGACAGCAAGGAAGGGGACTGTGCCTGGAGTCTGATGCCTGAGTAATGTTCCCAGAGTTATCTCAGTTCTTTGCAGTTATCTATCCTTCCTTCACTTTGGAATCCACAGGCTCTCAAGTCACTAAAATGTTCTCCCAATGGCTGACAGGGTCAGTGAGGGCACTGAGGAAGGCGGCTGCCATTTCTAAGTTGAGCAGCTGTGTTAGATCTGTGTCAGATCTGGAGTTTGTAGCCGAGGATGGCTGCCTCACCACAAGACCTTCCTTCCTCCCAATCTCCTCGCCCATCTACACACATGCACACCATACCCAAGGTTTGTGGGACCCCCCCCTTGGGGTGTCACTTCCTGAACCCCTCCTTCACACAGACCTGGTTCTGAGCCTGGGTCTCTCTAACCCGTCTCCGGGGGGTCCCTGCAAGAAGCAACCCAGTCTGGAGTTGCAGACACACCATCTCTTCACACTGACGAGGGGAATGGAGGGCTGAGCAGAGTGCCCATCCGGCCACAGCACAGGCACACAATAAGTGGAACAACTCTGAAAAATCTGGGGTTTTTCAAAATCCCCCAATTCCCTCCTCCCACTAAAGGTCAGCACAAAAGCAGCCAAGCTCAGGCCTGGGAAGGCGAAAAGGCAGGAAACCAAGAGCTCCAGCTCCCTGATGCCACCAGACAGAGGACAAAGGGCTACACTCCAAACTGGCTGCACTCTTGAGAAGAGTACCTGACTCCAAGGCACTGGGGCAGGCCTTTAGGGGCTCATCTCCTGGGAAAGTGCTTCCCAGGACAAGGGGAGTCCCTGCCCTGGCTTTGGGTGTCCGCCCACCCACACAGGCCTCCAAAACTCAGCTTTGGGACAAAAGTAGCAGCAAAAAAAATAAAAATAAATAATAATAAACCAGCCACTGCCTTCTCTCAGGTTTCTCCAAACCAAACAAGATCACCTTCCTCCCTCTCCCCGAGAGGGAGATGAGTAGGCCCGGCTCTGCTCCAAGACCAGCCCTACCCCAACATCTGCCTAAGTTCTATTTAGGAAACCCAAAGATTCCTTTGCAAATAAGAGCCCAGCCTGGGGGCCCAGAGAGTTTCACAGACCGCTCTTTCTGGAGAAAGAGTGGTGGACGGGGACCGTCTGGTCAGGCCCCAAGTTCCCCGGCTGGGTGGGGGCCGCTGCCTTGGCTCCCCTCGCCGACGCCGCCACCACTCCCAGTGGCTGGGGGACCTGATGCCGGCACCGCGGGTCTCCAGCCCCCGAGGATTTTTAGGCCTCAGGATAAAGTGCCTGGAACACTCCCCCACAGCTGGGGGAGGGGGTGTCCTGTCAGGTGACCGAGGACCCGGATGCCCCCCGCCCCCAGTGACCACCCGAGACGAAGCGGGGGCGGGGCCCGGAGGGGGTGGAGGAGGGCCGGAAAGTTTGCCCAAGTCTCTTGGGCGGCCGACCGGGACGCAGGCGGACTGGCCCGGCCCCCACCACCTCTGCTTGGGGCGGGCCCAGGCGGGAAGGGGGCGCACTTACTGGCCCCCTCGATCTTGTCGGCGCCCCGGCTCCACGTGATCTGGCGCGTCTCCAGCTTGACCTGGAAGGTCTTCCGCTCGGGTCGCTGCGACTTCTTAGAGTAGAACAAAGTCATGACGGTGCCCACCTCGAGGCTGCGGCAGAGGTGCAGCACCTCTGCGTCCGAGGGCGCGCCAGGCCCGCAGCCGTTGGCGCAGGGGGACGCGGCGCCCGCCATGGCTCCGACGCTGGGGGCGACGGTGGCGCAGGCTGGGACGGCCCGGGAGCAGGCGGCAGCCGAGGTTGGGGCAGAGACTGAGGCGGCCGACGAGCGGGACCCGGCGGCAGCTCCTGCAGGCGGACAGGGGCGGGGCCTGAGCGCCGCGGGGCGGGGCGGCCCTGAGGCCCCGCCCCGCTAGCGCGCCGGGAACAAAGACGCCCGCGCACCCGTGGGGAGGACCCCCGCCCGCCGGCCCGTCGCGCCTGCGCCCCGCGACCCCCAGACAGGCCGCAGGCAGGGCCGGGGGTGGGGGCACGATGGCGACGGGAGCGCGTGCCGTTCCCGGTCGACCCACCCAACCCTCAGTCCCGCAGGGCTTCCTCACGCGGCCCCGGACACAGCCCGGCGGCCACGACCGGCCCCGTCACGCACGGCAGCCCCGCCCACAGGCCGCAGGCCCGGCGGCCGGCGCGTCAGTCAGGCGCAT
Source organism: Cebus imitator (assembly GCF_001604975.1). Lineage (NCBI taxonomy): Eukaryota > Metazoa > Chordata > Mammalia > Primates > Cebidae > Cebus > Cebus imitator. The sequence continues at coordinate 810,325 of NW_016107333.1, forward strand.
TCGCACGGGCGGCCGCCAGCCCGCGGTTCTGCACAGACGCAGCCCCCGCGTCCCGAACACCGCCCATGCAGCGACCGGGATGGGACGTGAGGGGGTGGCGCGCTCCCCGGGCATGCCTGGCCAAACCCAGTTACCTGGGCGGGCTTCCCAGCGAAGGGAGCCAGGCCGGGCCGCTCACACCGGCGGCGGCGGCGGCGGCGGCGGCGGCGGGTCCTCCGCGCGCCCTCTCCTGGGAGGGGCGGGGGCGGGGCCGCCTGCGGATTGGCCGCTGGCATTGATGGACAGCCGGCCTGTCCCGCCCCCTCCCCCTGGTAGCGCGGGGTTGGCCCGCAGGCAGCTCTTGCGACGGCCTGGCCCACGTCTGTCTGTTCTGCCCCTGCTGCCAGGGTGTCCTTCAGTGGTCCTCTCGTTCGGAGAGTTCCCCCAAGCGTGAGCACCTCTTGTAGGGCCTTTAGATTCGCGGCCGCGCTGTCCAGCGGCCTGACCTGCAGCTCCCAGGGCCTTGGTGTCTGTCCCTCGCATGAGCCGCTGCTCGCCCCACTCACGCTCGGCCCCCATGAGCAGGACTTGGGTCCGATCCGGGGCGCGGGCTCAGACCCTACACCACAGCGTCCCTCCTGCAAATGCTCTCCTGAACTTTGATTTTCCCCGCCTTGCCTTCCTTCCTTCCTGTGACCGCTGCCTCTCGATCTCAGAAGCTTCTGTTCCCCTGCACTCAGTGCTAGGTCAGATCCCAAGGCTACCTGATCTTTAACCCTGGCTTTACCCACTACAAAGGCACCGGTGACTCCAAACCTGTAGCTCCCCTACGTTCCACATCCCCGCTTAGGCGACTGACCTTCCCTCCCTAAAGTTTCCTTCCACAGTCTTCACTTTATCAGAACGTGGCGCTAAACTCCTCTACGTTGCAAGGCCAAAAACCGTGCAGATAACCGATTCATCCCTCTGCCTCACCTCCAATCCATCAAGACCTGTTCACTCAACCCACAAGCTGAAGGCCTCATCTCCTGTCACCCAGACTATTTATTCTATTTGGTCTTGCCTGGATCTATTCTCCATGCTTTAAAATTTTTAAATGAAATTAAATCATGATCCGCTACATCCAGCCTAAAGCCCTCCATGAATTCCCATTGCGCCTAAAATCCACACTCCCTGCTTGGCCCAGCAGGTTCTATAGGACCGGTTTCATCTCTCACAGGTGACCCTTCACTCTCCAGTCTCCAGCAACAAGGCCTTTTTCTGGTTATGGAATAATTCGTACTGTCTTTCTGAGGCCATTCTTGAAACTCACCCCTGCAATCTATCTACTCCTGTCAGCACCACCAAAATTGAGGACACCCACGGTCACGGTGGAGCCTGTCTGACATGTTGAGCCAGGCGGTGGGTCGGCTGCCAGACGCAGCAGGACAACTTACTGCATTTCAGAGGTGAGAAGCCAAACAGAGCTTCCAGCTGATGCCAGAGAAAGAGCCAGGCTTCCTGGGATTTGTGAGATGGTAGGACTAGACTGGAGTTTGTAAGTGTGTAAGAGTGTGTACTCAGGCAACCCACCCAGCTGGATAGTGACCTGGGGCTGCTGCCTCTGACTTTGTCTTCCTGTAGTGGCAACTTGTGTGTTCTGTTGATTTCCTCAAGTTCGTCCTCTAAGCAGCTCAGAATTCAGCATGACATGGAGACACTGCCCTAGCCAGCTTCTGTGGCATAAGGAGCTGTGGGGTAGCTGAGATGAACTGCCGCCTAGTGGCAGGCCTTTATCGGGGCAGTTGGGAGCTAGCGCGGACCACGTGCCTCGCCGGGTGCTGAAGGCATGCAGCTGATCCTCATAATTATCCTCCAATCAGGAAGGATGGTCCCCAATTTACTGGTGAGGAAACAGAGATTCGTAGAAGTTCTACAACTTTCCCCAAAGCCACATAACTAACAGCTGGGAGTTAGAACCCAAGTCAGCCTGACTCCATGAGTTTTCTGCCTCACAGGAGATCCACTGGCTTAGGTAAGTCCTGATGGTGGCCAGTAGTCAGTGAGCATGGAGGCTAGCTAGTTCATCACCATGGGTGAGGGGAGGCATGCCCACTGCTGGCCTTGGGCACAGGGAATCCAGCAGAACGTGAGTGCTCACAGAGTGTGGCTTAGACTGGCCTAGGCTTAAAGTTCTGTGGACCGTGCTCTTCCCTTTGTTGGGCATTGACAACATGAGTTAGGAGCACGAGAGAGACCCAGTGCCAGTTCTCCGAGAGTTCAGACATTAAACAAACACTCTGTTAAGACAATTGTGAAACCGGGAGTGGTGGCTCAAGCCTGTAACCTCAGCACTTTGGGAGGCCAAAGTGGGCAGCTCATGAGGTCAGGAGTTGGAGACTAGCCTGGCCAATATGGTGAAACCCCATTTTTACTAAAAATACAAAAATTAGCTAGGCGTGGTGGTGGGCGCCTGTAAGCCCAGCTACTGGGGAGGCTGAGGCAGGAGAATTGCTTGAACCTGGGAGATGGAGGTTGCAGTGAGCCTAGATCACGCCATTGCACTCCAGCCTGGGCAACAAGGGCAAAACTCTGTCTCGAGAAAAAAAAAGACATTTGTGATGAGGGCTAGGAGAAAAAACATTAGGGAGATCTCTTCAGAACCCAGCAGAGGCCTAAAGGAAGTGGGCCGACGGCAATATGAATTATTAAAGTGGTTTGGAGAAATGTAAGTTACAAGCAGAGGTAATAGCACATACAAAGGCCCTGAGGCCAGGAAGAGGTTGTTGAATTTAGAGATACAAAGAAAGCAAGAGTTTCCTGACTTAGGAGGAGATAGGGAGTGATGAGGCCAGGAAGGCAGGCAGGGGCTGAATGGGGTCCCTCTCTGGCTGCCTGATCCTGTTTTTTCCAGGAGGCACCCTCCTGAGTGCTGCAGCCCTCATTGAGCTTCCTGTGCTGACTCGGGCAGCCAGTGGGCTGTGATGCACTTTTTAAATCTGTTTCTCCATTTTTTTGGGGAGCTTTCCAACATGCAGTGTAAGGCTTCTTGCTTTTACTTTTGCCTCGGGAGCGGGACCTCCAGGGTCTCAAGAAATCCCTGCCAACAAGAGCTTGAGTTTTCAGCCTGTTGCCAGGCCTGTAATCAGGGAACAGGGCCCATTTCCTCCTGGGACTTCTGGGCCAGCATCCCAGGCCTCAGGTGCCTCCTTCTACCAAAGGAGGTGCAGGAAAAACAGGGCACACAGAGGGTGTGGTCTGTGTGGGCTTCCCCCAGCTCAGCATATATATGGATGCGTGGGTGTGACTGGCAATACGTGCAGCTGCGCTGTCTGGGAGGCGCAGCCCAGCACCCACACAAGGCACACGCCTGTGATGTCACCCAGGCTAGCCCTGCTCGGGCCTATTTCTGTGAACACTCATGCTTCGACATACCCTGGTCTACACCGTACTTGTGCCTGTGCCCAGAGTCTGGGGAGAGTCTTGGCCCAACTGCCCCTCTGGCCCTGTGGGTTTGGCCTCACAGTTGTTTATTAAATGACCACTTAGAACAGTGGTTGGCATATAGTAAACACTAAGGAACTGCTTTATCCACATTGTCTCATTTCTTCCTCATTACAGCCCTATAAGTGCTCTTATTATCCCCATTTTCCAGATGAAAAAACTGAGGCACAGAGCTAAAGGGCAGGATTCAAACCCAGGTGGTCTGGCCCCAGAATCAATACTGTTTTGCTTCCCGTGTATGTATGAACACTTTATTGTATATCCTCTCCACTTTGTAAAATACCCCTACCTGATATGTTTTCTCTCTCTTTTTTTTTTTTTTTTTTT
>NW_016107333.1:814293-850333 GCF_001604975.1 Cebus imitator
GTGCACCCTTGACTCGCTGCAACCTCTGCCTTCTGAGTTCAGGCGATTCTCCTGCCTCTGTCTCCCGCAAATCTTTTTATTTAGTGCTGTCACAGATTGGGTTCTTTGGACTCGGACTCTGTGACAGGTTAGTGTACAGCACATTTATTAGGGAGTGCCCCTGGGATCAATACTCTGGGAGGTACTGGAAAGAAACAGGAGTGGGCACAGGGAAAACTAAACGGAGACGCAGGCCTGATGACAGTCTCAGCCAACCCCTAGAATCTCTGCTGTCTGCCACTAGCCTGGAAGGGCCCTGGGAAGAGCCCAGCCTGGGCCACATGGCTCTCTGCAGCCAAGGTGATCTTCCAGGGGCTGACAGCTAAAGATTTTCTGCTAACAGCTCTCCCAGTAGTTGGGTCAACAAGTCCTTCCTTGAAGAGGATCTGGGTGACACTTGCTATGTCTATCACAAATGTATTCTTTTACAGCCCTTTAAAAAAAGTTTTGAGTACTTAAAAATAGAGAACAAAATATAGAAACAGGAGATGAGATTATAAGGAGGACTGTAATATAGTTTATGGGTTAACGTAGCTGATGTGATTGAGAATTAAACATGGCTGAGCTTCCTGGCAGCCAAAGCAACCCTTTCTATTCTGTTAATTGGTTCTTTAGGGTAAAAAAATTTTCTGGGGCTAATTATAAAAAGTTTCTCACCTGGATACTTGTTTGATTGAAATAGTGGATTATGTTCGCAACGGATGAATAGCAAATGCTGATGCTGTTTTCATTTGTTCTTTGTAACAGGCGTGAGTGAATATCAAAGGCATAATATTAAAGTATAGCTCAATGAAGCCCTTCTCACATTCGAAGGGAGCAGATTTATAGTCTTGCAGTGTCTAATTCAATCCACGTGTAAAACATTGTCCTTTTTCTTTAAACCATTCTTTAATTTTTACTGTTTCTCATGTTAAACATCTGAACAGCCCCTCCTCTGGGTTGTGAGCCAGCCTGCACTTCCTCACAAAGCCAGTACTACTCCCTAAGAACTAACCTCAGTGCACCTTGAACTCCACCCACAACCTGCTGTTCAGGCCTCTGACCCCCAGCCCCTAAATCTATCTGTGGCTCCAGCTTAATCATCAGATCTCACACTTCTTAGGTCATGTCCACCTGCTTTCCTCCTCACCCGGGATGTATTTTCAGTCCCTCAAGAGCCTCCTGTGTTCTCTCAAAGCAAAATCATACCTAGCTCGGCTGCTCCCAGGGACTGCTGTCTCACCTTGCTGTCTCTCTGCTGATTGGCCCCCATAGTGGGACCCTGATGTTGAGGTTCTCCAGCTGGGCTGCAGATGTACCTTCTTCTGGGGGGTGGCAGGGACACTGTGATCGTATCACTGAGGCGACATATGGCAATAAAGGAAAAGAAGGGGAAAACCCTTGCTAGCCCCTGGCCCAGGCCAGGGCAGACCTGCTTTTTTCTGTTTCTCTCCTCCTTGCAGCACACTTCACCAATGCCTCCTTTAAAGCACAAGCACTAAGACAGCACAGCTGAGTCAGAGTAGGTTCCCACTCTAGCAGTGGGTACAGAAATGCCAACAGACCATGAAAACTCAGTGTGATGGGGACCCCTGGAGCACTGGGAAGGGACACTTGGCTTTATTGAGACCTGATAGTGGCTGTGGGGATAGAGCAAAGTGAGAGACTGTACATGCCTGAAAGAAATAGCCACTCCAGATATAAGACACACATTTTCTTTTTTTTTGTTTGAGATGGTATCCCTAGGCTGGAGTGCAGTGGCTCGATCTCGGCTCACTGCAACCTCCCACTCCCTGGTTCAAGCTATTCTCTTGCCTTAGCCTCCTGAATAGCTGGGATTGCAGGCACGTGCCACCATGCCCAGCTAATTTTTGTATTTTTAGTAGAGACAGGGTTTCACTGTGTTAGCCAGAATGGTCTCAATCTCCTGACCTTCTGAGCTGCCTGCCTCAGCCTTCCAAAGTGCTGGGATTATAGGCGTGAGCCACCACACTCATTTTCAGGTTGTTTTGTGAGTTTTTTTTTTTTTTTTTTTACAACTAAAATGGAAACATTTTTAGAGATGCAAATGTCCACAAATAACAGTTTATTTAGTTATATGTACATACTTTAAATCACACATTTAAAACAATATATTGTTTCATGAATACTGATTTTTCTCATACTCATATTTTCAGTAATAAATTATATTCAACTTTTTACATGAATCTTGGATTTCTATGTATTTTCACCAGGAGTTGCTTTTTGAGTCATCTAATATAATCTCTCAAAGCACATCATCACTTTTCCTCCCTTCTAAGTTGTTTGAGAGAGAGCAAACAACTTTTTTTACTTAAATGTTTTACTTAAAAAATAATTTTTGTTAAGGAATAATTCACATATAAAATACATCCATTTTTAAGTGTAAAATTTGTGCTTTGACAAATGTATACCCTCATGTAACTTCCACCCAATCAAGATAGAGAATATTTCCATCACCCCAAAATGTTTCCTGGTGCCCCTTTGCAGTCAGTCTCCTTCCCATCTAGCAATCACTGACTGACTTTGTCACTACAGATGAGTCTTGCCTATTCTGGAATTTCACATAAATGGAATCCTACAGCATGTATTCTTGTGTACACATTCAGCATGTTATTGAGATTTATCCATGTTGCAGCAAAGAGAATACTTTATGAATTAGTAATATGATGTTATCACTGAAAATTGGAACCTAAGCGTAATTACCTTTTAGTATAACATAAAACATTGCTTTTCCCCCGATTTCCTCCATAGATATATATTAATAATCTTCAAAATAACCAGTTGCTGTATTGCTTTAAGCATTTTATGAAAAATCTCTCTTGGGCATAGTATCTCACACCTATAATCTCAGCATCTGGGGAGGCTGAAGCAGGAAGACTGCTTGAGCCCAACAGTTGGAGACCAGCCTGGGCAACATAGTGAGACTTTGTCTGTAAAAATATAAAAATAAAAAAATTAGCCGGGCATGGTGGCATGCACCTGTATTTCCAGCTCTTCAGGAAGTTGAAGGATTGTTTGAGCCCAGGAGTTGGAGGCTGAGGTGAGCTATGATCACACCAGTGTACTCCAGCCTGGGCAACAGAGGTAAGACCCTGTGTCAAAACAAACATTTTTTAAGAAAAATCTTGGCCAGGTATGGTGGCTGGGCCAGGTGCAATGGCTCACGCCTGAAATCCCATCACTTTGGGAGGATGAGGTGGGTGGATAACCTGAGGTCAGAAGTTCAAGAGCAGCCTGGCCAATGTGGTGAAATCCCTTCTCTACTAAAAATACAAAAAAATTAGCTGGACATGGTGGCACATGCCTGTAACCCCAGCTACTCAGAAGGCTAAGGCAGGAGAATCGTTTGAACATGGCAGTCGGAGGTTACGGTGAGCCCAGATTGCGTCACTGCACTCCAGCCTGGGCAACAAAGCAAGACTCTGTCTCAAAAAGAAAAAAATCTCAAATGTGTGTAAGTGTATAGTGAACGCCCAGGTACCCATCATCTAGCTTCAATAATGAATTGGTGGCCACTCTTGTTTCATGCCAAATTCTACCCACTAACCCTTCCCATAGTATTTTGACCCAAATCTCATCTCAACTCTATCGTGTTATCCATTACTATCTCAGTTTTTCTAAAAGACTGTGTGTGTGTGTGTCTGTGTGTGTGTGTGTGTGTGTGTGTGTGTGTATTCTCACTGTCACCTAAGCTGGATTACTGTGGTGCAGTCACAGCTTACTGTAGCCTTGGACTCCCAGGTTCAAGTGATCTTTCTGCCTTGGCCTCCCAGGTTCAAGTGATCTTTCTGCCTTGGCCTCCCAAACTGCTGTGATTACAAGAACCACCACACCTGGCCGAAAATACTCCTTTAAAAACATTTGTGGCTGGACACAGTGGCTCACACCTGTAATCCCAGCACTTTGGGAGGTCAAGGTGGGCAGATCACCAGCCTGGCTAACATGGTGAAACCCCCGACTCTACCAAAAACACCAAAATTAACTGTGCGTGGTGTGACACACCTGTAGTCCCAGCTACTCAGGAGGCTGAGGCAGGAGAATCTCTTGAACCTGGGAGGTGGAGGTTGCAGTGAGCTGAGACCATGCCATTGCACTCCAGCCTGGGTGACAAACTGAGACTCTGTCTCAGAGGGAAAAAAATAAATTGTGTTTGGGTGTATATATATTTACACACTCATACACACATATCACAGTACAATTATAAAATCTAAAGTTTTGCTATTTAGTGATCTTTAAGAGGCTTGCGTACATGGAATTCTTGGAATTGTGAGAAATAATTACTAAGTCTGTGTTAAAATTTGTCTCCTGGTTTACTGAGTTTTGTCAGGGGACTACTTATAAGCATCCAAAACTGGCTTGACTGAGGTAATTTCAGGGCAATGTGTTTTCTCTAAAAAGTGATTTTTGGTTCAAAACAAGTTGACAGTGTCTCATTATTTGAGGAATTTCTAAGGAGTAAAATTTTCTCAGAAAAAAATTATTTTTTTGGGCAGGGAAAATACCTATAGTATTTTCTATTATAAATAGATATGTACTGTATATGGTATTTAGGAGATGATTTTGGAGTAATTTACTGAGTGTGGAAATGAAAGGAGTGAAGGATGGTGGCCACCCTAGTTTCTGGATTGGGGGACAGAGTGGATGTGGTGCCCTTCACTGAGCTGTGAAGCCCAGGCCCAGCAGGCTTGGTGTGGTAGGTACTGAGCTCAGTTCCAGAGATGCTGAGACTGAGGTGCCCATAGACATGTCTTACAGAGATGTAGTTGACAATGTGAGTCTGGAGCTCAGAAAGGGCTCTGGGCTAGAAAGAAAGAGGAGTCATCACCTTTAGGTGCAAATGAAATCAGCTACACTGAGTGAGGTAAGAATCATGGCACTAAGGACCTGATAGAAGAGGTGACTTAGAAAAAGCCTGATAGGGACAGGAGTAAAACCAGGAGAGGGTGGCATTGTGAAAACCAGAGAGAAGTGTTTTGAGCAGGGAAGGGTCACATATTGAATGATTCCATGTACAAAAAATGTTCAGAATGCAAATTTAGAAAGGTTAGTGGAGGCTGGGAGTGGGAATGTGGGTTAACTGTAAATGAGCATGAGGGATCTTCCAGGGAGATGAAAATGTTCTAAAATTGATTTATGGTTGACAGTTGCACCACTCAGCAAAGTTACTAAAAATCATTGTACCCTCAAAATGGTGGAGTGGTTAACAGTGTCCAGTGCCACAAAGAGCATAAGTGAGATGCAGAATGGACAGCCCGTGTATTGGCTTGGTCACTTAGTCATTGGTGAGAGTGTTTAGAGAGAGAAGGAATTGCAGGCTGATGGGACAGAAGCTAGTTACAGTGGGTGGGGGAATGACTGGATGGTGTAGATGACTCATTGCAGGTGCTTGTTTGGGAAAAAAGAGGTAGTGGCTGGAAAGGGCTGAGGGTTGTGAAGTTGTTTTTTTTTTTCCTTTTTTCTCCATGTTTTAATGTAGCAGAGGCCTGAAATTTGACAGCTTTTAGCAGGGAGAATGGACAGACAGGACTTGCTGGCCAGATATGGGTGGTGGGAGGTGAAGGTGAGATAAGGGAAGAGAGGAGCCAAGTCTGCACACAGGTATCTGGCTTGGATAGCATGTGGAAGCCCTTTGCCCACGCCAAACTCGGGCATCATACAAAGGCCTGATGGGAGGGACTTTCTCAGAGCCTGCCCATCTTGCCTATTCTTGGACGTGGCTGGAAATAAAACCTACTGGACTAGGCAAGGGGGTAAGTTTACTCTGGACTCCTGGCTCAAGCATCCTTCAAGGTCCCCACCTACCTGTTCAGCCTCCTCTCTCATCCTTAGTGGCCAGGTCAGCTTCCCATTCTCTGGCTTTGGTCTCCCAGGCCTGCTGCCACTGTCTGGGATGCCCTTCTCAGTTGTGTTGACCAGCATCTTGCCACCCAGCATCTGCCCTCAGACTTGCAAGGGAGGTCCTTGCCAGAGAGGTAGACATTACTTCCTGTTCATCAGCAAGGTCTTCTGCCTGCAAGACCACCTTACCTGACTTCTAGTTCTAAAGTTTGTCCCCTAGCTGTTGCATCTGAGGCCCACTTATCACCTACCTACTTATCCAACCAGCCAGTATATTAAATGGGTACCAAAAGAGCCTCTCTGTTGTATTCCGTACATTTAGTGGTCCAGCTGCCTCAACACAGATTTCAAAAACACCTGGCTGGAGTCTCTTGCTCCATAGCAGTGATGGCTACATAGCCCCCTTTATTCCCTGGGATGAATATTGCCTATTTGGCTGGCTAAAATACAGGCTGCCAAGGACCTCCAGGATTCTCTATTGTGGGCCGAGTAACCAGCCCTGCCCCCAGCCCCAGGGAGAACAGAGACCAGGCGTTTGCCTCCCCAGACACCTGCTCATGCTAACAAGCTAGAGGGCCCAGGGCCCTTCCATTAATTTACCAATTCTGAACCTTCTGGCCTTCCTGCTCCCTGTAGTCCATTTAACCTAGAGACCTCACCTTTCATTCCAAATTCCAGACTTAGCTATAAGTTAGGATGAGCAAAGGAACAACTTTTTTAGAGACAACAGCCAGCTAGAGCATCTTGAGCACCGGAAAGTGGTCAAAGACCACACTGCCTCTTTCAATTAAGCAGTCAATGCAGGGAGTAGTTTATATTCCACCTGGGAAGGGGCTTCTAGAATCTGGTACTCTTAATTCTCCCCATCCTGATTATAAGTTTAGCCACATGAGCAAACCCAAAGCAGCTCCCTTCTGCTTCTGGCCGGTACACATGGAAAGCTCTCAAAAATTTGACTCTCAAATACAGCTGCAACATCCTGCTCAATAAACCTTACCTACGCTAGGCCTCTGATGCTGTCTTTGCACTCCACCTCTTACTGTGGATTTTTTGCACCTTTCTTTCCTTGTCTTTATCTAAGGATATGGACTTTGGATCGCCTTCAACCGATACCCACAGCAGCAGCACAGGCACACCCTTTCCAGGCCAGGCCCTGCCTCATCTGCTCCTGGGGAAATCTACTCTTGCTGACCTGAGTGGTGGGACCTCATCCCACACTAAGTCCCAGCCCCAAGTCTGCCCTGAGGCCCTTCGTAACAAAGAGGCGGACACTTAAGTTTCCGTTAAGTTGTAGGAATTTATTTTAAATAACCTACAGTTGATTAAAAGGGAATTCATGATAAAAATAGAAGATACTTGAGGAAAGATGTGGGAAATGGACTCTGCACACACACTAAACTAACAATGCTTCTAAAACTAATGATTATAGCAAAAAATGTTTTCACATTAAAATTCTGCTTTTTATGTTTTTTTCCCATTTTTTACACAATTACAAAAGAAAAAATAAAAGCCCTAAAATCTTGATTATTTTTCCTCTTTTTTGGACCAAATACTCATTTTCCTCTAAATTTATTGACCTGTGGAACTTTTTATACAATAAAATCTTTCAAGTGAAAGATTAGGGTTAAAAAGAAAAAGATGGCTATCTTAAAGGGTACAGCGAATGCTCAGAACAAAGGATGATGGGAAAATGGTTTCAGTCACTGATTATTTCATTATCCTTAAACTCACTCGCCCGTCATCCCTCCCCAACCCCAATCTACACGATCTTTAAGATCAAGAAAAAGGTTTAAATATTTTAAAATAATTAAAAAGAAATAAAAATTCACATTTAAAAAGGAACACTCAAGTCAGGAAATATTTTCCCATCATGCTTTTCTGTGAACAGGTGTCTGAACCGAAACACTGCCAATGCCACGACTGCTTCAAGTTTAATGAAAATTGATCCCCATGACAATAGAGAGTGACGACTCTAACAGGTGCGCTGGGTTTTTTTTTTTTTTTTTTTTTTTTTAATTTTAAATTCCTGAAATGGGGGAGAGGGGAGGGAGTTTAGGAATTTATTTCTATTAAAATATAGAAGTTATTGCAAAACCCTAACTGTAAAAACGCACCAATATAATCAGACTTTGCATACAGTAGCTAAGAGAATCCAAACATTTCAGTGAAACAGTGAATTTGCCTTGTAGAACGCTGACAAATTCCCATCCACTTTCCCTCTTGAAAATAAAAACAAAATTCAAAACAAATCATACAGCTAGAATTTTGATATCTGAAATATTTTTAAATAAGTTGTCCATAGGACAACTGGCTCAGCTCTCCCTTATAATATCTCCAGGTTTATCTTTTCGCAAAGATGTTGGTTTGTTAAGACTTGCTGCCTCTCTCCCCCGGACACGAGGGCAAGCGAGGCTCAGTTTATCCATCTTTCCCAAACCACACTGTTCTTTTCACAGAACCCTGCCCCTTGAGACTGGCTAAAACTCGTAGTCTTCATCAGCCATGTCAATGGCCCAGGCAAACTTTTCCCTCTGGGTTTTGTTGTAAATCTTCTCAATTGGGACACCCCACTTCTTGCACCTGCAAACAAGAGAGAAATAAAGAGGATTAGTGTGACTCAGCAATGGCCCAGATTTGAGGCCTGGGGTCTGATGTTCCATCTTCTCTTTCACATCTGTCTAGTGAGGATGCAAATTAATGGCACACCAATCATGTTCTAAGGGTTTTTCATGTGATCAACCCATTTAATCTTGACAGTGATCTCTAAAGTAGGTGCTTCTGCAGATGTACAAGTGAAAAAGGGACAGATGAAGAAACTGAGGCAGAGACGTTAGGTAATTTATTTTCTCACACAGCTAGCTGATAAGTGACCTGAAATTTGAACCCAAGCATTTTTTCTCCATATTACTAACCACTATACTATATAGGCTTTCAAGAGCTAATCAAACCTCTAGCACCAAACAAGGCAAAACAAGCAGAAAGAGGTATAAAAGAGCTATGTGGAACCTTTGGCCCAGACTAGCAAGTGCCCTAGGGGAGGATATCTCCACCTATGCCTAGAACTTAACAGGGCAAACTCAACATCTTCCAAAACAAAGCCACTTGTTTCAGATGTTATTATGTGACAGTGTGTGTGACACACAGAGAGAAACCCAATATTTATCTGCCTTTGTTAAAGGTCCCTCTACCTCTCTGTTTGTATTCTTTGTTTTTATCTCTTATTCCTACCTTCAACTGCAAAAAAATTAATGAAAAGTTCTGTTGAAGGGTATAGATATATGGGCTCTTTCCTATTTTTCCAGAGGCTGAGTTTCCATTCCTGTCCTAAAATTCCCTAAGGAATAGGGATGGCACCTGCCTCTTAAAAGCATAAGATACACTACAAGCCGGTATGACAGCACTGACCATCATTTAGGACCATCCAGGATGTTGCAATGCATTTACAGACAAGGTTCAGCAACCAGAGTACCCTGTACACAGCTGAAGCCAGAAGTTTCCCCACAGGACTAGAAGTGTGCAACTTAGGAATGGCATGTGAAGGCCATCACTGCCCTCAAAACCCCCTCCACCTTTCTCAAGCTAGCAGTAGGAGCTCAAGGAGGGCTCAACACTTACCAAGCCACTGTGATCCTAGGGTCCAGATAATTGAGTTTGGAGGTTCCCAAGGCAATCTGTTTATTTTCCTCTCGGTCTGTGGCTTGAACTTCCAGCTTCATCAACTGCTCCTCTAGTCTCTGCACGGCCTTCTTCTTTGACTCTACTACCCTAGAAGAATAGCAGAGTCCTCAAGAACCAGGCCTGGGCTCACGACAAGGGCACACTGTACCCATCCTGCCACTTCGAGTCAATAAAAGCCCAAGTACAGAGATTTCCAAAAGATATCACTCAGAAACCATAGAAAAGCTGGGACCCCAAGGCCTCTGACAGATGCTACACAAACTTTTCTCTACCAGCCCCCGACTTTCACAATACCAGGTACGTACTTCTTGGTCTTTGCATCCTTCATGACCTTGGCATCAGCCTTAGCACTTTTCAGGTCCCTCCGGGCATCTGCTAGCTGTTCCTTCTTGGCATCAATCTAGGGGAAATAATAGTGGTAAGGTTAGGAGCTGTAGAGAAAAAATGGCTCCATCACAGAAGGTGAATCAGGCAGTCTCTCTCCGTGGTTGGTCATATAAAAACACCAAGGGTGGCTTCATGAAGGCAGAGAGAAGATGCACAAGGACTACTGAATTCAACTATTTGTTCTTCAGTGATCCTCTGAGAAACAAGGGTTCAACAGGGCAGTAACCTGTGGGGTTCAGGAAAAGGAACCTGCTAGGGCTGGGAATCTGAGTGTTGATCTTTCCATCAGAGAACACTCTGCATTAGTCATCTGGAGGAGGGCTACAAATGACAGCTGTTTATCAAATAGATCCTGTGCCAGTTTTTAGCTTTCATTCCAAGAATACTGTAGGAGCTACTCTCTAGGAAGCTGAGGCAGGATACTTGCATCTACTGGGCAACCCCAGCTCATTCCTCAGATCCCACCAGTACTCTGGGAAGGGGGTGCCAGCTTCTCAAGGAAAACGGATGCACTGAACAGAGTACCCAAGGGGCTAAAAACTGGCAATTAAAAGGTACCCAGGAAGCCAAACAGCTCAGCCAGTCTGTCCCAAACCAGGACATGGCAGGGCCTGGCTTTGGCATTGTTTTTAAAGGAGAGAGTCCGAGGTGGGAAGGACCTTAGTTGTCACTCAATGGATGTGAAAATACTTTTAGCTGTGGAGCTTTTTTCCCCCCAAGTGAAATCTTCATATCTATAAGGGAAGAGACATGGGCAGTTTCAGCCTTTCTTGTTTGTTAGAATCCTTGAAGTCCCGTGGTGAATCTAAGTTCTTCTTAGATTCCTCCTTAGAGACAGCAGTGGGCAACAACATGGAGCTAGAGCCCCTGTCAGTGAGCTCACACTGCTGGGGGTCAGGAGAACCCCACACAAATGATCATCTAGCTGATCTGTGAGGTTAAGACAACCTCCAGAGTAAATAACATGTCTGACACACACTGGGCTGCTCACTGAGACTAGAATGGTTTGTTAGATACACACAGCCCGAGATTGGAAACAGAGGCCACCATTGTGAAGAGAATCATTGAATATGTTTTACTATGAATGGCTTACTTCCAATATCTATGTTGTCCAAAGCCAAACTGAGGGGACTCATTCTATATACAAAAGCATCACAGACACCACTAGCCAGATTCTTTTTAGGCTAGAAATGCAGCAAACCACAATCTTTTAACCATTTCTGTGAATGCTAAATTGGCAGGCTATGTCAAATTCTCTCAAAGCATCAAAGACTCCATTGATTCACTTGGCAAACAGGGGCGTGTGTTTGCTTTGTGGGCACACAGGAGAGGAATCCTGGGCTTGGAGGGCTCGTCTGGCAGGCAGCCTGGGCTGCCCAAACAGTGGTTCCAGAGTAAGAGCAACAAAAGACCTCCTCATACTCCTGGGAGGGGTCTTCCTGAATTAGGTAAACAGCACCTGAATATTCATGATTTTTTTCTGGCTTGGAATGATAACATGAGGAGAATAAACAATTCCAGATGACCAGCATTTAACAGAATGGCAGCAAATGTGAGCTGCTAGGATGGGTGGTCTATCTATAGGGTTCTCTGCCTGCCAACCATATGATCCAAAGACTCAAGAGGTCTATGGATGTATATTCATTCACTGTGGACATGTACATCCCTTCAAGAAAGCCAGATGGCATCTTTAGCATAAACTAATGGTTCTGTATACCTTTTGACCCAGCTGTACTACTCATGGGTATTTATCTTAAGGAAATCTCAACAAATGAAAAACATTCTGGGCCTTAAAATGCGGACTCATTCCATAGTAGTAGTTCTTAAACTCCAGCTGTAAAAGTATAGAATTCCGTAAACTTGATAAGAAAAAAATTACATCTATAATTTCATTAACCTCAATTTGAAATTTATTTGTATTTTTAAAAAATATTAATAGAGACAGGGTCTCACTATGTTGCCCAGGCTGTTCTTGAATTCCTCAGCTTAAGTGATCCTCCCACCTTAACCTCCCGAAGTGTTGAGATTATAGGTGTGAGCCACTGCACCCAGCCTCTATCTGAAATTTAGTATTTCTTCTTCAGTTATGAATGTGAGCAACAAACCATAGTAATAGCAGCAGCACCTATGACTTTATCATCAGATGTTATAGACATATTTGAATTGCTCTAGAAATCTTAAAATATCATTTATATTCATTAATTACTACCTTGAAATTTACTTCAGCCACCTCAAGACCTTAATAGGAAGCATAACTACTACTGTACTGGACTTTAAAATATATTTTGATAACTGTATTTCAATATAATTGGTTTCCTTTTTAACCCTGTGTATCTGTTCTATAATGAAATAGCTGCACATTTTCACTGTGGGCCACCAAGTTAGGATGAATTAGTTATGAAGTCATTGCTAACACAAAAATGCTCATTATCAAATGTTAACTGCCTTATGGTTTAAACACTCAGTACCAGGAAGAGATAGAAGGAGGAAGGAGGCTCATGGACAAGGAACAGTACCTATTTGCACATCAGTCTTTTCCTCTAGAGCAGCAACTTGTCTGACGTGTCAGTATTCAACAGATGTTTGATGATATATAAAAATATGATTCATGTGGAATGCATAAAAATAAAAATAGCTATGCTAGGATTGGAAAAACTTTAAATATATAATTGTTTCATCATCCTTTCAATTTGAAACAATCTAATTTGGAAATAGCTGTATTTCTGGGGGCTGTGGCAAGGAATTGTGAAAACTCGCTTTAAATCCATTTTCCTTATGTACAATAAGGACAGTAATTAGTAATAAGAATGTGCACCAAAGTTAGCTTTTCAAAATAGGAAGTGGCCAGTATAGAACTTCTATCTGTAGAATTAAGATTTCTTGGACAATGGGTACTCTGATATTCAGTATTTTGATCAGAGATTACTTATCGTATTTCCATTTGTTTATCTTTAGCATGGACCTTCTAGAACAGACACAGAACTGGCCTGCATATTGATATCTAAGCCCCAAAACCTCCCATTTGCAGATGATCTGCCCACAGCAAATCATGAAGTTCCCTTCATTTTATCCAAGATACCTTAGATTGCAAGTTCATCATAGACTTCTCAAAAGTTTTTGGTGGTGCCCTCTGATGGTTACAAAGAATTGCAACAGCTCGATTGGCACGGTTATAAGAAAGGATCTTCGCTGGGATGTTCTCATCCGCTGTAAAGAAAGGAACATGGTAGCAAGAGGGTCAGTTTGTATGCCAACAGTGAGCACACAGTAGTGCCTCCTCCCCATGATTTTACTGACCCTTATCTTACTCAGGTAATTCAACTTGCCCCCAAGGCCTAAGATCAAAATTTGAGCCAATAGTCATAAGAAAATAGGAAGTTAATATGTAAGCTTGGCCTGGGTAAATTCCCATGACAAGAGGAACCCTGAGGTAATATAATAAAATCTACACCTTTCTTTTTACTCAGGCAACTTGGCTAGGGACCCTTCATCTCCTTGCTTCCTCCCTACCCATATGCTTGTCATAGGTGCTGCTGATATTACTATGGTTTGTTGCCCATATTCATTAAGTTCTATACTGGCCACTCCTTGCCTCCCTGCCTCCGCATTCTCTCTACCCAATGTAGCCTGAACAAAATGAGGAATTGAAGAGACGTTAAAAGTTTAAAAATTTTAAGCTATGGGTGGTAGTATTATGATGATGATTATTACTTCAGAGATTGGGTCTCACTCTGTCACCCAATCTGGAGTGCAGTGGTATGGTTGTAGCTCATCGCAGCCCTAAACTCCTGGACTCAGCCTCCCAGGTATCTGGGACTACCACTACACCTGCCTAATTTTTACAAATTTTTGTAGAGATGAGGTCTCACTATGTTGCCCAGGCTGGTCTGGAACTCCTGGGTTCAAGTGAGTCTCCTGCCACAGCTACCCAAGTGCTGGGATTACAGGTGTGAGCCAGTGCACCTGGCCTGGTAGTATATTATTTAAAAAGAAAAATTATAAATGTCATCCAAAAAAATTGTTTTTACTTGTATAGTGTGGCATTCTTTATATCACCTTAAAACACTGACCCTCAACATGCCTACCTCTTGCTTTTCTGGTTCATATTCTAAGGCCATTTGATGTATTTACAGAGGGCAGTGGAAATTGAGGAGTGACTGGGCTCCAGGAAAAAAATGCCTGTGGATCTTGGTGAAAATATTCTAAAAATCAGCTATAGAAAGTATCTACTCTCATGGGAAAAAAAATGATAGAAACTTTAGGGAAAGGACTTGTTTCTGATTTTTCTCATAACCATGGCAACTTTACCCTCTTCAATTTAACAGAACATCACAGCACTGTCTTCATTCTGTGAGCTTTTAAGTAACATATGTATAAAACACAAATGCAGGTATTTTCATAGCAGGAGAAAAGCTGTCAGCAATCCATGAAATTAATCTTGAAGTTGGGGTGGCAAGGGGGAAACAGCACTGATCTTAAGTTTATACAACTAAGCATGAGCTAACTAGTAGAGGTCTAAAGAGGAAAAGTGTCTCATCACAATGGTAGGGAAAAAAAGTAAAACTGACTCTAGGACTTAGCTAAGCAAGGACACCAGATACCATGAGTAGGGGTGTGGGCCCTGTCCAGCCAAGCAATACTTACGGGCTGTGAGTTCTTTTAACTGCTGCTGTAGCGTGATGGAGGCGTTGTATGTACGGAATACCTTGGCTGTCAAGCCCTCCATAAGATCCTGAAGATGCTTATTTAGAATACCAGTCTGGAGGAGACAATGTAACAGAGATTTAGGTCAAAGCTACACTACCTGCTCCTTTTGGCAGCCCTAGAAGTAATTTATACCACTGCAGTCACAATCCTGTCAAGTTTATTTCCCTACAACTGGGAAGTTAGGAAAAGAATTCCAGAATACAGGGTTACATAATGCCTCTCTATGAAGTATTTCAGTGTGTATGTGTGTGTGTACGTGTGTCAGGGTCTCATTCTGACGACCAGCCTGGAGTGGAGTGGTGCAATCTCAGTTCACTGCAGCCACCTCCTGGGCTCATGCAATCCTCCTGACGCTCCTAAGTAGCTGGGACTATAGGCATGGACCACCACGCCTAGATAATGATTTTGCCATGTTACCCAGGCTGGTATCAAACTCCTGACCTCAAGGGATCTGCCCTACTTGGCCTCCCAAAGTGCTGGGATAACAGGTGTAAGCAACCAAGCCTGGCCCAATATTTTGATCTTAACAGACCAATAAAGCAAATTTGTCCTTCCCTATTAAGATCTCAGGCACAGGTTTTGGGTCTCCAGCAGGGATGACTGGGCATTCAGTGAAGGGAAAGCTCTGTAGAAGCAGGGAAGGATAAAAGGTAGGGTTCATCTACCCCCACCCTGAGGGCTTTAGCATTTGTTCTACAGCAGATGTGTCTTCTCTTGGCCACAGATTCACTGTGGGCTTGGAAGGAGGAAGAGAGAGTATACAGGATGCCACAGAGCAGGCCAGGCTAAAGGAAGAGCCCGTTATCTGCCAGCAACCCTCCCCTTTAGGTTCTGGCTGGGACTCCCTTCAACCCAGTATGCTTTGTCTACTCACATTGAGTCTATCAAAAAGATCATCCTCAGGCTGCTTGTTCTCCATAAATAGTTGTAGGTTCTTAAAAACCTAAAAGAAATAAGTGAATCCTAATTATTACTCTTTTTAAAAATCCTAACCTTAGAAATAATCCCAAACTTACAGAAACTTGCAAAGAAAAAAAAGGCACAGGAACATGCATACATCCTTCACCCAGATTCACTGTTAACATTTTACCTCATTCATCATTTACACAGGGTGCATGTATGTTCACTCACTCTCCATGCGTATATTTACAGATATATATACATAATTATTTGCTCTGGGCCATTTATAAGTACTTGCTTATGATATAGTCCTTTAACCCTAAATATTTCAGTTTGTACGTTGTAAAAATGGATATACCCTTACATTTACACAGTATTTATCAGCTTCAAAAATTTACATTGATACATACTGTTATCTAATCTACTGTCCACAATCCAATTTTGTCACTTTACCTGATGATGCCCTTTACCTCATCAGTATAGAATCCAATCTAAGGTCAGTTATTACATTTAATTGTCAAATCGTTTTAGCATCTAATAGAGTATTCTTCCATGGCCAGCAAAGCCTAACTACTGATTAAATCTGAGACTGCTGCTGGGCTGGATTATTAGGATCCTGCACACTATAGGTCTCTGGTTCCAGTCCAATACTTTGGAAAAAATTAGGTTGGGACTATGGAGCTCTAGCACCCTCTTCAGTGGTGGGATCTGGGGGACTAATAGATTAACCTTTCACTCAGTCAGGAGTTGGAGAGAGGCTAAGTAAAGATGCAAACTGACAAATGTCCTTATCAGAAAGGTAATACAGGGTGGGACAGTGACTAAAAGGAGGTACACAAGACATCAAATATTACCTCTCCCCTCTTTCATTTATTTATTTTAATTTTAGAGGCAGGGTCTCACTATGTTGGCCAGGCTGGAGTACAGTGGATATTCACAGGTGTGATCAGAGCCTACTATAGCCTCAAACTTTTGGCCTCCAGTGATTCTCCTGTGTCAGTCTTCTAAGTAGCTGGGACTACAGGCATATGCCACAATGCCTGTCTCAAGTCACTTTTGCTGGTAGCCAGCGAAGTGCAGAGCACACAAAGCAGTCAAGCAATGCTTGTTGAATAATGAAAAACAAGCCAGACAGTACAGACTACATTAACTTACTCGTTTTTCAACAGGGACCTTGTTGTAGTATCTGATGGAGTCCTTCCCAAGGAAGTCAAACTCTACCACGTATTCCTGACCATCCAACTCTGGGTGTAGATTGATGTGCTCCACACGAAGTGAGCAGCAACCCACGGTGTCTGCTGTTTCTCCTTCCTCCTTTTCATTGCCTGCTCTCAGAGCAAGCTGCCCAGGAAAGAAAAGATGATCATGAATGAAGAGACATGACCCTTATACAATTTCTATGAATCCAAAACAGAAGCCTTCCAATTCTGTTTGAGGCCAGAGCATCAGTCAGCATGGCCTGCAAACTCTGGATTCTGCAGTGTTACTTCCTCACCCGCCACCTATGAAAACTACAGGGACGCTAAAGAGTCAAGCTTCTCTTCTCCCTATTTTGTTTTCTGAAATGGGGGTGGAGAAAAGAAAAAAAATAAAGTAGCAAATCAGGGAGTGCTGCTACTCTGGGCAATCAAACTCAAAAAGCTAGTGTGAATTTCGAGACAATTCAAAACTTATGTTAAAATATAAGCAGTACAAAATAGAGAAAAACAAAATTTTTTTTCATCTCATGAGTACCAAGAAATTGGTCTCCTCTAGAGCATGGTCTTTCAAACTATAATGGTGATACCTGCATGGTTTATTTAACCAATTTTGTAAGTTATAACCAACTTTTTCTAAAGGAATGAAATAAGAGTAAAAAAAAAATCTGAATCCACTGCTCACAGGCTAAGCATTGTTTTGTGCAACTTTTGATTCAGTTATACACACAAATATATTTATATGTGTGTTGAGCTGCGATATACAGTATGTGCCACAGGGCCTGGGGCAGAGCAGAAGCTCCCTTTGTTAAGCTCAACACCAGACAATGCCGATAGGAAGATGCTTTCACCTTGTCGATGAAGTACAGAGCTACGGCTCTCTGCCGGACTTTCATCTCTTTGGACTTCCAGTCTTCTCGATACTGGTTCCGGATCTTGTCCACACATTTTTTCAGCCGTCGAGCAGTCTCGTATTTCTGCCAGTCTTTCTCACCCTGTAAAGACCCAACCCCAAAGGTAGTTTACTTTGGGACAGTGTAGTAAAGATGACTTTGAATATCAAAGTTCAGAACTCTGAACAGACCAGAAGCTCACGCCTGTAATCCTAGCACTTTGGGAGGCTGAGGCAGGCAGATCACCTGAGGTCAGGAGTTCAAGACCAGCCTGACCAATATGGTGAAACCCTGTCTCTACTAAAAACACAAAATTAGCCAGGCAAGGTGGCGCATGCCTATAATCCCAACTAGCTAATCGGGACGCTCAGGCACAAGAATCGCTTGAATGTGGGAGGTAGACGTTGCAGTTAGCTGAGATTGCACCACTGTACTCCTGGGTGACAGCCTGGGTGACAAAGCCAGACTCTATCTCAAAAACAACAACAAAATATAACTCTGAATGAAAGAGCAGGAACTTGACCTTAAGCAAAGGTAAAAAAGAATAGTACTGAAGAGAGAGTTTGGCACATTTCCTGGTAAGAATGTACGCTATCCCATTTCACTGCCAAGCACAACTGACTTCTGAGGCTTTCCCAAAGTTTCTAGCTTTAATTCTATAAAATGTTTATGTTCCTGGGAAAAACCCAAATGGTATGTCCCAAAAACTGACTTCTGTCAACAAGAAGCATATAATCACCCCCATTCCCACATCAATTTCAGAGCCTTGCTGCCAAATTTGTGACCCAATAGCAGTTTTCTGCTAAGCCTGAATTCCATTAAATCTAAGACAACCATTTACAATGTGGTGGAGCTGTCAAAGCAGAACCAAAGACTACAACATATAATTATTAAGGAACACAATGACTTCCAGGAACAGCCATCCATAATTATTCACTATTTTCTAACTTCTGCATTTAAAAGCATTTCTTGATGAGATTGAGAGAAATTATGTTTCTGGGAAGACTTTAAAAAAGTAAGAGCTTTTGGTGGAAGGGTTAAAAGTTGATTCTAAAGCCAATGAAGGGTTATTTAAACTGTGAGAAAACGGAATCTAAACAATAGTGAAGATTTCTGCTACCAAGCTGAAGGAAAATACAAGCAAGAGCCAATAATAACGAGTGAGAAGGGGAAAAAAAGTCAAGAAATCCCAGAAGCAGGGAGTTACACAGCATAAAACAGACTACATGACGTAAACACAGAGAAGGAATTTAAGAATCTCTGCTCTTAATTTCCCCACCCGTAACAAAGGAAAGTGGTAGTGTTTTATACCCACATATGCCTGGTTTCTGACTATGAGTTGGACCCGTGGTCCTTGAGACATAAGACCTGTGGTCAAGATAACCAGCCTTTCAGCCTGGGCAAAGGAGCATGACCCCATCCAGAAGAAAAAAAAAAAAAAAAAAAGATAACCAGACTCTGGGTGTGCGGAAGCATGAGATACCTAGAGCAAGAAATGTCTCCACTTCTCAATCCTAACAAGCACTCAGAAATTCAAGCTTACACAGTTAAGCTAAGGAGTCATTAGCACTCTCACAATCACGTGTACCAGTGGTATCTACTTGTTTGGCTACAAAACAAGAATTTCAGTAACTACCTGCTATTGTGGGTGCGTGATTTAATGGTTGGTGCTGCAGAAAAAAAAATGCCTAAGTCTTATTTCCTGGGGAGCTGAAATTCCTCATTTTTCTAAGTACATTTTGACATTTTACAGTGTGAATAAGGTGAGATACAAGCTGTCCTCCTGCACAAGTTGGTAATAAATCTCCATGACAATTGTTCTTACACATGCATTAAAAAATTGGACACAAAAAGCTCACCTTCAACAGTACGGTACCAATTCAGGAATGGCCTCTTTCCCCTCACTCTAGTGCACATGGAGTACCAAAGCCTGTCTCAAAGTCCCTAGGGTTACATTTTCTCAGTTCCTTAGTCATGCCACTGGAACGTAAGGTAGGAGTCAGGCAAATGAGATTTAGAAAAACCCAACCTATACATCATTCACAGGATACTACCAGACTAACTTTTTTTCACAGGCTAGTTGGGCTCTTGGACCAAGGACCCAGGATTCTCTCAAGTTAAGTTGAGATGGAGGTGGGGGCAGAAGCCACCCCGCTTAGATCCAGCAGGAGATGACTGCCTCCAACAAGTATGCTTGTCCCTGCAGTGTTCAATACCCTGAACAAGCTTTCTTAGACTACTTTTAGAAAATAAACTATCCTTCTAGGTCTTCGAGGCAAGGTCTCACAAAACCATCTCAAGACAAGGAATCCACTGGAGAAGGCAAGGCTGCCTTTGACCACCTCTCTTCTTTCCCTATTCAGTCACACCTCCGAAATGGGCAAAAATCTGATTTAACTGATTGTAGGTGACATTCTTTGGATGACTTTTTTAAACTAGTGTGCCCACTATACTGTTTCTCTAATATAGTTGCTATCCATTCAGCAGAGTGAGTAAGTGGAATCAGGATCTGGATTCAAGATTACAAAGTAGGAGGTGAAGAGGCAAACTGGACCCTGTTTTCTGGCAACTCTTAGACGTTTGTATTGGGGAAGATGACATTTCCCAGTATTATTACATAGCTCTTTATTTCCCTTCTTGGTCAGTCTCCACCAAGCAACCACTGATCCTTCAATATGATTATCATCACAGGTTAGTTTTGCCTAGTGTAGATGATATAAATGCAATCATACTGTATAAACTCATTTCTGTTTGCCCTTTTAACTTAATTTTGTTGATTATTTGTTTTTGAGATGGAGTCTTGCTCTGTCACCCAGGCTGGAGTGCAGTGGTGCAATTTTGGGTCACTACAACCTCCGTCCCCCAGGTTCAAGCAATTCTCATGTCTCAGCCTTCCGAGTAGCTGGGATTATAGGTGCGCGACACATCCAGCTAATTTTTGTATTTTTTGTGAAGACAGGGTTTCGCCATGTTGGCCAGGGTGGTCTCGAACTCCTGACCTCAAGTGATCCACCCGCCTCAGCTTCCCAAAGTGCCTGGATTACAGGCATGTGCCACCGCACCTAGCCCTCAACATGTTTTTAAGATTCATCCATGTTGTTGAATGTATCAGTAGTTCACTCCTTTAACTGCTGACAAGTATAGTATATTCTATGACCATACCATAATGTGTTACCTATTCTCCTGGGATGTTTCCAGTTTTGCACTCTTATGAATATAGCACTGCTATGAACATTCTTGTAGAAGTCTAGTCTTTTCATGGACAAGTACATTTTTATTTCACTTGGGTTAAAAATATCTAGAAATGGAATTCGTATTTCACTGCGGTTAAATCTTCATTCCATCGACAATTAGTGATGTCAAGCACTCTTTCGTTTGCTTATTTATTGGCCATTCCTATGTCTTCTTTTGTATAGTATATGTTCAAGTCTTTTGCTCTTTTTATTATGGAGCTATAGGAATTCTTTGTATAGTCTGGATATAAGCCCTTTGCCAGATAAACATGTTGCAAATATTTTCTTTTAGTTTGTAGATTCTTTATTTTAGCAGTGCCTTTTTGCTGAACATAATTTTTTATTTTTAATGAAGTCTATTTAGTTAATTGTTTCTCTTGTTTTCTGTCCTAAGGAATCCACTCTAAGTTCATATTCTACCATGATATCACGTACAAGCTTTAATATTTTAGTCTTATCACTTAGGTTTATGTTAGTCTTATTAATAGATTTAAAATTTTTTGAATTTTATGCCAAGATACCACTCAGAATATATACATATTTTTTTTAATGAGCTTGTGTCTTGTCTTCTAATAGAACTCAACAAAATGAGATCTTCCCAAGATGAATTTTGTAAAGATATTTTCCTTCAGTTAGCCCTTTAATCCCTACGTGGTTACACATAAAAGGTTGTAGGCACATACATCTTTGGAACCTCACAGAATTCTAGACGCTAAAGAGAAAAAAGGCAGAGGCACTGAGGGTATTTTAACAGGAAGGACTTAACGCAACATGATGTCAACACTGATCCTAAAGTTTGCTGTACTTCATTTGAAAGAAAAACCAATGATAAATTCTGTTTGTAAGGTTAAGGCTGGTTTGAAAAACCTTAATTTTACTAAGGGCTACTTTTCTAGGTTGTGAGAGCAGGTAATGCTTCCAAATTTCGCAGCAGATTGTACTTAGCAGTGAGTGCCTTTAAGCAGCCCTTCTGTAAACTCTTAGATTATGCAGGATAAGAAACTCATGGGTTATCTGGAATCAGTGTTTCCTTGGCTGAAACTGCAGGTTACAGAAGGCCAGCTGTCATTCTAGTGCTATTTCAGATTCTATGGGCAGGAGGCACACAGTGGGGGAGAAAGGGAATGGAAATACACTTGCTAGGTGTCTGTGTAATGTAAATCCTGGGAGGAAAAGCAAAAACAAACTGGGAAGAACATAAAAAGATATGAATGAGTTCAGGACAACCTTTTCAGTACCTAGAGAAAGTGTTACTGTAGTTTTCAAGAATCCCAATCCTTTCAATGACCTTTGAGGCTAGAAGTCCTTGTGGCAACGACTGCAAGTAGGCCCATTCATTTCCAGAAAGGGAACAAAGACAGGGGACGTAAGCAGTGTACACTTCAGCTGTTCTACACCTTGGTGCTCTTTTTACACTTGAATGTTTCAATTTTTTTAATTGTCAAAAATTCATAGTTCACATCAAGCTTGTGCTAAATTTCTTGAAAGAGCACAGATGGGAAAGAATGATACATTATTATGTGAGGAAAGTAAGTAAAATATAAACACAAGAGTAAGCAAAGACGACTCTCAGAATAGGAGACATCTCCAGAGGCTGAGCAGAAATGTGAAGAACAAAAGCATCACGATGGTAGTAGCCTCCCATATAGCCAACCTAAAGCCCTTCATGAAGTAAAACCACCAGTTACCACCCTTCAACACTCTACTACAAAAACGAAATCTGTTATTGACTGCTGGGTCACAGTAAGTCATGCTTTAATTATGTTTGCTCCAAGTATGTAGCAATCTAAGTGCTCTAGGCTGGATGTTGTGGCTCATGCCTACCCAGCATTCTGGGAAGCCAAGATAGGAGGATCACTTCTTGCTCCATGCAAGAACGGGAGGACCTGAAGTCATTAGCTTGGGCTTAGCTGGGCTAGGAGACTCCCTCTAAGACAGGAAGTAATGGAAAGAGGAGAAGGGGAAGAAAAGAGAACAATACATAAACAAAAAACATTTCCCAGTTAAAAGAGCTTACAGACAGAAATTTTCAAAGACACAAGGAAAATGGCTCAGAACAACTGCCAATGGTAATCAGCACATGAATTCTCTTCAGGAAACATTTTACGGAATAATCTTACAAAGACTTTCAAGTGAATATATTTAGTATGCACAAAAAGATATAAAATCTAAAAAGAACATCAAATTATAAAACAAAATCAGATATATAATTAGAAATTTTGAAAACAAAAAGTGGCAATTGAAATAAATTACAGATGGAATAAATTTTGATTAAATATAATTAGAAACAGAATTAGTGAATTGGAAGTGAGTGCTAGAACTCACCCAAAATGAAGTATTCCCCGGAACTTAAAAGTTGGAAAAAAATCAGATATGAAAATATAGTTTAAAAGAGACGTCTAGATTGAAAAGTGCCAACATTCATCTAATAGGACTTTAAAAAAGAACTACAGAGGGAATGGTCTAGAAAGTATGCAAGAAGTAACGACTGGTAATACTGTAGGATAAAATACATTAGTCCTCAGATTGAAAGTCTGACTATCTATAAAAACATACCTATCCCTGAATACAGCATAGTGAAACCAGAATCTATCAATGATAAGACAATTTCTTTATTGGAGAAAAGACAGATTATCAGTTAAGATGAAAATAAAAAAATTTTCAGGTAAATAAACGTGAGTGAGTGCCACTGCTGGATTTTTACTAAAAAAAAATTAAAGGGTGTATTTCAACAAGACAAGAAACCCCAGAAGGTATGAGATACAAAAAACACTGAGTATAAAAGTTAATTAAACATTTGACGTGACTGCTGCTGACCACGGAAAGGGTTAGGGTTTTATGAATAACTGTATTTAAAAATAAAAAGGAAAACTTAAAGAAATGTAAAATATAAGAACTGAAAATGAAGAACAAAAATTGTTTTTATAGATAATTATCTATGTAGAAACCCCAAATGACAGACACTTTTAGAACGAAGAGTTCAGCAACCCTAAACAACTCTGAGCACCTCTTCTATTTGCTACCAGATACAAGATCAGCACCCCAAAATTATAAGCATTACCACTTCAGGAATAACCAACAGAAACATAATGGGAAAAAAAAATTTCATTCATATTAGCAATAAAAACGACAAGATCACTTGAAAATTTTGAAAATGTGTAAAACCTTTACAAAGAAAATTACAAAACTGTATTGGTGGATACATTCAAAAGATATGAATTAATGGAGACAGGTATAACATGTTTATGAATTGGAAACTCAATTATATTGTATCTTTCCCTTGTTAATCTATAAGTGTACTGCAATTCCAATAAAAATCTCAACAGTTTTCATTAGAATTTGACAAGTTTATCTACAGTTTTCATTAGAATTGGACAAGCTTATCTTAAGTTAATATGAAACAGCAGAGGGCCAAGAACAGACAAAGCAATTTTGAAGAATCAAACAAACTTGTCCTACTCAATAGACTTTATAAAGCTACAGTAGTTAAGACAGTATGCTACTGATGCAGAAACAGACAAACAAACTAATTAAAGAGGACAGAGAGCTAAGAAACAGTCTGACATATATGTAGATATATCTGATATAGGACAGAGGAGGTAATATAACTAACTAGTTTTGTGACAACAGGTTACTCATTTGGAAAATTTATTAGATTTCAACTTCATTCCATACACAAAAATACATTCTAGTGGATCTAAGACCCAAATGTAAAAAGCAAAACTTTAGAAACGTTTGTTAGCAAGGATATGGAAAAAGAGGAATACTGTGTAGGTGGGGGTGTGAGGGGAGGGAGGAAGAGAATAATGATGTAATTGAAGTACTTAAGACAACAATTTGGAAATATCTAATAAAGAATGTATAAAACAAATTTTCATCCATATTACAAGAAAAACGTGTTTCTTCCAGCGCTGTTTATAAGAACAAGAGACTGTATAACAAATCTAAATGCCTCTTAAGAGAATAGAGACAGGGCACAGTGGCTCACGCCTGGAACCCTTTGTGAGACTGAGGTAAGCAGATCACCTGAGGTCAGTTCAAAACTCTCCTGGCCAACATGGTCAAATTCTGTCTCTACTAAAAATACAAAAATTAGCTGGGCATGGTGGCATGTGACTGTAATCCCAGCTACTCTGGAGGCTGAGGCACCAGAACCACTTGAATCCAGGAGGCAGAGGTTAGAGTGAGCCAAGATCAGCCACTTCACTCCAGCCTGGGTGACAGAGTGAGACTCCGTCTCAAAAAACCAACAAAAACCAACAGAATAGATAAGTTTTTATTATACGATAGAATACCATGTAACAAAATGGATTAATTAAAAGTGTAGGTTAAGATAATAAAACCTCAAAATCAAAGCTGGAGAGAAATAAGTTGCAGAATGATCCCAATAACATACCTAATTTAAAACTATAACTTCGTTTTTAGTTTATAGTATGTTGTACAATATATATATTTTTAGTGTATAATAGTTTACAACATACTGTAAAAACGAGTTTTGGCTTTAAATTAGCATGTTACTGGTATGTTTCATATTGTAAAATTACATATTGTTTATGCACACATATACTGTAAAAATTAAAAAAAATATACATGAGAATAAAACCATGGAGTTCATAGTAATCTACAGGGAAGGAGGTGAATGCTATACAGGTGGCTTCAGCTATGTTTACCGAAGTATTTTTTATGAAATGAAACAATTGAGCACATAGGACATAATTTTAAGATTTGACAAAACCAGATGTTAGACATGCAAGTGTTCATTACACAATTATCTATTCCTGCATGTTTGAAATATTTCACTAAAAATAAAACCCCTAATGCTTGTATCTATTTATTTATTTTTTGATCTAAAAAGAGAATGCTTATTCCACTGGCAATATAAAAATGATTCAAGGCACTATCAAACCCCAACCTTTGAAGATCTCACTATTCTGCTTAGTAGGAGACAGCCTAAAAGAGAACTGAGAGCAAGCTCAAGAAATGATCATTTCTTTTTTGCCCAATGATACCACTTTTCCAGGCCTTGAATGACTCCTCTTGGGATCCCATTGCAGTTCAAATCAGGCACTTTGTCCTGAGAATAAGGTTCAGAGTCTAACTCTGGGTGACTTTTAGGTTCACTACCATAACCATCATCCAGAAACTTGCACAAATGTCTGTTGTGTATAGCAGTTAGCTGGATAATGTTGAATAAAAAATTGGCTGGCTCTCTGCCCTTGAGGCATTCTACCTGGTCTAACAAGGATCTCAGTCCTCAGAGAGTCTCCTACAATTAACTCTAATCCTTATCTGTACAAGTACTTAGCATACATATGTTATCTGTCACCTCTCTATCCCCATTGCCATCATTTGTCTAAGCCCTCACCATTTCTTGCCTGAAGTACTGCAACAGCCTCTCATTGGCTTTGTGTCCATTCCAGTCTCTACAAGCAGCAGTAGAATGATGAATTATGTAACAAGTTTCCACAATATAAATCTGGTGTCATTTCCCTCTTTAAATCCCAGGTTGGTGGCTTCAAAGGAAAAGTAAAGGGTACCATCTGAGAGTATACCAGGGTACCTGATCCAGCCTCTAGGGTTCAGGGATGGCCTTTCTGAAGAGGTAACTTTTAAGATGAGATTTACACAATGAATAGGATTGTATCACTGGAAAGAATAGGCGAATGGTTGTTTCTAATAGAGAAAATAAAGTAACTTTTTGAAACCCCAGACGTGAGAAAGAGCTTGGTAGTTTTGAGGTAAGAAAGGCAGGAGAGGAAGCTATATAGTGAGGCCAGCCAGATCTTCAGATACTAAAAAAAAAAAATTTTTTTTTTTTACATTATCCTTTAAATTTATTTCCTCAGGCCATCCCTGAACCCCAGAGGCTGGATCAGGTACTCTGGTATACTCTCAAATGGTACCCTGTACTTTTCCTTTGCAGCATTTATAACAGTAGATGTCACAGGAAAGCATGAGGAGACTGAAGATCTAAGTTACATTCTAAGAAGATCTAAGTTATTCAAGTTAGTAGCCACTGAATCTTGGGCAAGTTTTTGGGCCTCCCAGAGACAAAGTTTTCTCATCTATAAATAGTGTCATTAATATACGTGTGGTATGCTTAAATGATCCAGATGTCACCTTATGTGAAAATGTTTTTAATAGTAACTCTGTCATTTTGATGATTTTTAAGTTGTGGTAGAATATACATACAATTTACCACTAGTAACATTTAGTAGTACATTTACAATGTTCTGCAACCATCACCGCTTGGCAATTATTTTTATCACTCCTTTTTAGAACCCCTATACCTCAACATACGCTGCTTACCACCCTCCCCTTTGTCCACAACACAGTTCTCTCTGTTTGAAATACTACTTTTAAGATCTAACCTTAACCTAATTTTCTTCATAAAAGTTTTTATCTAAGTGCTGCAAATAACTCCTCTGTTTATCTAATGCATTTAACTTTTATCTTTCTTCTAATACAACTGAATTCTTATCTAATCTGCCCACAAGCCTCTAAGTACCTTGAGGGCTAAAACTATTGTTTTTCTGTATGTATACAACTTTGTGATACTTCAGAAGAGGAATACATGTTTCTTTAAATGACTAGTCTGTACATCATGACGGTTCTCTTTCTGATTTTGTACTTACCAAACTAGGAAAAGTATGTTTTATTTTATTTTTTTTTATTTTTTGTGGGGGGATGGATAGACTTTCAGTCTGTCGCCCAAGGCTGGAGTGCAGTGGCGTGATCTCAGCTCACTGCAACCTCTGCCTTCCAGATTCCAGCGATTCTCCTGCCTCAGCCTCCCAAGTAGCTGGGATTACAGGTACCCGCCACCACACCTGGCTAATTTTTGTATTTTTAGTGAAGACAGTGTTTTGCCATGTTGGCCAGGCTAGTCTCCAACTCCTGACTTCAGCTGATCCACCCGCCTTGGCCTCTCAAAGTGCTGGGATGACAGGCTTGAGCCACTGCACCCGGCCGGAAGACTGTATTTTATAATTGAAGAAAATATATAAACGGGTATTTTTCATTAGAAAAGCAGTGATATATAAAAGAACACAAGGCTAAAAGCCAGAAAATGTACAGTTTAGTCTTCCCTGTTCACACAGCCTTTTTAGTTGTGGCTTTCACATCTTAACAGATGTTATAACCTATGAACCAGGATCAAGAACGTCTTTAATCCCAGGTCTCCTGCACATAAAACAGTCACAGTCTACATAGTTTCTAACAGAGAATATAAAGTAGGCATTTGAAATCCCAGACGTGAGAAAGAGCTTGGTAGTTTTGAAGGAAGAAAGAGGCAGGGGAGGAAGCTATATAGTGAGGGCAGCCAGATCTTCAGATATTTTTTTGAGTCCCACGAACTTCTTCCCTCCAATATACTATGAAATATACATCTAACAGACAAAAACACAGGCAAGGAAGGGGAAGCGATATTGTGAGGCCAGGCAAGAAACTGGAAACTTCTTCCCAGGAAGAAGTTTGTGGGACTCTCCAAAGCTGGATATACGTAGCTATTTGGCTAACAAGAACTGATTCCCAAGAGTTATCTCCTTGCAATAACAGTATCAACAAATTACAATGCATAGGTATGTAACACAGTTTATGATGTGCTTTCACACACAATCATTTCATTTGGCCCTGGTGAAACTACCCCGGTGAGACTGTAAGGAAGCCAAAAGTAATATAAGACACTAGATTTTACAACTTGTTTCAGGATATACAGCAATTATATTCTCTTTCTCATAGCCAAGAAAGGTGAGGAAGTGGAAGAAAGCCACAGAGACCAATATATAACCAACACACTTCAACACATTCTGACCACTGGACGGTAAGCAATGTGAAGGCAGGCACTACATCTATCTTGTTTAACAACATAATTCCTAGCACCAAACATATACTGTGTGTGGCACATATTGGAATTTCAGTAAATATTTGTGAATTAATAAATGAGTAAGATTACAATGTGACCAAAAAAAATGGAGGCACTGTAGGAAGATCACCATAATGCTAATTATGAAAGTACTTACCTTCTTTCAATGCAGAGGGTTTTTAACTTGTCAAAGTGATTCTAGGGGACGAGAACATTATATTCCAACAAAAAAGGGTTATTATCAGCTCCACGAACCAGTGTAGCTCTCAGCTATCCCCTTACCTTGATTCGTGAACTAGGGTTAAGCATGATGTACTTAATGGAACCTTGGATGTTCTCTGTCCAGGAAACCAGCCAAGTAACCTTGTTATCATGTCGGACCTCTTTCCACTTATGTCCTGGAGGAGGAGAAGGAACCTTGGCATCTCTGGAAGTAACACAGCAAGAGGACAGTGAAATGAGACATAAGGAATGATTTTACCACATATTTTTCCAAGTTATCTTAACAGTCAACGCAGTAGTCCTACCTTATGTAAGGTTTTAGTTGCCCTCAGTCAACTGTCATCTGAAAACATTCAATACAAAATTCCAAAAACGAACATTTCATGGCTGGGCGCGGTGGTTCACGCCTATAATCCAGCACTTTGGGAGGCTGAGACAGGCGGCTCACAAGGTCAGGAGTTCAAGACCATCCTGGCCAATATGGTGAAACCCAGTCTCTACTAAAAATACAAAAATTAGCTGGGTGTGGTGGCACATGCCTGTAGTTCCACTTACTCGGGAGGCTGAGGCAGGAGAATTGCTTGAACCTGGGAGCAGAGGTTGCAGTGAGCTGAGATCACATCACTGCATTCCACCCTGGGTGATAGAGCGAGACTCTGTCTCAAAAAAAATTTTTTTTCATAAGTTTTAAATTGCACATTGTTCTGAGGAGTGTGATAAAATCTCTTGTATTCCCGCCTAGGACCTGTAAACCATCCCTTTGTCCAGCATATCCATGCTGTATACGTATGTCACTTGCCCCTGGGTAAGCTAGTAGCCGCTTTAGTTATCAGGTTGACTCTAATGGTTTTATAGTGCTTGTGTTCAAGTAACCTTCTTTTACTTAATAACGGCCCCAAAGTGCAAAAGTAGTGATGCTAGCATTTTGGATATGCCAAAGAGAAGCTGCAGAGTGCTTTAAATGAAAGGTGACAGTTCTTGACTTAATAAAGAAAAAAAAAAAAATATATGCTCAAGTTGCTAAGATCTAAGGTAAGAATGAATCTTCCATCTGTGAAACTGTGAAGAAGGAAAAAGAAAGCTGTGCTGGTTTTGCTGTTGTACCTCAAACTGCAAAAGTTATAGCCACTGTATGTGATAAGTACTTAATAAAGATGGAAAAGGCATTAAATTTGTAGGTGGAAGGCATTAACAGAAATGGGTTCTAAGTGATGGCAATTGGGTCAAAGTTTCAGGCATCCACTGGGGGTCTTGGAACATATCCTCTATGGATGAGGGGAGACTATTGTACTTCACAAACATCTGGAGACCTATACATGGAAATACTGTCCTGTTCTTAAGTATCTCCCTTCCCAAACAGTCCTGTGTAACCTGGGAAATATTCCCAAGTACTGACAACAAAGGACGCCCTCCACCTCCTTTCTGGCCCACAGGATGAAGTATGAGCTCACTTGCTACAGTTGATGATTATATCTTCGGGCATGATTCGTCTCTTCAGCATGCCCATCTTGGGGTGGTTGCCGCGGCCACGGAAAAGCCCAGGAGGCTCTATCTTGAAGTTAGCAATCCTCTCTTTGTGGTTATCCATAATACAGAAGCCATATTCTTTCAGTAATTTTTCATTCTCCTCTTTGATTTTCTGGAAGATAGCAAGAAAGTACTCAAAATAGATTCAGATTGCTTTTCTCTACTAATACATTTTCATTTCTTGTAGGAGACTAGGTCAAGGTAGAGAAAAGTCTGAAAATCATTAAAAAATAAGTTCAAATAAAGGGAAACTTCTAGTGGTTTTCTCAAACTTAAATACCGTGAAATTCTCCAAAAAGACTTGCTTGTAAGGGTTGACTTCAACTAAATTCAAAACTGATTATTGTGTCTTAAATGATGTATGTTTATACATGTTGTTCGAGTGTTTTTAAATGTACTTTAAAAATTCATACTGTTTTATTGAGTACTGTCAAAACAGGAGATGGAGAAGTCTGATAGAGCCTCATGAAAGAAAAGCTCAAGCCATTTAGTTAAACAGCATTTAAACAGCTTAAAAACATGAGTTTTCAAGCCCAGACAGATCTGTCACTAATTCTTTCATAGGGATACAGGCATATATACTCTACACTATGATCCTTGCTCCAAAAAGCTGGGGTATGATGGGTGAGATTTTGAACCTCCTTACCCTTTATTGACTCTTTGCCAAATTATATACTTATTGATTCAATTTAACTAAGTCCTGCTGCCTTGTGGATGGGAATAGGCTCAGACCTTGCTGGCAGCAGGTGTCCTTGGCAGGGCTCTGGCAAGGGGATGTCTATAAAATCTATCTTTGGATCGAAATTCTAAGAACAAAGCTCCAAAGTGATATTTTAAGTTTCAAAATGCCCCTAAAGTAAATGATATACTAAATTTCACTAACTTGGAATATTGAGGATAAGACTTACCTGAGACTGAAAAGTCTGATGCGTTTAACATTGTTATAGTAATTCATTAATTTTTAAACTAGTGGCCAAATAAGTACCATGAAATAATGAGTTATATAAATACAACAGTCTAAATTATATAAACATGCAAGTCCTTTAAAATACTGAAACTACAGGGATTTGAAGTACAAAGAATTCCTTAAAATCCTTAACTTCTGGACTTGTGATTGGAAAAAATGAAATTCTACCCTGGATTCCTCTAGTTCAGGGGCTTTTTCTAGAAAGAAAATATTTTAGGCTTGAACGCCACATAGTCTTTTGAAACTACTCATCTCTGTCACTGTTGCATAAACACAGCCATATATAATATGTAGACAAGTAGGGGCAGCTGGTTCCAATAAACCTTTTTTTTAAAAAAAAAAATAAAAATAAAAACAGGCAGCCTGTACAAGAAAAACGACATCCCAGCTGGATACCAGAAAAATCCTTCAGTAATGAGGATGGCCAAGGCAGGAAGATGGAGATGGATGAGCATGGCAAGATTCCAGAGTAAAACAGATCAAAAAACAGGGAGGTACATGGCCAGTATGATTTCATCTGTCTTAAATCCTTAATGTCCAGTAGCCACTGTGTGACAGGTCTGCCCATCCTTAATTACTATATTATTGGCTGGAGTTACTGACTGGTTTTTAGGTCATTGAAACACCAGGGTTCCTAAAGGGACCTACTGAGCAAAGTACTCATTCACAATTTTCAGTCTAACTAAGACCTTTAAGAAAATTTAGACTTTGAGAATTCTAAGTCTTTAGCATAGAATGATGTGAAATCACTCAAATCAATGTTTTGTCATAGGAACCAACAAGAAAATTAAATAAACCAATCATGATTCCAAAATTCTCCAGAGGTTTAATAACTTTTATAGTACCAGTTTCTCTTCTTTGCTCATCTGTTTCCGAGCTTCCGTCTGGGCTTTGAAATACTGGCTCATCTGGGTAAAATCACATTTGCTTAGGTTGGTGATAATGTTCTTCTCTTCATTAGTCATTTCCTAGTCAAAAGAAAAGGGGAAGATGAAACAAAAACATACTAATAAGTCCTTGGGTTTCTTTGCAATTACACCCAAGCACCATTTTTTTCAGTCAAAGGTTTCTAGAAGTGGCTAATCTCAATTAACAAATTTTGAAAAAAAAAAAACAAAAAACAGTTGAATTACTTTATTCTATTACAAAATATGTATTTAATAATGTAAAAATGTTTTAATATAACTTATCGTGGAAAAAGATGAACTCTTAATGTGGTTTCTTAGACTCC
The DNA here is from genome assembly GCF_001604975.1 of Cebus imitator. Taxonomy (NCBI): domain Eukaryota; kingdom Metazoa; phylum Chordata; class Mammalia; order Primates; family Cebidae; genus Cebus; species Cebus imitator. Next base: position 846,976 of record NW_016107333.1, read on the forward strand.
ATGGCACACTGCCCCGAGGCATGTGAACACAAGTTTGAAATCATTTGTTTTAGTAACAACAGAAACATTTCCATACTGATTCTCTCTTAGAAACATTACCCCTCTTCTATTCATTTATTAAATCTGCTTTTCAGAACTAGTTCAGGAAGTAAACTTTACTGCTGCCTTTGTCCACATTATCCAAATTGAGAATAATGAGATTTTTAAAAATCACCTAGGCAGATACAGCCTATGAGGTTTCAAGAGTAGAAAGTACCTAAAACAAATGAGCAAGAATTTACAGGGAATAGGACATCAGATTAACATTTCTCTTTGCAACAGCAGACATGGTGCAGTCCTGCAGAGACAAACTTTCCTGTGCGCAACTGGAGTTGAGGTTTTCTGTATGACCTAATCTGATACCCTCCTGCAATCACATGAGAGCCGACAGCAAAGATACACAAGTATTTTTTTTGGACAGAAACCCTACATAAAATAGTAAATGAACAGACAAAAAATGCACAAATTTAAATACAACAAAAATCCATAAAACTCAAATTTTACATCAGGAAATGTTTTGGAAGATTATAATTACTTAGTACTAGACTGTTTTGCAAGGTACTAGGATTTTAACACATGGGCTACAGTACCTTTCTCCAGTCTTTAAAGAAATTTTTCCTAAATATTTCCTTAGTAGTATATTCATGGTCGAGCATTTTTGCAAAGAACGTAGCTACTTCTTCTGCTTTGGGGCTCAGCTTCATGACTTTACCTAGAGAAAAAAGTGGTTCCAAAAAGTGAGGTATAGTATTCATGTTCTAAGTATAAATACCCAGGGCTAGCGAATTCTCTTTAATAATGGTCTTCTCATGGTATATAAAGGTCTGGTGACATATAGTAACAACAACAACAAAGACAACATACTGATTTATATTTACTTGTACAAATTCTCCTTCTCTTTAGCATATATTTACCTGGGTCATTCTCTGGAGACTATGCCAGTTAATTGTTCCCAGGTGCCTGCTCAGGACAGGGATGACCTGGGGGAGGCCCAGTCACTCTTCCTTTTCCTTTCAGCAAGCAGGGTCCTTTACACCTCTTCAATGGTTTTTAAAAATCAAATCCTCAGAGGGACTCCTGCCACTGCTAAGCTAAGCAGCCTCTGTTCAAGAAGGGGAGGAAGGGATAGGGCAGGGAGTGGAAGAAAGGAATTGTGGGGAAAAGAAATAGGCATCTTTCTTCTTCAAAGTTAGGTGGGTGGAATATGAATAAAAAAATATATATCCATAGCAGGCAAGCCCAGATTTCCCATAGGAAAAGCCTAAATAAGACCGTCTTCTAGAACCTTGCTATTCACCAAGTGGTTCACAGGCAGCACTGGCATCACTTGGGAGTTTGTTAGAAACGCAGAATCCCAGGCCCCCTCCTAGATCTACTGAATCAGAAATTACATTTTAACAAGACTTGGATGCACACTAGAGTTTGCAATGCACTGCTTTGGAACACGGGTACCAAGAGGCTCCCTCTTTCAGGGAACCAGGATGTATCCACAGCACAAGGATGACTGGGGTTCCTGGTGTATCCAATTGTTTATGTAAAAGCTGTCTCTAAAGGGGCCAGGCACAATGGCTCACACCTGTAATCCCAGCACTTTGGGAGGCTGAGGTGAGCAGATCACTTCAGGTCAGGAGTTCCATACCAGCCAGGCCAACATGGCAAAACTCCATCTCTACTAAAAATATAAAAAATTAGTGGCCGGGCACGGTGGCTCATGCCTGTAATCCCAGCACTTTGGAAGGCCGAGGAGGGTGGATCATGAGGTCAAGAGATCGAGACCATCCTGGTCAACATGGTGAAACCCCGTCTCTACTAAAAATACAAAAAATTAGCTGGGCATGGTGGCGTGTGCCTGTAATCCCAGCTACTGAGGAGGCTGAGGCAAGAGAATTGCCTGAACCCAGGAGGCGGAGGTTGCGGTGAGCCGAGATCGCGCCATTGCACTCCAGCCTGGGTAACAAGAGCGAAACTCCGTCTCAAAAAAAAAAAAAAAAAAAAAATTAGCTAGGTGTGATAGTGGGAGCCTGTCAGCTACTAAAGAGGCTGAGGCATGAGAATTGCTTGAACCTGGGAGGCAGAGGTTGCAGTGAGCCAAGACTGCACCACTGTACTCCAGCCTGGGTGAAAGAGCACGATTATGTCTTTAACAACAACAACAAAAAAGCTGTCTAAAGGGACTCAGATGTTTTACAATGAAAGCTGCTAACTGGTAAAGAAAATCTGAATAGGGATTTTATGTACCTGATTTAGTTAATAAAGCAATGAAAGAAAAGTACTAGGGAATTTAATCTGCTTTTCAAACAGAATGCTTTCAACAGTACTCTTTGTGCCAATTTCCATTCTTTCTTAAAAATCCAACTTTACAACATCACCTGCAACCAGTCCAGGCTATAATAATAGCATTTGGCTATACTTAACATGAGGTTAACTATAATTCCACTGCCTTACTATTACACAGGTATTAATAATTCACCAAGGGTGCTCACATTCATTATAGAAAACTAAAATTTAGCCAGAAATTCATATATTTCAAAACTCAGAAGACATCTTATCTCACTTCATAATGACTTGCAATCTAACTGCAGGGGCGTAGAGAACTGTAGCACAAAATTCAGTTTTAATAGAAAGAACCCACTTTGGAAGCCATTAACTTAAAAGGCCAACAGGTGGCGCAGCTGTTCCCATAAACCCCCAAGACGCTGCTTTGGAAGGAAGACACTGGGGAAGACAGGCTGTATTAAGAGTCCCTACACTTCTTCAGAAAAGTATAACATGTTTCCAATATAAAGGGAAACATTAAGTCACTAGGAATAAAATAAATAAAATAAAATGGCAAGAAAAAAATGTAAACTGTTTTCAGGTCTGTTTGGTATAAATGTTAAGAGCATTAAAAAAAAAATGTGGCTGGGCACCCAGCACTTTGGGAGGCTGAGATAGGAGGATCACTTGAGGTCAGGAGTTCAAGACCAGCTAGACCAACATGGTAAAACCCTGTCTCTAATAAAAATACAAAAATTAGCTTGGTATGGTGGCATGTGGCTGTAATTTCAGCTACTCAGGAGGCTGAGGCATGAGAATCGTTTGAACCTTGGAGGTGGAGGTTACAGTCAGCCAGGATTGTGCCACTGCACTCCCCCTGGGTGATAGAGTGTGACTCTGTCTCAAATAAATAAACTAAAAAATAAGTTTTAAAAAATGAGACTTTGGGCCGGGCGCGGTGGCTCAAGCCTGTAATCCCAGCACTTTGGGAGGCTGAGGAGGGTGGATCACGAGGTCAAGAGATCGAGACCATCCTGGTCAACATGGTGAAACCCCGTCTCTA